>NC_059384.1:15044091-15354091 GCF_019703515.2 Myxocyprinus asiaticus
CCGAATACTGACACTATATCGTTTCTTCTATGGTTACTTCCTGTTTGAATATAAATAGCCATGCTCTTCCATTGTGACTTTGCGAAGTATTGTCAGTTTCACTGCCTTACCAAGCCTTATTTTCATTGCCTGTTTATTTGCCTACTTGTTATGGCCATTGTGCCTGTTTCACTGGATTACCATTACTGGATTACTGTTTTGCTCTGTTTGCCTGGTTGGACTGATTACCTGTGTAACGACTACATTGCCTGCTTCAACGATTACGTCTCTGCCTAGTGTCTTGGATTTGTTTGCTGATTATAATAAACTTCTTGCATATGGATTCTACCTTCGCCTCCATGTCGAGTCCCTTACAGAATACTTTGCCACCAATGAATCCAGCGGAAGTTTCTCAGCTCCAGGCTGCATTTGCTCACCAGAGCGAACTGCTCCAAAGTTTCCAGGAACAATTGGACCACCTAAAAGCTGCACATGAGAACCTCACCCGCTATATCCGCTCTCTTCCATCTCCACAAGCTACACCGGTAAGTTTCGCTCTTCCTGATAAATTTGATGGCTCGCCAGAGAAATGTAAGGGATTTTTACGTCAATGTAAAGTCTATTTCTCCAATCAACAAGAGTCTTTCAGTCAGGAGTCCAAGAAATGTGCATTTATGATGACGTTACTTACCGGTAAAGCGCTAGACTGGGCCTCAGCTGTTTGGGAGGGTGATAATCAGCTTCAAAGTCATTTGATTACTTTGCTTCCCAGATCTGTGAAGTGTTTGAATACCCAGAGGGAGGTAAAGATGTCTCTGTTCAGCTGCTTCATGTATGCCAGCATTCACTTTCTGCAGCTGGCTTTGCCATACACTTCAGGACATTAGCAGCCCAAAGTGGATGTAATGAAATTGCACTCAAGATTGTTTTCAGAGAGGGACTGAACTACAATCTGCAGGCCGAACTCGCATGTAAGTGTGAGGATTCAACTCTTACTGAATTCATTTAATTGGCAGTAAGAATTGATAATTTACTGTGCGATTCACCATGCTCAAAAATTAGCTCCAAGTCATGACCATCAGACCATAGTCAAGTCCAGGCATGCCCCGAAGCTCCTGAACTGATGCAGATCACCTATACCAAAGTTTCTGATGAAGAACGTGATCGTTGTCATTGGGAGCGACTGTGTTATTACTGTGTTGAAGGGAATCATCGAAACTCCATATGCCCTCAAAAAGGCAAGAAATATCAAGACTCCAGAACTATTGTGAGCACCATGAACATTTCATCTCCCACAAACCACAGTTTCTCTCTTATCACTGAGCTCTCCTTTGATGATAAACTGAAATCTGTTTCTGCACTCGTCGACTCAGGGGCTGCTGTGAATTTAATTCACCAAGGTCTAGTACGAGAGCTCCATATCCCTACAGTACCTTGTATACCCACCATTAACATTACTGCTGTAAATAATGTACCTATAGGCACAGGTATCACTCACCAAACTGTTCCAGTGACACTACAGGTTGGATTGTTTCACACAGAGATCATATCTTTCTATATCATCGACTCACCCAAGTATCTTCTCATCCTGGGTCACCCATGGCTGGCTATCCATGATCCCATCATCTCCTGGAACCAGGGTGAGTTAAAAAAAAAATGCTCAGATTATTGTCAGTCTAATTGTCTTCATGTCACAGTCACCATGTCATGTTCGACTACCAGCGTCGAAAGTCCTGAGAACCAAGCTCAAATCCAGGTCCCCAGGGAGTATTCTGAATTCACAGAGGTATTCAGCAAAGTCAAGGCAACCCAACTACCCCCTCATCGTCCATGGGACTGCACTGCTGAGTTACTAGACATGGCACCCCCGAGGAGCAAAGCCTATCCATTGTCAAGACCTGAAACCATGGCCATGGAGACTTACGTCGAGGAGGCTTTAGCTTCAGGGTTCATTCGTCCTTCCACTTTACCATCTGTAGCAGGCTTTATCTTCGTCGAGAAGAATGATGGAGGGCTCCGTCCATGCATAGACTACTGAGGATTGAACACAGTAAAAATCAAGTACAGGAACCCACTCCCTCTTGTTCGTCTTTCCTAGAACAACTGCATGAAGCATGCATCTACACAAAACTGGATTTGAGAAGTGCATACAACCTGATTCGTATCAGAGAGGGAGAAAAGTGGAAAATCACATTTATCACCACTGGGGGCACTATGAATACCAGGTGATGCCTTATGGCCTGGCCAACGCACCAGCTGTGTTCCAGTCATTCATCAATGAGATCTTCAGAGACCTCCTCAACAGATGTATCATTGCCTACATTGACGACATACTCATACTCCCAGGATAAAACACAACACAAAGATGTTAAAATGGTCCTCTCCCACCTGCTGAAACACCAACTCTACGTGAAAGCAGAGAAATGTGAGTTCCATGTTACCCATACAACATTCTTAGGGTATTTCATCAGCCATAGAGGTGTTGAGATGGATGACTCCAAGATCAAGGCAGTCACGGAGTGGCCAAGACCCAACACTGTTAATGAGCTACAACGTTTCCTGGGTTTTGCGAACTTCTACAGGAGGTTTATCCACAACTACATTCTCATCTCTGCCCCCTAACGTCTTTGCTCAAAGGAAAACCTTCCAAGCTACCATGGAGTGACTCCCTCAAAACAAGTTTCATGACCGCCCCCATTCTAAAGCACCCAGATCCTAACCAACCGTTCATTGTGGAAGTGGATGCCTCAGACTGCAGCATAGGGGTGGTTCTCTCTCAGCGCCATGGTAACCCCGGGAAACTTTATACTTGTGCTTTCTTTTCCCGCAAACTGAATGCAGCAGAAAGGAACTATGATGTTGGAAATAAAGAACTACTCTCCATGAAGACTGCGCTAGAAGTGTGGCGCCACTGGCTTGAAGGTTCTGTCCATCCATTCCAAGTAATCACCAACCATAAGAACCTCGAATACATCAAGGGAGCAAATCATCTGAATCCACGACAAGCCCGATGGTCACTCTTCTTCATAATGTTCCAATTCACAGTCACCTACCGCCCTGGCAGTAAGAACTGCAAAGCTGATGGTCTCTCCCGTCATCATGATCCCCTTCACAACATACCTCAAAACGAATCTATACTCCCACCTTCTGTCATCATCGCACCCATAAGCTGGGACATCATGGAAGAGATCCAAAGAGCCCAACAAGCAGACCCAGCACCACCTGAATGCCCTCCAACAAAACATTATGTACCACGCACTCTACGCCAAAGAACAATCCAATGGATTCATACCTCCCTCAGCACTGGACACCCTGGAATCCAGAAAACTATAAGCCTGGTACGTAAATCATTTTGGTGGCCTTCAATCATTAATGATGTCACTGCATACATTAAAGCATGTCAAGTTTGTGCAAAGTCTAAAACCCCCAGGGAACTGCCAGCCGGCCTGCTACAGCCACTGCCTATCCCTCAGAGACCCTGGTCCCATCTGTCTGTCGACTTCATCACCGATCTTCCAAACTCCAACGGGTATACCACCATCTTTGTTATCATTGATTGTTTCTCTAAGTCATGCAGACTAATTCCCATGAAAGGTCTACCCAGGTGAACCGTCTATGGTGCCAGCGGTGTACGACTGGATCAGGCGGAGCGACCAAGTGTGGAACAGTGTGCACGTCAGATTGCAGCGGGTTGTCCGGGCCCATCAGATCCAAGCTGATAGACTCAGTCATCGAGGGGGCCAGATGCAGTACCTGGTGGACTGGAAAGGTTATGGACCAGAGGAGAGATCTTGGGTAGCCGCCAAGGACATTCTGGACCCATCATTGACCATGACTTCCACCAAGCACACCCGAATTGTCCTGCACCATGACCAAGGGGACGACCCAGGAGAAGAATACCGGGAGTTGTTCGTAGAGGGGGGTTCTGTAACGAATGAGGCTGGTATCCCTTCAGCCGACCACCAGAGGGAGCCCTCTCCTGAATACTGACACTGTACCGTTTCTTCTATGGTTACTTCCTGTTTGAACCATATAAATAGCCATGCTCTTCCATTGTGACTTTGCGAAGTATTGTCAGTTTCACTGCCTTACCAAGCCTTATTTTCATTGCCTGTTTATTTGCCTACTTGTTATGACCATTGTGCCTGTTTCACTGGATTACCGTTATTGGATTACTGTTTTGCTCTGTTTGCCTGGTTGGACTGATTACCTGTGTAACGACTACTTTGCCTGCTTCAATGATTACATCTCTGCCTAGTGTCTTTGATTTGTTTGCTGATTATAATAAACTTTTTGCATATAGATTCTACCTTCGCCTCCATGTCGAGCCCCTTATATGTTGTTGTTTTTTGCTAAATGTTTGCTGGCGCTAACGTCACAAAAATTACACATTTCAACTTTAAAACTCTTGTCATTCTAAAACTTTATGCACACTTGACATTGAGTATAAAGTTTACTAAAAAAAAAAAAAAAAAATCAATCAGTGAAGCTGATTTTTACACACTTGTAAAGAAACTAATTCACTGTTTGGCACTTTTAAGAGGAATGTAAAGAAATATGGTAATATTTAATTTATTGTATCAGAGGAAACTGTATAAGCAAACTTAATGATCTTTCAGTAACATTTTTAATTTTTTCTATCTTAAAATACTTACTCTTATCCCAGTTTAATGCACATAGTCAACTATAAGTAATCCAATGGCTGTAACAAGTGTAAACCCTTTGTGGTTATATCAAAACATTGCTTTCTTTGAGTATCCCAACCAGGTGTGCATTTCCCAAAAGCATCGTTAGCCAACTATGGTTGCAAGTTCAGTCATTACCAACACAGTTCAACAATTTGGTATTACCCGAAACCCTAGTTCTAACGAACATTCGTAAAATGCATCGCAAAGTTGTGTGGTTGGAACTACAGCTCTCCACCAGTGGTTAGAAGCATAGTTCCTTTTTAGTTTGCTTTGTGAACATTATTTCTCTTCGTTGAGGCTTCTATATCTTTTATTCCATAAATATCTTATAAATATCATAAACAGTCATCACTAGCTAGTTAATTTCTCCATTGATGCATCGTTTTATGGTGGTTAAGCAGTGAGTTACGAAGCTGTACGGGAAACGCACCCTAGTACAACATATCAATATTGGCTCAACCAATGGTGTAAGTTTGGGATGGGAATATCTGTTTGTCCAACCAATGGAAGACATTGGGAATGTTCGAGAAAACTGTTTGGAAACCATTATTTTTGATATTCCATTGGGTCCCACTAGTGGCGCATAACTTACACACTTCACCTTTAATCAATATTATTCACTGGCTTAATAATATCCATTATTATCCGCCACTTATGTTAATCTGAATTACACATAAAAACAACAACTTAAAACTCAGTTTAATTTGTTGATTTTATTACTGATCAGCATCTGAACAAAGAATCCCAAATAAGGCCTACATAAGAAGCCAAAATCTGGCCTAGAAAAGAAGATGATGGGCAAAAGAGATCAAGAGATCACTCCAAAGTACAAAGCTCTTGATGTGGGCACTCTGAAGACTGTGTGGCACTACAGTTTGAATGTACCCTTCTAAACATCTTGTAAAAGGAACTTTTGTAAAAAAAAAAATAAATAAATAAATAAAAAAAAATTTACTTTCTTACTTTGTATCTTCCCGAAGTGCCCTTCAAGGGCGCAAAAATGCAGTTTGAAAAAAATAAATAAAAATATCTGCGCTTGGGTTAGGAACTGGATAATGTGTCATTGTAGTCTTTGTGATCTCATACCTTTTGCTATCTGGATCTGTTTTCTTTTGTGTGACACAAAGGAATCGAAAGTCCAAAGTCTGAAATTATTTTGTTACAATACATTTTTCAGATTTCTAATGTTCTGACTATGACACATGAGTCAGAAATGCAAGCAAACTGATTAGAATGAACAGATAAACAGGGCAGGGCTTCACCTCTGTACTGAACTGTTGTACCACTCCTTTCTCCCACAGGCTTCCTGACTAAGAACAGTATTGAATTGGAAAGGTGCAAGTAATTCATCTGAAAATATCAGGGGAGATCGTACAACTAAAAAAAGTCACTGCCACTTAGGATTATCCCGAATTTTGTTTAACTAAATATCTCATGAGATGTGAGGATGGTGTCTTCCCTGAACTCAGAGTTATATTTAGTCCATGTTATCATCTCCACATAGCCATTCATAGCTGTTGCTATCAAAATGGTGCCACTGTGTGGTTAAACTACCATAATGAGGTCATCATTGTAGGACTGTTTTATCAGTTACAGTGATAAAAAAAAAAATAATAAAAAAAATAAAATAAATGAATAACTCACTTTACAGCGTTTATATCACACCGTTTCAAAAATGGTCTATGAAGGACCAGATTATTTAAATCACTGTAATCTTCCTACTTTGCATTGGTATTTGCATGAGATGCAGGGCTTTCTTCACCTGTTGCTAAAAACAGCAGTGTTGAAAGTGTGTCTCAAGCTGAATGAACCACTTTTTTTCAGGCTGTAAAAGAAAACATTACATCACATACAACGAAGTGAACCCCACAGGTAATGCCACCAAGCAGCCTCATGATACAGGTTCCCAGTGACTACTAACACATCTTCAAATTCAGTTTTGTTATAAAACTGAGCACTCAAATGTTTGCTGTTTAACATAATATAAGCTCAACAGCCCTATAAATGTTACCTAATAAAGAACAAGACCACTGTAGAAAGGGCATGCATACCGGTGTGTCTCTTGTCTCCATTATTAGTGTGCAAACCACCTGCACAAAGCAATCCATATATGACCTCTGTCATGAACTCTGCAATATGCTGTATAATTTTCTAGAATCTAGGAGCGCTAATGATATAGTTACATTGTAAATACATTGTAATATAAGTGAGAATGTTGAGTCTAAAATTGCTTTCTCGTCATTCATAATTAAACACTTCAAGTGCCCTAAATTGAGAATATAAACCATCTTATTATTTGTAGCCAAGCAGAAGCAACAGCAATGCAATGTAGCCTATATGGCAATAAAACACATCTGGCGAGCTTAAATGCACAAGCAATTTAGGACATCCTAACTTTTGTCGTGAGAATTTTAAATAGATTTGTTAATGATTAGAACGCGGATTGTATTTGTCTACAGTATAATTAGTTTATATAACGAGATGTAAAATACCTGGTCTCGTGCTTGAGTCGACATGTCACATGCGCGCGGTAATAACATAATATCAAAACACCGTATCCAGCATGGCATAGACAGATACGACAGCTTTAAATGCAGCAGTTCTAGTTCATTTACTGCATAGCATACGGCGTTGAGCTTACAGTATATGAATGCGTTACATAAATCGGACAGGCTTGAAAAACGAGCGTGTAAATCATAGCATAGAATAAGAGTCTGCAGGATTATCTATAAGGCACAGCACATCACCAGTCGTACCTGTTTTACACTGGACGTTG
The DNA here is from genome assembly GCF_019703515.2 of Myxocyprinus asiaticus. Classification (NCBI taxonomy): domain Eukaryota; kingdom Metazoa; phylum Chordata; class Actinopteri; order Cypriniformes; family Catostomidae; genus Myxocyprinus; species Myxocyprinus asiaticus. Next base: position 15,051,535 of record NC_059384.1, read on the forward strand.
TCCTAAATATCAGTGCTGTGTTGTTTTGTCGCTCCGGTTACTTCAGAAAGATGCGACGGAGCGCTGTCAGTGGTGCTGCTGGGTCAGTAAGAGAAGAGAGGGATGACATATGCCTGCTGATGATCTGCGAGGATTATCCAAAACCCTTAGTCTAGTAGTCTGTCTGTCTGTCTGTCTATCTATCTGTCTACTGTGGCAGTACCATGGTGAGGATAATACCATGATATTTTGATATAAGGTGATACTGAATGATTACATTCATGTACCGTGGTATTTAAGGTCTTCAAAGAATAAAATAGTATTACCATGGTACATGTCCACAAAAACTCAATAATAGTATGCCACTTTTTTTGTTATTGTTTTTCAAATATTTGGTAAAAGGTCAGCAGGCATTATATACCCAAAAGTTGTATAATAGAAAGCAGATGAGCGATTGCTGACTTGGGCCCTTTCAAACAGCTAACTATAGAGGTTTTATTTGATAACATCCACAGAATAGTGGATTGACAGACCTTTTTCCCCTCAAAATAACTCATGTAATAGTGATTAAGCAGAACTGTGCTTTCACTAACTGTCCAGTTTCTAGATAGCCCCTTCTTTATAGTGAGCCTGCAGTTTATCTGTTAGTAGCCCAAATCCTTAAAGGGAGAGTTCACCCAAAAATGAAATTCTCTCATCATTTACTCATCCTCATGCCATCCCAGATGTGTATTACTTCCTTTGTTCAGCAGAACACAAACAAAGATTTTAGAAGAATATTTCAGTTCTCTAGTTCCATACAATGAAAGTGAATGGTGACCTTTGTAGCTCAAAAAAGAACCTAAAGGAAACAAAAAAGTAACCCATATGACTCCAGTGGTTAAATCCATATCTTCAGAAGTGATATGACAGCTGTGGGTAAGAAACAGATCAAAATGTAAGTACTTTTTTTTTTTTTTTACTCTAAATCTTTACTTTCACTTTCAGATGTGAACGTGAAAGTGAAACTAAACATGTGGCTTTCAGATGTAGTAAAAGTGGCGATTTAGAGTAAAAAAAATTGAATGATGAGAGAATTTTAATTTTGAGGTGAACTATCCCTTTAAATGTTTGGCTATCACCCACATTAATTCTATGCCCCTATTCAACCAGTCAAAAGAGTTTTGGAAACTCTATGAGAAAATATGTGCCATTTAAAATAAAACATTGCTGTCCATATGATTTCATCAAATACATTCCAAATAGTTCCAGATATTATTTTGTCCTGGATTTTTTTCACCATACAACACAGCAGATGTGCTGTGAAGCTATCCAACATTCAGTTAAATAGTGGCTTTATTGTCTGACCTCTCAGCCCAAACATATGATGACTGTTGCTTCTCTGGACCATGTGAACAAGGTCCTTACAAGAGCTTAAAAGAGAGGAATATGTTGCAATATGGCATTGAATATATATATATATATATATATATATATATATATATATATATATATATATATATAATAAGATACTATGCTAAAAAAATCGATTCAATAATAATAATAATAACTAAATACGAAAATTAATAATAATAAATGTCAGTCCGAATGTGGACAGTCTACTCGCCTCCCATGTCCCAGAGCGGCAATGCACGTCACTTGTCCCTGCAGGGAAAAGACCAATAAAATACATGGACACTAGCATGTGTAGCAGCAACATAATAACATGTGTTCTGGCCTGGGTCTGTTTAAAATAATAAAGGTCAACTGCTCTAAGGGTTATTTTGGAAGAGGTTTCCACTTTCAGATTGACACCCTTAAGTTCCCTCAGTGTCCCACTTTTTTTAAAAAAAATATTTTTTTTATGACTGCTTCAACAATTACATCTCTGCCTAGTGTCTTGGATTTGATTGCTGATTATAATAAACTTATTGCATATGGATTCTACCTTCGCCTCCATGTCGAGTCCCTTACATGTTGTTTTTTGCAAAATGTTTGCTGGCGCTAATGTCACAAAAATTACAACATTTCAACTTTAAAACTCATGTCATTCTAAATATGTATGCACACTTGACATTGAGTATAAAGTTTACAAAAAAAAAACAATCAGTGAAGCTGATTTTTACACACTTGTAAAGAAACAAATACACTGTATGGCACTTTTAAGAGGAATGTAAAGAAATATGGTAATATTTAATTTATTGTACCAGAGGAAACTGTATAAGCAAACTTAATGATCTTTCAGTAAAATTTGTAATTTTTTCTATCTTAAAATACTTACTCTTATACCAGTTTAATGCACATAGTCAACTATAAGTAATCCAATGGCTGTTTTTCCCAACAAGCGTAAACCCTTTGTGGTTATATCAAAACATTGCTTTGTTTGTTTGAGTATCCCAACCAGGTGTGCGTTTCCCAAAGCATAGTTAGCCAACTATGGTTGCAAATTCAGTCAATACCAACACAGTTCAACAATTTGGTGAAATCTAAAGGAAACAAAAAAGTAACCCATATGACTCCAGTGGTTAAATCCATATCTTCAGAAGTGATATGATAGCTGTGGGTGAGAAACAGATCAAAATTTAAGTCCTTTTTTTTTTTTTTAACTCTAAATCTTCACTTTCACTTTCAGATGTGAAAGTGAAAGTGAAACTAAACATGTGGCTTTCAGATGTAGTAAAAGTGGCGATTTAGAGTAAAAAAAAATTACCTGTGTGTGTGTATATATATATATATATACCTGACTTAAATTTTGATCTGTATCTCACCCACATCTATCATATTGCTTCTGAGGATATGGATTTAACCACTGGAGTCATATGGAATAATTTTATGCTGCCTTTATGTGCTTTTTGGAGCTACAAAGGTCTGATCACCATTCACTTGCATTGTATGAACCTACAGAGCTGAGATATTCTTCTAAAATTCTTCATCTGTGTTCTGCTGAAGAAAGAAAGTCATACACATCAGGGATGGCATGAGGGCGAGTAAATGATGAGAAAATTTTAATTTTGAGGTGAACTATCCCTTTAAATGTTTGGCTATCACCCACATTAATTCTATGCCCCTATTCAACCAGTCAAAAGAGTTTTGGAAACTCTATGAGAAAATATGTGCCATTTAAAATAAAACATTGCTGTCCATATGATTTCATCAAATACATTCCAAATAGTTCCAGATATTATTTTGTCCTGGATTTTTTTCACCATACAACACAGCAGATGTGCTGTGAAGCTATCCAACATTCAGTTAAATAGTGGCTTTATTGTCTGACCTCTCAGCCCAAACATATGATGACTGTTGCTTCTCTGGACCATGTGAACAAGGTCCTTACAAGAGCTTAAAAGAGAGGAATATGTTGCAATTTGGCAACTAAGATATATATATAATAAGATACTATGCTAAAAAATCGATTCAATAATAATAATAATAATAATAATAAAAACTAAATACGAATAATAATAATAATAATAATAATAATAATAATAAAAAATAATAATAATAATAATAAATGTCAGTCCGAATGTGGACAGTCTACTCGCCTCCCATGTCCCACAGCGGCAAGCACGTCACTTGTCCCTGCAGGGAAAAGGGAAAAGACCAATCAAATATACGGACACTAGCATGTGTAGCAGCAACCTAGGAAAGCCTAGTTGCTATAGCACCGCTTTTAGCATCTTACCAGGCAAGAAAGATGGAGGAAATAGAAGGTAAGACTTTAAATAGACAACAGATGCGTAAGTAATTGCAAAAGCATTTGACTCTGTTTTTTTGTATAGAAGTGCCGCTTTGATCAGTGCGTGCGTGCGTCTGTTGTTGGGGTTTCACCATGGAAGAGAGTGACGCCCTGCAGGATGATACTGCCAAACTGATGATGGGCTATTAACTGTCAATATAGAGGGTTGATGGGTCGTCCCCCATTTTTGTTCCAGGAAGGCTGCAACTACTATGCCAGCAATGCATTTGCTGTGACATAATTTGAAGTGAAAGGGATGAGCTGCATTAGCAGCAACATAATACCATGTGTTCTGGTCTGGGTCTGTTTAAAATAATAAAGGTCAACTGCTCAAAGGGTCATTTTGGAAGGGGTTTCCCCTTTCAGACTGACACCCTTAAGTTCCCTCAGTGTCCCACTTTTTTTTCCCTTTTTTTTATGACAGTAGTGACCTATTTTCACTTCCTACTGCTTGGTTTGTTCTCATTTGTTAAGCTAATGTAGTGTAAATATGCTTAATATTAGTGAATAGGACACATAGACACACCAAACCACACTGAACTACTGCCTAATCTACTTTTTACCTTCGGGACATTTTTGTCTTTTTCATTTTTGTTCTTTCGAACATTCATTTTGGCTGTGTTAATGCCAATGTCATACATTTTGCCAAAGGTGTGTATTTTTTGGGGAATTTTGATATTTCAACCTCAGTTCCTATAATATATCTATAATACACTGTGTACACAAACTAGTTACATTCAGGACCTTAAGGACAAAAATGTCTCCATTGAAACCCATTAAAATGGCAATATTTGATCCCAGTGCCATTAAAGCATAAAATCATGAATTCTATGATATTATGCTTTCATTCCGGAGCCCTGGCTTCAAAATTGATTTTTAAAAAAATATATTTTCCACCAGATGGCACCGTTTTTCTCATGTTTAGCCTATGGAGCAAATGCATGCTTTTTTCCTATTTTCTGTTTGCTGTATTATAGAGCACTACAGGCCAATTGAATAAATGATATGGCTAAAATTGTGTGGGTGTGTTGGTATGGTTGTCAGAGTATGTTTTGTATTTGTGTATTGAGGCAGTGTCATTGTTTTTCATGTTTTTATTATACTGTATATAACAATAGCTACATCACTCAAATATTCAAATAATATTGTTTGCATTGAGAAGGCATGATTAAAATTCTTTGAAAAAATATTGTTTTTCTCTTGACTTTATTCACATATGCGATTTTGAGGTAATCAAAAAGTAACAAAAAGTAATCTGATTACATTACTTTCTTATTGAGGTAACTTTATTAAGTTACTGAATAAATGTTTTACTTATTAATCTATATTTGTGACAGATTGCATTTTAAAAGTAACCCTCCCAACCCTGGTGTGTGTGTGTGTGTGTGTGTGTGTGTTTGCGTGCGTGTGTATTTTTATTTTTATATGTTATCATGATAATCTGGTACTTGATATATAGTTTTGTTTCGTCTTTCATTTTCAGAATCTCCCTCTCCTGAAGAGCTGGTGCCTTGCAAAATATGTGGAAGAAATTTCTTCCCAAGGGTTCTTGTAAGTACTTTAAATATGAGGAACTAACAACCAGTTGACAGTTATTGATTTTCTTGCCATTTAAATGTTACGGAAGCCCTGAACCGTAATTCTTTTTTTAGGTGTCTTTTTGCCTTTCTGAGCCTATGTCCTAAATTTTTTTTCCTCTCAAATTTTTTCCATTAAAATTTTTTTTCTTTCCAAAAAAATTTTTTTCTCTCAAATTTTGTTTTCTTTCAAAAATGATTATTTTTTCTCTCAAAAATTATGTTATCATTTCTGGACGGATAAAATAATGCATACATTGATGGAACGTTTAACAAAAGTAAAGTCGTGCATCACAATCGAAGCTCGACAATATGAGATCTTGAAATACAGGTGAAATCCAAAGCCTGCATAGAGTTTGCAAAGCAAAATTTGTTAGCTCCAAAAGCCACCTCACAAGAAGTTGTGGGATGAAAATCACCATAAGCAAAGACGCACCAATCACAGGAATATGGAGGTGGAGATTTAATGTTACGTTCTGCCCCAATCTAGGGTTGGGGAGGAGCAGGGGCAGACTGGTCGTCGGGAGCACCGGGCATTTTCCAGGTGGGCCGTGGGGTAATTTAAGACCGGTCTGTTGCTGCTCAAGTAACGGCCTATCCTACAGGCGACATAGGTGGCCGCCATTACAGAGCGATTATTCAGAAGACTCTGTAAGGTTAAACTAATACAATGGCTTTTATTTTGAAAAACTGAAATTACTTTGAATTTGAAATTAATTACACATCAAATCAAATCACTTTTATTGTCACACAGCCATATACACAAGTGCAATGGTGTGTGAAATTCTTGGAAATTGCTATGCTACACATAGTAGCATATTTACGTGTGTGCACATTGACTCCCTACCTCGCCTGAACCTGATTATTTGACATATCACAATAATGGTGACAACCAAAGACAACATATTAAGTATAAGATGAGCTCCTCTGAATAATCACAAAATGACAAATAACTGCAAGTTACAAAAAAATACAATAACAACAGCGTATATAAAATCTGCAAACAGTAAAGCTATGAGCAGTAAATAGTCATTTGCATAATTTATTCATACTGTAGGGAGCTGAAGTGCGGCTGGCTGAATGCCCACGCCTGATAATAATGCAGAAAAGAAGTCATGAAAAATATTACTTTGTGGCTATAAGTCTTTGAGGTTTAATTTGTTTAAAGGATAGCAGAAACAGCACTTGTCAAAGCATTGGGCTTTTCACTTTATCAAGAATAATCTGGGGAAGGAATTAAAACACTGCAGATATAAAAATGCAAAAAACAAACAGAGTAAAAAAATATGAGCAATTAATCTGCAAAATATCTGCAAATATCTACACTTAAAGAGTGTTGGGCCTCATGTATTCAGATAGAAGACAAAGGCAGGCCTAACACAGTCGTAAAAACCTAACTCAAGCCCCCACATTCCAAGTCGTAAATTATACTGATAAAAATCGCGCCAAAATCAAACAAAGGGAGTCCAAACAGACTACAAATCCCATGAAGCCTTGCTCACTAAAGGATCGGACTCTCAACTCCTATTGGATGAGGCACACAACAGAACGTCCCTCAAACATGACATCATCAGGAGTTGAAATACCTCTGAAATGCTTCCGGGATTTGCTTCCAGCAACTTTGTTTGCAGCGTGTAGACGCAGCTCATCGCTGCTCTCAGGTGCAACCTCGTGGCACAAGGAAGTAACGTCCGACTTGTAACTGTGGCCATACAATCTCCATCTTGCTGGACGAGTTGAGATTACTCTGTGTTCAACCGAACACTCTAACAGATCCAAAGGAGACCGCCGAGCAACCCGCAACTTTATCCGTTTGCCTGCAGAAGTGAAGAGATTAAAGATTTCTCTTCCATCTTCAATCAAGTCGACATTTCTTAGTTCTCCGCTAGCCCGCCGAGAATCAACAGCCGTGCCCGCCAACAGAGCGAGGAAACGGCCTCCCGTCATCACCCGAGCCTCAAGGAACTGGGTCGGCGTTAAAGGACGGAGGAAAACACATTCTACCTGTGTCCTCATGTGATTCAAGTAAGAGGTTTACGTCTGGGCAGAGATAGAATATTATAGTGTGTTATTCTTGTGTTTCAAGGTTTTTGCTTGTACAGTTTACGGACCACCATGTCCGCTCATTATTAATACTCATGGTATTAATTATCACGAATTTGTTTTGCTGTATTGTGGTCCAACCAAATTGGACTGTTGTGCAATTTCGCCATCGCGGGTGAGACAGGTAAACTGAGTTCATCCATTAAAGAGTCAAAGTACGCGGGACTGTTTACGAGCCGTCCACTGCGTCTCTGAGCGATGAACTAACAGCTGCTTTCTCTCCCACGATCGCGAAATCGGCTTTAGGGTCGTCACTTCTCTCTCTCTCATACTAACCAAACACACACACGCACGCGACCCCTCACAAACATTCTGGCACACATTTTTGGCTCCTAGATAGCTTAATGCTAAAGCCCAGCTTTGTCCCTAAGCTATCGTACAAGCGGATACATGCGGTAACTGGTAGACGCCATTGACTGGTTTCTCGCCGCCCCCATTCGCAGTCATATTCCCTGGCCGGAAGTCTCGCGTGACATGCTCTCCATGAGAGTAACGTCCACCATTTTGTGCGTGTCCCTCCTTACACACACACACACACACACTGTCACACACACACCTTATGTGTTATAGGATTATTTTGATTCCCATATCTAATCATATCACTGTTTAGTTTGTAGTTGTAAGTCGGAAGTTTATTGACTGCATTGTATTAATTATTAATTGATATTACTGCATAAATAAACTTTGTTTATATTACAAAGAGAAGTGTTTTGGTTTGTTTTGCATACACCTGTGTCATGCTGCTGGGATGTCAGTGCTCGGATTCAAACCTTCATTCATTGTTTTTTTCCTGAAAATCGATATTCTTCGGATGTCGATTTTCCTAAGAAAACAATCTAATATTGAGACTGTTATACTATCTGGTTATTAGTTCCTGATTCCAGGGTTCCCGTCAATGTTAATCCTTATTAATATTCTATTGATTTTTGATAATTGATAATTATATTTGATGATTTTTGAATTTGAATGATCAATAAGCTAGTGTTAATTTTAAGTAATGTTTCATCGATGTTAACAATTAACGATTATCTTTGATAACTGTTGATTTAAAGGATTAAAAAAGCTAACATTGATTCTCATCAATGTTCTATTGATTTTAATAATTAATAATTATCTTTGATAATTATTAATTATTGCTAATAACCAAACCCGCTCCTAAACGTAGCACACTACATTTACTGGAGCCCCATATGAGGTTTTAATGAGTTAGATTCAATTAATTAATTTAAATATTAATTAATAACTAAAAAAATAATTATTAATTATTTCTGATAGTAACACTGATCTAAACAACCAGTAAAGCCTTACAAGAGGTATGTTTATTTTGTTTTACATATATTTATATTTGTTTATATTTATATATGTACATATTCTGGCCAACTTTGTTTTCATTGATTTTTTTTTTTTTTTCAATAAATATTTACACAGTTATGTGAGTAATTGACATTCAATTTTAAGCATTGTCATCAGTGTACTGCTGTGTGACACTTTCTTCATCTAACTATTTTAAACAACATTTTATGACTTGTATAGATCTTGTAGATTTTGTATATACAGTACGTATATAATATATTATTATTATACTTGTTGTTTCCACAACCTCATATTAACTAACACAATAGTTTATTTGCACTTATAGAAAAAAGTTGAAAGGTGATTAAGATCTTTAAATACTTTGAAGAAATGCTGACTTGTCACAGCACCTAAAATACACACTTTCCCTTGTACTTTCATGTACATTTTAACCTAACATCTGTATGTTGGGAAAAAAGTTTTCAGACATGTTATTTGTCTGAGGTATAACCTGCTTCTTTTAGTGCTTTCTCTAAAAAATCCACTTATGACATTTAAAGTGGTTTTATATGTTTTAAAGTTATGACAGTGTTTGTACTGTGGGGCCCATTGTTATGTCTAGCAGTCAACAGTGTTTTTATCAAACACAAAAATTTGGAATTGAAATGAAATCAATGAGCCGGTGTGGTGTGTTGCGGGTCGGGTTTGTTGGGCCACTCTGGGCCAGAAAGTCCAGGGCCACTTTTTAGTTCCAGTCCGCCCCTGAGGAGGAGTAACAAAAATGTATGGGATTTCCCTTCTCCCGTCCCAGCACTCAAGAATTAATCAACTTTAAAAATTAAACAACATTTTTATTTAATCTAAAACAGAAAATGGAAATCTCAAAGGTTTCAGGAGGGGGCAAGGCCAAAATAACAAACAAAATGTCACCAGTTGCTAAAGGGGAGTCAAAACCAACTTGCATACAAAAGAAAATGCAAAAAGTCAATTCAAGTCAAGCCATTTTTGTTTGTATAGCGCCTTTCACAACACACATCGTTTCAAAGCAGCTTTACAGAAGATCATGCATTAACAGAAGATAAAACTGTGTGTAGTTTGATAAAATACGATTGTGAATTGTGTTTAAAAATAAGTAATTAAATAATAATTGTATTTATAACCCCCGTGAGCAAGCCGAAGGTGAATAAACAACATAAATCCACTCTAACTAAAAACAGGAGAAAAGACAAGATTAAACAAAATGGCACCCACCTCCCAACAACTTCCTAATTTTAATTCTACTATTTACAATAGTTACAACAGTTTCTAAATAAAAAAGATTAAGTGTTCAACAACAATGAAAGACTGGAATCACCCACAGTCAAACTGGTTGTAGCAACAGTTACCTGCTAAAACCAACAATCATACACTTAAACAACTAGAGCAATACAACATGTCTGACACAGGAGAGGGGAAAGAGCCAGTGCAGAGAGGTTCTGCTGGGATTTATCATGAAGCTCTTTTCCACACCAACAAAAATTCCCCCAAAAAGTCAACAACATCATCATATATATGCAGAACACTCCAAAAGGTAATGGATATGCACTATTCATACAACTGGTACACATTAAACAAATTTGTTAAAAAACAAACAAAACAGAAAAAAACAGGGTGTATCTTGATAAAACAATAACCATTCAAAGCAGAGACAATGGAATGTTTTTCATATATATGATGATGTCATATATATGATGTTCGGGTGCTATTTTGTCTTTATATTTTATTATGAGGATGTGACTATACGCCACTTTGTGATTAATTGAATGATTGATTAATGATTGAAGCCAATTAAGTATCACTTCAATGAGATAGTCTGCCAATATGCGTTGGCTTTGTAATGTTTTGTTGCCTAAAAAACATTTAAAAAAAAAATAAATTCTGGTGACTTTGAGAAAGCATTTTTTTTTGTCGAGTATGAGTAGTGTTCACGTAACTATTGGCTAAACCATTTCTTCCAGTAACCGTACAGAACAGACGTGTTCTCGTGCTAAAAAAGCAAAACGCACCACAACAAATAGAGCTGTATTCAGTGCTGTTTGTTCTCTGTATTCGTAAATATCCCAATGCTGTTTTACTGTGTGAGAAACCGCTCCAAATGAGAGAGCGGTCCGAATGAATTGTACTGAATCACAAATCGATTCAGACAGTTTTGTATGCCCGTTTGGCCAATTCACTGAAAAGAACCGACTCAAAAGAATTATTCATTTGCAAACTGGTCATCGCTAGTTCTTTTAAACAGCCACGGGACACACTTGCTAGAATATTCTGAGAGTAAATATTTCTCATGTCAGTCAGAGTGCTCATGGTACGCACAGTGCGTACGGCCGTACAGCTGCAGGCACCACTGCCTGTGATTGCTGCGTCTTTGCTTATGGTGATTTTCCTAACCCGACTTCTCGTGAGGTGGCTTTTGGAGTTGTTGTGTTTTAAATCAACAACTTCTTTTATGGGATGTTCGACCACATGCTGCTGAAACACAATATGGAAAATGTGAGCTGGAAGCATTTTAATGGGCACACCATCCTGGTAGCAAGTATCCAAAAGCAACCCACATTATTATACGATTATAAAGATCTAACAATTTGCTTTGCAAACTCTATGCAGTATACCTGTATTTCATGATCTCATATTGTCGAGTTTCGATTGTGAAGTTCCAATGTAAATAAGTCTGCACGACTTTACATTTGTTAAACGTTCTGTCAATGTATGCATTATTTTATTCATCCAGAAATTATAACATTACTTACAAGATTAACATTACCAGTTGTACACACATCACAACAAAAGGACAGGCATTGCCCACGTTGCAATAATGTTCTCAGTGCTTCCTCTCATTTACAGACCAAGGGACAACCAGAAAGCCCGACGAAAAGCTTTCTGAGATTTTTTTTTTTTTTTTGAGAGAGAGAGAGAGAGAGAAAAGCAATTTTTTTGGAAAGAAAAAGATTTTTGAGAGACATTGTTTTTTGGTTTTTTTGGAGATATTTTTTTTTTTTTTTTTTTTAGGACAAAGGCTCAGGAAGGCACAAAAATACCAAAAAAAAACAATTCACCTAGAGAATGTTTTTTTTCTTCACAGTGCGGTTCAGGGCTTCCGTAAAATGTGGCTTGGCAAATAGAGAGATAAATAAGATAAAATAAGAATGAGAAAATGAAGACATTTGTTATATAACACAGCATATAAAAGTGTTATATGCATATATACATTATGTGTATTAAGTACATCCACAATATTACATTATATTACTACATTACCACAAAAAGCATCTGTAATGTGTTACGTGTATGTGCATTATGTGTTGCCTTGCAACATACCATTTCCATTGTGTTGCTTGTTACTAAATTTCAAGCTTAGCAACAAGAAATGGAATACTCGCAGGTCACGAAGAAATCACAAAACATGGTATTATTATTCAGTCAGTGCTTTCACTCAATATTTTGATACGCCTTGTTACTGTTGTAGAAAAAACATATGCCCATCTGTCAGAAGTCAGCAGCAAAGAAAAGGAAGGTGTTTGACTCCAGCAGGCAAAGGGCAGAGGGAACCGATATTTCTACAGTTAAACCCTTAAAACCAAAGGTGAGGAAACCACTGATACCACAACACACTGTAAGGTCCACCTCTTGGTCCAAGGACAGCATCCAGTGGCGTGGCTGAAGGTCTCCTGCGTGTTCTGTCTTATCGTGCGCATTAAATAATACTTTGATTATTTGATTTGCATTCCATGTTTTATTAATCTTATCATTAATTCTTTTCTTTATTTCATCTGACTCCATTTATGAAAAACCTCGTTGATGTATCTATGTTCTGAATTTAAGTTTTGTATCTTATTATTTTTAGTAATTCTCTCTTCTAGACTGCATTTGCTATTTCAATGTTATTTGGGTCCTGTGCCGGCCGGACGCAGATCCTTTAATTCATCAGTTTCAGATATTAGTAAGTTTTAGACTAAGTACTTATAGGTTCTCGGCTTTATCCATTTAGTCTTATTTGGCTAAGTTCAATATAGATTCTCTACTCACCGTTTAGCCCCAGTCAATTAAGTTCTGTTTTACAGACTCTCGGTCCTACTCTTAGTATTCCCGTTTAATTCTACTTGGCTAAGTTGTATTATAGATTTTCGGTTCGCCGTTTAGCCTTTTAGCACATACTTAACTGATGGGATACTTCTGAAGTAGCTTAGTTAAGCCAACTCTGACCATAGATTTGTAGTTAATAAGAAATATACTAGAAAACAGTCCTTCAGAATGAATCATAATAACAATTTATTTTACCAGGTAATAGTAATACATTCAAACAATCCAATTAAAAGAATAAATCAAACTCAAAGCTATCAGTGAATCAAGCATAATAATAATAATTAAAGTTGCATTCCATTCAAGCATTTACCAAACATAAGAAATTCAGATTGCAATTATCTGGTACAGAAAAACGACACACAATGATTTCTGTGTGGGTCTTCTGGCTACAGAGAGACCCTGATTCCTTTGTCATCTCTCCCTAAATAACAAACGATTCTATTGTTATTTCAGATGTGTATGTTTGATGTTATTCAGGATTTGGTTTACCATTTAGGAGGTTGTAAGTAGACCTTGTGATTGAGTAGGTCATTTGATGTTTACAAAGAATGCACCTAATCTGCATACAGCATCTGGTCTCTGTTTGAGATCTGGGAGGGGGGCATGCCCCTGATAGAATACAGTATTGTACTAAGTTCTTAAATGTTACTTGTGATTTGACTTTGCTGAAAGGGAATGAGACCGTTTTACCAGTTGCACTGAGACCTCTTGAATGATACCAAACTTGTATGATCAGAAAACCTTTTACATTACAGAACAGGATAAGTCATAACTTAGTTTTTGGTGTCCTTAAAGAGACCTGAGGTCAGAGAGAGAGCAGATGTGAGTGTGATTTGTGTTTTATGGTCCCTAATCAGTGGGGTGTGTTGTCTCAGGTGGAGATGTCTTCTCAGGGGGTGCCACTTCTGTGCAGCTGTCCCTTTTGTGTGTGAGTTTTATGACGATGTTATCTCACAAGTTCTTAACTTTCCCGGAAGTGATGCAGACAATTTTGTGCCGGTCTTACAACACTAAAGGCTAATTTATATATACTCTGTGAACAGGATTTTTGTAGTTCACCTAAAAATTATGACAAAATTCTTTGTTTTTGTTCAGCTAAGGTGTTTGTTTGGTGATATTTCTCCTATTCACGCACAACACTGTAATTTTTGACCTAGGAGAACTCTGCTGGTCGAAGAGCGTTGATGATTGGTTAAAGGATTAGTTCACCCAAAAATTAAAATTCAGTCATTGTTTACTCACACCTTGTTATAACCTCATTTGACTTTCTTTCTTTTTCTTAACACAAAGGGATTCATTTTGAAAAAAATTATGCTCAGTGATGCCATACAATGGCAATTTATGGTGACCACCTCTTCGAGCTTCAAAAAGACACTAAATTATAATTCAGAAATCTAATAAATTATTGTATGCGACTCATGTCTTGTTCTGAAGGAATACGATAAGGTTTGGTGAGAAAGAAACCAAAATCGAATGTATTATTAAGTGAAACTCTTGACCGACCGTTGATCTCCTGTGCACATTCATGAGTCTGCACGCAAGCTTTAGAGCTCCTTGCACGAGAGCAACAGTAGTTACTCTGATGCTCGCGAGGTGGGGCATTCAAGTGAAAACTCGTTTTGTTTTGCTTCAACAGGACTACCTGCGATATCAACAACAGTAAACACAATATAGCTGCACACAAACCAGAGAACAGAACTTTCAAACATGTCTGAAGAGTTTGTAGTCGAAAAATAGATGCATTTCTATGCCCAGCCTTATTTGTTTGAACCAGAGCCCTCAATGATGGAGGAGGCTGAAAGTAGCTACACATACACACCCAGAGAGAAATGCGGAGGGAGTGGGAGTGTCTGTCACCTCTTCTATATTATGAACCAGTGTGTGTACACTACCAGTCAAAAGTTTTGAAACACTTACTCATTCTTAATTATAATATATACATATATATATATATATATATATATATATATATATATATATATATATATATATATTTTTTTTTTTTTTTTTTTTTTTTTCCACATTTTAGAATAATAGTAAAATCATCAAAACTATGGAATAGCATAAATGGAACTATGGGAATTATGTTGTGACTAAACAAAATCCAAAATAAATCAAAACTGTGTTATATTTTTGAATCTTCAAAGTAGTCACCCTTTGCCTAGAATTTGCAGACATGTACTCTTGACATTTCCTCAACCAACTTCTTGAGGTACCACCCTGGGATGCTTTTTAAACAGTATGAAGGAGTTCTCATCTATGTTGGGCACTTATTGGCTGCTTTTCTTTATTATTTGGTCCAAGTCATCAATTTCAAAAACTTTTTTTTAATTTATTTTTTTAATACATTTTAGTTTTATAATGAAATAAATTAATATGGTGGTACAATTATGATTAGAATTATAGTGTCTACAAAACTAATTTCAAACATTTAAGCATACACCTTCAGATCAAAAAATATTTAAGATCATGAGAACATTTCAGTCAAGTGTTTCAAAAGTTTTGACCAGTAGTGCATGTGTGACAGACCTCCACCTGAAGAGACCTCTGCGAAAACAGTCTGTAGGTGAAACGTCCTCTGTTAAAATCAGGTAGTTTTAACCAGCAAGTGAGATGCTGCTGTCTTCAATATAATGTTATAAGAATTATTTTGGACCGGTGCTAGTTCATAGTGGACGAGGTTACCCGGTGTGATGCCAAATATAGAAAACAAGTGATCGACAAAAATCTCTGATTAAAATAGAAAAGATAACTTTTATCACATGTCGTTTGGTGTCTGGTTAGGAGGTGGTGTGACTGTAGCTACCTTCAGCCCCATATCTCTTGAGGACTCCAGTTCAAACAAATAAGGCTGGCCATAAAAATGCATCTATTTTGTACTACAAACTCTTCCGACATGATTTGTAAGTTTTGTTCTCTAGTTTGTGTGCAGCTATGTTGTATTTTTTGTTGGTATTATCGCTGGTGGTCCTGTTGAAGCACACAAAAAAGCGAAAGGCCGCAATGGACTGCTCTCGTGCAAAGAGCTCTAAAGCTTGTGTGCAGACTCAGGTAGTTGGTCAGGAGATTCACTTAATAAAACATTAGATTTCAGTTTGGTTCTCACCAAACCTTATCATATTCCTTCAGGACAAGACATGAGTCACATTCAATCATTTGTTTGACTTCTGAATAATACTTTTGTGTCCTTTTGAAGCTTGAAGACATGGTCTCCATAAATTGCTATTGTATGACATCACTGAGCACAAAATGTTTTCACAATTTGTCCCCTTGTATTAAGAAAAAGAATGAAAGTCATATAAGGTTATAACAACACAGGGGTGAGTAAACAATGTTTATTTTTGGATGAACTATCCCTTAAAACTAATCGTGGGTGTGGTTTGGACATGATGTTCTTTAAGTATTTTCCACTGGAAACTAATTTTATGATGATGACGCATGTAGTATAAACACAGGCTTTGTTCACTTTGGGTGCTTTAGTTCATTCAGGAAAAAAAAAGTTTGGCTTCTTCCATCGTCACAGGGATTAAAGGTGCTTTCACTAGATGTTTTATTATGTATCTGGATCTAGTTCACCATAAGATTTACACAGAAAGTTAACTCAGATAACCACTCTGTACAATTGTGGTGAGCAGAATAGCATCTCAGAATGCAAAACACGGCAGACTTTGAAGTAAATGTGCTACAATAGCAGAAGACCAAGTCGGGCACTATATTAGGACCATGTATTTTGATGAAACATTTTAGTAGTGACAACAAATATTAACAACATGAGCACAAGGCTAAAAAACATTGTTATTGTCAATTTAGCCCAGCTTTTGAGCCTTGTTGTCTGACAACCAGGTTATGAAGTTAACTTTTTACAGTGCTGGTAAACTGTCTCCAATACTACCCCACGTTGGTGATGAAAGTATTTTGTGAACAGTGATGGGCAGTAGCTTCACTACAAATAGCGAAGCTTAACTACATTTCTAGTAGCGAGATGGTAGCTTTGCTAGTTTTTAAATTAAGTAGCTTTTCAGTAGCTTAGCTATATTTTTTATTAGGTAGCGCGTAGCTTTGACAATAGCTTCACTGCCACTTTATACATCACAACGGTGTTTACTATCGGCAGTTTTGAAAAAGAACTAAAGATGTCCAACTCAAAAATGTATCGCTTATCTGAGTCGGTTCTTTACAATGAATTGGTCACAGATTATAGTAAAGTGGTCTGAACTGGTTCGCGATTCAATCTGAATGACTCAAGCATGTGATGCTGAATCATATGGTGCGTGCTTTCACTTGCCAACACGCTCACAGAATATTTCAAAATATGGAAAATAAAGGTAATACTGGCTGCAGTGGATCTACAATCAATGGAAACCAAACCTGCAAATGTGTCCTATGGTATGCCAGTGCTGAAGAAGGTCTTTATTATGTTCCAACACGTGTATAGCTTGAATGGCTCTGCAGGTAATGTTTACTGCCAAAGGAGTTTCAAAAGATTTTGTAGCCTACATGAAAACACATAAAATGTACCATGTTTTTGGACATGTACCATTACCTGGGAGCACCATGTTAATACGGTGGTATACGAAAAGTTAGTCACATAGTGAAGTACCATAGTAGTACCATGGTATTCTTCGAATTACCTTGAAGCACCATGTACATTCAATTTAATATGAATATGGTAATTGTATCTCAAAGTACCATGGTATTACAATCTGATACCATCAGATATCACATTTTTAGATGTGATCACACACACACAAGAAATTTGGCCTCTGATCAGAACCTTCCAGTTCATACAGAAATACAACAGCAAGACACAGAATTACAAGATAAGATGAATAAGGTATGTACAGAGTTTTTATACAGGAATGTGCAAAGGAAATTATGTTCAAATGGGTATGGGTTTGTAGAGGTAGTAGTATAAATATGAAAAATAAAATGTAAAATTTTTTATTTTTCATTTTGAACACATGGGTTTGTATAGGTAGCATGCATAAATATGAATTTACATGTTTTTTACATTTATATTATATTGCACCATACTGTATACTTGTATACTGTATTGCACAATACTGTACTATGCTGTACCATGGCTTTGATAAACATTATGTGAATAAGTCTTTAGATGCTTTGTCTATGACAGTATGCTCTGTGCATCTGGTTGGAAATAAAAATGAAGTAGCTTAAAGGAATTGTTCACCCACAAATTAAAATTCTCTCATTATTCACTTACCCTGACGCCATCCCAGATGTGTACATTAGTTGGTCGACTAGAGTCGCATGGATTACTTTTATGCTGCCTAAATATGACGTTTGGACCGTCAAAGTGCTGGCACCTGTGTACTTCTATTATAAGGACTTGACAGAGCTCTATCTTCTTCTAAATATCTTCATTTGGGTTCTGCTGAAAAAAGACAATCATACACTTATGGGATGGCATCAGGGTAAGTGAATAATGAGAGAATTTTCATTTTTGGTTGAGCTATTCCTTTAAATTTGGCAAGCTACTTTTGGTGTGTAGCTTGTGTTGTAACTTGCTACATTCTCTGAACTGTAGATTTTAGCTTAGATTAACACATTTTTCTGTTGAGTAGTTGGTAGCTTAGCTTGCTACATTTTTGAGGAGCTGCCAAACACTGTGAACATTCCATTTAAATTAAGAATTTCAAATTAGTAAACAAACTCCATCTCAAACAGAGCTCCTGTTCAGAAACTTTTCCTCCCTGGCTGCCCTCATATTTTACCCAGTGCCAGTCCTGCCCCATTTAGCACACTATTTGAGAAAAGTTGACCAATATTATTAATAACAATGTTTGGTAGATGTATGCAAAGTGCATGTTATGGATTTATAAATAGGCATCATAAATAGACATAAAGAAATTAACTTAATGTAAAGTTTATGTAAACCAAAACTAGTACAAAGCTGTTAAAAAAGATCAAAAGATGATGATGATGATAAAAAGAATGCATTCTGAGGAACTATGAACATTAAACTGTATATGTTACAACACAGCAGGTGCATTTGTAGACTTTGATGATTACTGGGACACAGGCCCCCATTATGTACAATTGCTATTTTTTTACTTGATGTTGTACAGGTATTTTACATTTTCTTGAGTATATTGTGCAACATTACTGTAACTATGAACTAAAACAACTCTAGACTTCTTCACATTACACAGCATTAGTTGAAGTTTATCAAAATGTGCCTGCTTTGGCAGTACCATGTGATGGTAACAGATGGTAATTCCATGGAACTTTGATATTCTGTATACCATGGTGTTTACGTGGAACTCCAAGGTACATGTCCCAAAAAATGGTAATGCCATGGTAATTTTTTGTACTTTTAAAAGCTTTTGTGGAATGTTAGTATTTTGATACACTTTTGGTTGGAAAATGTCTTTACCTGCAGTACACGCACATGCACGTGGCCTTCATCACTGGCAAAAGATAGAACGCATGGTTTTGTTTCAATGGATTGTAGGTAAATATACACTTCATCCTGCACTTTTTCTGCTCTCTGTATTCTGATATCGCATTACTATGTGAGAAACGGCTCCAAACAATTCAGTCCATGCGTGAACTGTCCAAATGATTCAGACTGAATCAGGCCATTCTGCTTGCACGTTAAACCAATTCATTGAAAAGAACCGACTCAAAAGAGTGACTCATTCGCGAATCGCTAGTTCTGATTCTACAGCCAATTCTACACATTTGACACAGCCTGTCTTAGTGAGTCTTATCAGTGTTCTGGGTTAGGCACCACCACGTTATTGGAGCGCATTGTTTGTCCGACACATGCTGACAGTTTTTGGTTGGTTGGCCAAAGATATGGCGCGACTAATGGGTTGACCGGCTCTGATTTTACCCCAGTGTCCAGAAATATTCTGAAACCCCTTTTAATTATGTTTCAGTTACACAGTTCCAGCAGCTCTAAGTCTGATAAAGTAAGTGCAATGTTTTATTTATTTATTTTTTTTCAATACCAATGAATATCACTTCTAACATAATTATCTCAGTTTTATTTTTGTGGTAATTGGAAGATATGTCTTAGATGCATAAACTAAAGCACAGAGAATTGAGGTTTGTTGGTCTGGAAAAACAACTAGATTTTAATATGAGAACATTAAAAATAAAATTTTACATTTAACATAGTTGAAGTCAGAAGTTTACATACACCTTAGCCAAATATATTTAAACTCAGTTTTCCACAATTCCCGTCATTTAATCGTATAAAACATTCCCTGTCATAGGTCAGTTAAGATCACTACTTTAAGAATGTGAAATGTCAGAATAATAGTAGAGAGAATTATTTCATCTTATATTTCTTTAATCACATTCCCAGTGGGTCAGAAGTTTACATACACTGTTAGTATTTGGTAGCAAATCAAATCAAATCAAATCAAATCACTTTATTGTTACACAGCCATATACACAAGTGCAATGGTGTGTGAAATTCTTGGGTGCAGTTCCGATCAACATAGCAGTCGTGACAGTGATGAGACATAGGTGAGACATATACCAATTTACAATAACATAAAATTAACACAACACAATTTAAACATCTGTTATACACATAATTACACTCAACAGTATATAAATAATAACATACACTGTACAGTATACAATACGCACTATATAGATACACATTATTCAATAAAAATAAAAATATATAAAAAAGTATATATATATATATATAGAATGTACAGTGTTGTACTGTATTGACATTCAGGCTGTCGGTTGATAGTCAGTTGTTAAGAGAGAACATAATATAATAATAATAATATAATTTATGACAGTCCGATGTGAGATATAAAGTAAGGGTAATAAAGTGCAGTGCTGATGTATTTTGATCGTGGGAGATCAAGAGTTCAAAAGTCTGATTGCTTGGGGGAAGAAGCTATCATGGAGTCGGCTGGTACGGGTCCTGATGCTGCGATATCGCCTGCCTGATGGTAGCAGTGAGAACAGCCCATGGCTCGGGTGGCTGGAGTCTCTGATGATCCTCCGAGCTTTTTTCACACACCACCTTGTATATATATGTCCTGGAGGGAGGGAAGCTCACTTCCGATGATGTGTCTGGCAGTTCGCACCACCCTTTGCAGTGCTTTGCGGTTGTGGGCGGTGCTATTGCCATACCAGGCGGAGATGCAGCCAGTCAGGATGCTCTCCACAGTGCAGGTGTAGAACCGTGTGAGGATGTGGCGGTTCATTCCAAACTTCCTCAGCCGTCTCAGGAAGAAGAGGCGCTGATGAGCCTTCTTCACAATGACTTCAGTGTGGATGGACCATGTGAGTTCCTCAGTGATGTGGACACCCAGTAACTTGAAGCTGCTGACTCTCTCCACTGGTGCTCCATTGATGGTGATGGGACTGTGTTCTCTGTCTTTTCTTCTGAAGTCCACCACAAGCTCCTTTGTCTTACTGACGTTGAGGGAGAGGTTGTGCTCCTGACACCAGTGTGTCAGAGTGTGCACCTCCTCTCTGTAGGCTGTTTCATCATTGTCAGTGATCAAACCTACCACCGTCGTGTCATCAGCAAACTTAATGATGGCATTGGAGCTATGTGTTGCCACACAGTCATGTGTGTACAAGGAATACAGTAGTGGGCTGTGAACACAGCCCTGTGGGGCTCCAGTGTTGAGGGTCAGTGATGAGGAGATGTTGCTGCCTATTCTAACCACCTGGCGTCTGCTTGACAGGAAGTCCAGGATCCAGCTGCACAGCGAGCTGTTTAAGCCCAGAGCCCGGAGTTTCTCATCTAGCTTGGAGGGCACTATGGTGTTGAATGCTGAGCTGTAGTCTACAAACAGCATTCTCACATAAGCGTTCTTTTTTTCCAGGTGGGAGAGAGCAGTGTGTATTGTAGATGCAATGGCATCATCAGTGGAGCAGTTGTTGCGGTAAGCAAACTGCAACGGGTCAAGAGAGAGAGGCAGCACAGAGCAGATATAATCTCTGATTAGTCTCTCAAAACATTTGCTGATGATGGGGGTCAGAGCAACAGGACGCCAGTCATTTAAACAAGTTATTTTTGATTGTTTTGGAACAGGCACAATGGTGGATGTTTTAAAGCATGTGGGGACTACAGACAAAGAGAGGGAAAGGTTGAAAATGTCCGTAAAAACACCAGCCAGCTGGTTCGCGCACGCTCTGATGACGCGGCCCGGAATGCCGTCTGGGCCCGCGGCTTTGCAGATATTCACCCGTCGGAAGGATCATGTTACATCCGCTACAGAGACGGAGAGTGAACTAACCTCTGTAGCTTCAGCCGTGAGAGCTCTCTCCGCAAGGGCGGTGTTATTTCCCTCGAAACGAGCATAAAAATATTTAGCTCATCCGGTAGAGAGGCAGCGGTGTTCATGGCGGAGTTTTTATTCCCTTTAAAGTCCGTGATGATGTTAATTCCCTGCCACATGCTTCTAGAGTTGGTGGTGTTAAACTGTCCTTCAATCTTACTCCTGTACTGGGGTTTTGCGGTTCTGATAGTTTTTCGGAGGGCATAACTGGCTTGTTTATGCTCCTCCACGTTCCCGGAATTAAAAGCGGAGGTCCCCACATTAAGTGCCGCGCGAACATCGCTATTGATCCAAGGTTTCTGATTCGGATAGATTCGTACAGTTCTGGTCGGAACGACGTCCTCTATGCACGTTCTGATGAAACACATTACGCTATCAGCGTAAAGCTTGATGTCATCATCAGAGGTGGACCGGAACATCTCCCAGTCCGTGTGATCAAAACAGTCTTGTAGCGTAGAATCTGATTGGTCTGACCAGCACTGGATCGTTCTGAGGGTGGGTGCTTCCTGTTTCAATTTCTGCCTGTAAGCGGGCAGAAGCAGAATGGAAGAGTGGTCCGATTTGCCAAATGGTGGGCGGGGGAGGGATTTGTAGCCATCCCGGAACGGAGAGTAGCAATGGTCCAAAACCCGGTCCCCTCGTGTGTTGAAACTAATGTGCTGGTGATATTTTGGTGTGACTGAATTTAAACTGGCTTTATTAAAGTCCCCGGTCACAATGAACGTGGCCTCAGGGTGCGCGGTTTCCTGCTCACTTATTCTCCCATACAGTTCCTTGAGTGCCCGTTCTGTGTCGGCTTGTTGGGGGATGTACACAGCTGTAATAATAAACGCTGTGAATTCCCTCGGTAGCCAGAATGGTCGACACAGAAGCATGAGAAATTCCAGATCAGGAGAGCAGAAAGACTTGATAGAATGTACGTTCCTCTGATCACACCAGGATTTGTTGATCATAAAACATACACCACCACCTCTACTTTTACCTGAGAGGTCTTTCGCTCTGTCCGCTCGGTGCACGGAGAACCCTGCGGGTTCAATGGCTGAGTCTGGAATCTCCGCAGACATCCAAGTTTCTGTTAGGCAGATAATGCAGCAGTCCCTTGTATCTCGTTGGAAAGAGATCCGCGCTTTCAGCTCGCAGAGCTTGTTATCCAGAAACTGAACATTTGCCAGTAGAATAGTGGGTAGCGGGGGTCGATTTGCGCGGCGTCTTACTCTGATGAGAACGCCGGCTCTGTTTCCCCTTTTCCTCCTGCGTTTCCTCGGCCGTGCTGCCCAGACAAAGGGCTCCGCTTGCGTGTTTGTAAACAGCGGGTCGGCATTGAGGAATGTGAAGTCCGGTTTACGGTGTGAGATTGCTGAACCAATGTCCAAAAGTGTTTGTCTGTCGTAGACAATAAGGCAGACAACATCCAAGACAAAAAACATAAGAATTGTGAACAAAACAAACAAAACATTACTATGTTGTGTCGGAGCTCGCAATGCAGCAGCCATACTCGGTGCCATCTTGAGTCCAAAAAGCATTTACTGCATTGCCTTCAAATAGTTTAACTTGGGTCAAACTTTTTGGGTAGCCTTCCACAAACTTCTCACAATAAGTTGATGGAATTTTGGCCCATTCCTTTTTGTTTCATCAGACCAGAGGACATTTCTCCAAAAAGAAAGATCTTTGTCTCCATGTGCACTTGCAAAATGTAGTCTGGCTTTTTTATGGTGGCTTTGGAGCAGTGGCTTCTTCCTTGCTGAGCAGCCTTTCAGGTTATGTCGATATAGGACTCGTTTTACTGTGGATATAGATACTTGTCTACCTGTTTCCTCCAGCACAAGGTCCTTTGCTGTTGTTCTGGGATTGATTTGCACTTTTCGCACCAAACTATATTCATCTCTAGGAGACAGAATGCGTCCCCTTCCAGAGTGGTATGATGGCTGCATGGTCCCATAGTGTTTATACTTGCATACTATTGTTTGTACAGATGAATGTGGTACCTCCAGGCATTTGGAAATTGCTCTCAAGTATGAACCAGACTTGTGGAGGTCCACACATTTCTTTTTTGTTTTTTTGAGGTCTTGGCTGATTTCTTTTGATTTTCACATGATGTCAAGCAAAGAGGCACTGAGTTTGAAGGTCTTAAAATACATCCACAAGTACACCTCCAATTGACTCCAATTAGACAATTAGCCTATCAGAAGCTAATTGGCTAATTGCCTAAAGGCTTGGCATAATTTTCTGGAATTTTCCAAGCTGCTTAAAGGCACAGTTAACTTAGTGTATCTAAACTTCTGACCCATTGGAATTGTGATATAGTCAATTAAAAGTGAAACAATCTGTCTGTAAACAATTGTTGGAAAAATTACTTGTGTCATGCACAAAGTAGATGTACTAAACGACTGCCAAAACTATAGTTTGCTAATATGAAATCTGTGGAGTGGTTAAAAATTAGTTTTAATGATTTCAACCTAAGTGTATGTAAACTTCTGACTTCAATTGTATAATGTTGGCCAAGAGCATCAGAGGAAACCCATGTTAAATCTAGCTATTACAGTGATCTGAGCAGTGAAACCTCAGAATGCTGTGATGCATGCATAAAGTTTCCAAAAAATGTCATATCAGGAAAAAAAACTGGCCATTACAAAAAGCAGCTACTACTACTTTCTGTACTATTTCTGTTAGTCCTATTCATCTTCAAAGAGAAGCTATGCCAGAGGCATTAGTCCTGATTTTGTGTCCCTGGGTGTAATGTATTTTATTATGCTGATGAATATCCTGACCTTACACTCTATCAATGTATCTTGACATGTACAATTCTCAATTTATTGTGTAGTGTACTAAATGTGTAAACTGTTCATTGGAATATCCAGTCATTAAAGGTGCTGAAAGCGATGTAGAGACAACCCCTCTTTCCAAAACCCCACCCTACAAAGACACACCCACACACAGCTTCTCAGTGTCACAGGTGAGAAAAATAAAGTTAACGTGCTATTTGATGTCAGCAAACCTAAACAGTTAGGGGCTTCCACATGACTCCCATCAGCGCTGCCCAATACATTGCAGTCTGTGGAGTGAAGCGTCAGCTTCAACATTTACCCCGGCACCGCATTGTGCTGACCTTTTGAAGGGCAGTTTGCTTATACGCAAAGTATGTCTTTACAATTTAATGTCCAACTTAAAAACCTAGTGATTTTCACACACATATTTAGAGTACAAAGCAGCAAGAACTGTTTTAAAACTGGCTAACTTTATGAAAAGATATTGAATGTTTCATCATTTCTTCTATTTATTTTTTATAAATATTTACCTTATTGTTTTCGAGCATCCAAAGACATCAGTTCTAATTTGAATTCACCAAAAACATCTTAAGACCTCAATGTAAATGAGTCCTCTTATTACTTTCTGCATTCTCTCCTTCAAATACCTGTTTTCAGTGTTTACTGTGCAGACCTACTTCTTTTTTGCCTGACAAACTCATAAATTCGCTCTTCCGTGATGCTATCTACAACACTTGTTATGTGGAGTTAAGTGTTGCTTGACCCTGGTGTTGAGAGGTGTGTTGATGCCCCTATGCAAGTTATGAGGAAGCCCCTATACATTGACCTTGTATACTCTCTTAAATTTAAAGGTTCTAATTAGAACCAAAAAGGATTCTTCAGCCTGATGCCATAAGAGACACTTTTTCAGTTCCACAGGACCGTTTTTGATCAGAGTTCTCTAAAAAACCCTTAAACAATTGGTGCTTTTTAAGAATGGTTCTTAAGAGTGATGCCATAGGAGAGCCCTTTTCAGTTCCACAAAGAACCATTTTATCAAAAGTTTTCAAAAAACAAAACAAAACAAAAAAACACTGAAACTACTGGTGCTTTAAAGAACCATTGGATGGTTCCAATGAAAAATGAAAATTCTCTCATTATGCACTTACCCTGATGCCATCCCAGATGTGTAGGGCTGTCTTTCTTCAGCAGAACATAAATGAAGATTTTTAGAAGAAGATAGAGCTCTGTCAGGTCCTTATAATGGAAGTGCACGGGTGCCAGCACTTTGACGGTCCAAAAGTCACATTTAGGCAGCATAAATGTAATCCATGGGACCCCAGTCGATTAATGAATGTCTTCTGAAGTGAATCAATAGGTTTATGTAAGAAACAAGTTGATAATTAAAACGTTTTTAACTTTAAATCGGTGCTTCCTTCCAGACCTCTGACACTGTTAGAAATGGCCGAATTCTCGCGTGATGTTCATTCTTCTGTTGTAAATAAGCGCCGCTTCCGAATTCTTGTGTGAACTCGCCGATGCGCTTCGCGTTAGCTGCTGGTAGCTTTTTAAAAGTTAATAACATATCGATTTGCTTCAGAAGACATTCATTGATCAAATGGAGTCGTGTGGATTACTTTTATGCTGCCTAAATATGACTTTTGGACCATCAAACAGCCAGCAGCATCATGGCACCCATTTGCTTTCATTGTATGGACAAACAGAGCTGAAATGTGCTTATAAAAATATTAATTTAGCTTCTGCTGAAGAAGGAAAGATGAACACATCTGGGATGACTTAAAGGTGAGTAAATCATGAGAGAATTATCATTTTTGGGTGAATTAATCCTTTAAGAGTGTAGGTACTACAGTATGTACTGCATATTTCATTGCACCTATTTCAGTGATATCTGACAGATATTTTATTAAAAAAAAAAATTTAAAAAAATGTTTACAACACCTTTAATTTTCCTGCAGGTAGTTTAGCAGTTTTTACTTTTTCTTGTCCCTGTTCAATATGCCTCTGTTATTGAACTGCATGTTTGCTTTCAAACAGCCTGAACCACCCAAGAAGCAGTCTAATTGGCGACGAAAACATGAAGATTTCATTGCCACTATTCGTGCTGCCAAAGGCTTAAATCAAGTTATGAAAGATGGCGGACCCCTTCCTCCACCCCCTCCTCCGTCCTATGATCCAGGTAAAGAAACACACACATACCAGGTATCACACGATAAGAATCTAATGAAATAGGAAATCACTGGAATGTCTTGTGCAAACATTCAAAGATTTATGTATGACTATTTCAGATTATATCCAGTGCCCGTATTGCCAGCGGCGCTTCGGTGAGAATGCAGCAGATCGTCATATTAAGTTCTGTAAGGAACAAGCATCCCGAATCTCCAACAAGGGCAAGTTTCCTGGAAATGATAAAGCCAAGACCCCAGCCAGGACTCTGGTAAGACTTTACTTCACTTAGAATCAGCCAGGGGTGTGTCTCTTCAAGTATTACATTTGGTTGTTAGATAATCTCATTTAAATGATTGCTCACCTTATTATTTATTTTTTTACTAAAAATCATTTGCACAAAGCTTTACATTTATATTAACTACACTTTTAAAGTTGACATTCCCACTTTCCTGCTATTCATGAATAAAATATTTTTATATATACACTCACTTTATTAGGAACACTATGATTGCAATAAAGTGCCCGACATGGTCTTCTGCTGTTGTAGCCCATCCACCTCAAGGTTCGAGGTGTTGTGCATTCTGAGATGCTACAGAGTGGTTATCTGAGTTACTGTAGCCTTTCTGTCAGCTCAAACCAGTCTGGCCATTCTCCGTTGACCTCTCTCATCAACAAGGTGTTTCCGTCCGCGGAACTGCCGCTCACATTAAGTTTTTTGCTTTTGGCATCATTCTAGTAAATTCTAGAGACTGTTGTGCGTGAAAATTCCAGGAGATCAGCAGTTACAGAAATACTCAAACCAGCCCGTCAGGCACCAACAATCATGCCAAGGTCGAAATCATTTTTCACCATTCTGAATGTTGATGTGAACATTAAATGAAGCTCCTGATCCATATCTACATGATTTTATGCATTGCACTGCTGCCACATGATTGGCTGATTAGATAATCACATGAATAAGTAGATGTACAGGTGTTCATAATAAAGTGCTCAGTGAGTGTATATGTATAATTATTTTTTTAAATAAAAGTATAAAAATTACTGTACATTTAAAATAAATGGCTATACTAAATCAATTTTAAATTATTTACAGTAATTGATTTAATTGGCAGCAAACTGGATGGCAGATTAAATTAATCCAATTTAAACAATCACTTTCCATGCCAAATGAATGTGTTATTCGTATTTTTAAAGTGTTTAATGATATTTTGATGATGTTTAACATCATATTTTAATTTGTGCTCTTTCTCCTTTGATCCCATGAGAGTGAATCCAGGCTCTGTTAGTGACATCTAATATAAAGATGAATGAAGCTGGATTCTGCACAGATGTACAGCCAAATCTTATTTCATTAGAGCAAGTGTTTGACTTGTACTTTCCAAAATGGGAGTAAGCACTTGCTTATGAAAGAAATATGTGTAACACTGGTAAAAGTGCACCACTGTTTGAAGAGTAAACCTTCTCTGAACTCTTTTCAATTTTGACCAGCTGACACTTGACAAAAAACAGAACTGTTTAAGTGGATGGCACTGAAGAGTGTGTGTGTGGTAATCAGGGTTCCCACAGTCATGGAAAACCTGGAAATACTGGGGAAATTTTAAATTGTTGTTTCTCAATATCAGCTAGGTGTTGCTCCTTGTGTGGAGTAAAACTTGCTTGCAAGCCATAGTGATTCATGATTTCTGATTTGAAGGTCATAGAATTGCATTGGTCAATACACTGTAAAAAATGGAATTACATTTTATGTAGCATATAAGGTTTTTTTTCTTTTTTTGGGTCACCGATACTACAAAATTTGAATTACTTAATCTACTTAATGTACATAAATACACATTAGACCAACAATGTTCCCCCAAATGTCCAAATGTTGTTAACTGATTTTTGTGTGGTGATGTTTAGAGCTCATGTTTTTATGTAATGAAGTTTGTTGATTGCCACTGTTATTGAGGTTTGTGAGTTAAGGGTTGATGTCTATGAGTGTGTGTATCAAACTGTTGACAAGTCAGTCCTTTCTTCTGAGCCAAAGGTTACAGTTAACTTCATATAAAAGTCATATAAAACGATATATATAAGAATACATTTTCTTGTATTGCTAATTGATAATTTGCTGAGCAAGATATCTGTAGTTGCCTCGACAAAACTTTATTAGCTGAACAAAGTATTTAGTGAATAAATTCAAACTGACTTAAAAGGAATAGTTCACCCAAAAATGAAAATTCTCTAATCATTTACTCACTCATGCCATCCCAGATGTTTATGACATTATTTATTCTTCAGAACACAAATGAAGATTTTATAAGAATATGTCACAATGTCCTCACGATGCAAGTGAATGGGTGCCCAATTTTTTTATGCTCCAAAAAGCACATAAAGGCAACATAAAAGTAATCTATAAAACTCCAGTTGTTTAATCCATATCTTCAGAAGGGATATGATAGGTGTGGGTGAGAAACGGATCAATATATAAGTACATTTTTGTTAGAAATTCTTCTTCCTGCCCAGTAAGGTGCATATGCATGAAAAATGTGAATCACCAAAAACACAAGAAGAAGAATGTGAAAGTTAAAGTGGAGATTGACAGAGCAGGGAGGAGAATTTATAGAATTCTGTAGACATGGATTTAACCACTGGGGTAATATGGTTTACTTTTATGCTGACTTATGTGATTTTTGGAGATTCACAATTTTGGCACCAATTCACTTGCATTGTATAGTTAAAGAGATATTCTTCTGAAGAAAGAAAGTCATACACATCTGAGATGTCATGAGGATAAATTATTTTCATTTTTGGGTGAACTATTTCTTTAACAAAGAAATGCTACTGAGAACAATTGTTAAGACAGTTGTTGAGAGAACTCAATAATTGTAACGCATCAAGTTGCCTTATTTTATTTTTTTAATTTGCTCAGTTCCTTTACAGTGAAGGTGAGTCCTGAGTAATTTAAATGTTGGTATGCTGAATGCATATAAATGAAATCCACTTCCTCACTACAGTTAGACCAGCAACTTTTTACAGTGCAGTAAATGGATTGGTTTAAACAATGCATATCCATATGTCTTCAGTACAAACCTCCTCAACCAATAAAGGCAAACTCTCCTGCAGTATCCACTGTGTCCTCATCTCGTCTACCTCAGCGCTTAGCCTATGGGCAGGGTGCTGGCACAGGTATGGAATAATGCTATTTTTAAACTGTAGTATCTTACACATATCAACCTTAATGGAGCAGAGAGCAGTTTAGAGATTCCCTGCAACAAGTCACCTTTTTCCTTATTTTTGACCTGACGAGGACCCTATTTGGGATAAAATGTTGTCAATAAACTGGAATGTTTAGCAGTGTGCCAGCATCTCTACTAAATTGTATGAACTTTAACTTGTAGCTGTGTACCTGCATCCTTCTAGATGTGCGTATACTACCTCTAAACTTATTCAGAGTAGTGCCATATTTCATTTTTTTTAAAGGAACGAAAACAAGGCTGTGAGGAATAGACAGTGTTTTCAATGCAAGTGAGATACGGATCAACATTTAAGTCAATTTTTGCTAGAAATTCTTCTCCCTGCCCAGTAAGGAGCATATGCATGAAAAATGTGAATCACCAAAAACACAAGAAGAAGAATGTGAAAGATGTGTTGATCATTCAGCTGACGAAACATTGAAAAAACATCTTTCCAAAAACTTTTCAGAAGACAAAATACTCCAGAAAATACAAATTGTGAAAATTAGATGTGATCTAGGACCTTAACTTTGTGCGACCCCCGCGTCCACATGCATGGACGTAGTATTTTGGCTTTGCTATACGCAACACATAATTGAAATTAATTTAAGCCGACTGAATACTGTTCACAAGACTCTAGACTGTAATTTAAGGGTTAAAATTCTGCCGCACCGAGTCACGTTACACAACAGCATGATGTCGATTTCCATGAAGTGCTTCTACGGGCGCAGAGCCAACAAAAGTACGTATGGTAAGAAACCTCTAAGTTTTTTCATTGAAACCTGTTTAGCTGTAAAGAGTATTGTCTCTAGTTTAATTTGACACGGCGGCTTAAATGTATTCATTTTTAGTTCGTCAGCGCACCGATAAACATGATGGCCACATATGTGGATTTTGGGACATCATTCCCTCAAAAGTTGAAAAAACATGTTAGTTATTTTAAATACCTTTCAACATTAACACATCTGTTGGTCATTTCACTCATTTTAATAAAAATTGTATTTTGTTATTACTGTACAATACGATTCTATTCATTAACATTTGTAAATGCATTCCTATATTTACTGTGCGATTTCACATTGAGAATCAATGGGTTCATCCAAAAGCTGAAAAATGTTTTCAGATGCTTTATATGGAGTGGGGATGAAAATAAGTTGCATTTCGAACTGTTCTGAAACCAGTGCATACAGACAGCACACTGGAGGTTAAGTCTTTCATTAAATAGGGAGCAAGGGAGCATCCTATATCTCTCGATGCAGCTAAGTGCATTCACTCCTAAAATCTGACCAAATATTCAGTTTCAGGCTGCAGATGATATTTGGTCCACTCAACATGGGATGATGGTAATCAGTACATAGATTCAAGTGCTGGCCATTACTTTGAATCAGAATGAATTATGCTCATTTCTGATGTAATGTCTGTAAGGTTTCAAAAACATGAATAACCAACATAATAAACAATTTAATATAGTTTGGTATTATTTAAAATTTCACAACTTAGTCCCACTGTCCACATATGTGGACATCCATTTTCAGGAAAACAGTTTGCTCTAGAATTATTTATTTATTTTTGCTTGTGCTACTTGTTACAAATCAAAAGGGAAATGGAAGATGCAAACAGCAGTCATGCTCGGGTCTCAGGGCAGCTTTATACAGTGCATGTCATTGTAAGATAGACTGTAAGTCTCACAGCCTTGTTTTCATTCCTGTCAAAAATCAAATATGGCACTATTCTGAATCATCACATCTTAGTTATCGTTAAAATTAAAAATACTCCAACAAACATTTTCATCAGTAATTTCATTGACGAGATTAACAGTGGTCACAGGATGAATCATATTCTAAGAGAAAGTATTTTGGTCGTAACTCTATTTACTTGACAAGCATCCATAAGAATATATATTAAGTCATGTTCCTAGAAACAATAAGTGCCCTTCACATTCATATTGAAATACTGAGTGTGACAAGAATAGCAATTAAAACTGTCCTTAAAAATCTCTTTTCCTCGTACATCTTCAGGGATTCCTAGCAGTAAAACCTCATCCACTGGCTCAGTGAGAAGCGTGTCGTCCGGATATTCTCCTTTACGGAACACCTCCTCTGGCCTGACCAGCCCTCCTTCTGAGTTAGGCACCAATTAACTGACTAACCCTGATTTTGACATTTTTCCCAGCTTAAAGGCCTAATTTACATCATTATTATGGTTGTGTTTGCAGAGTGAACATGAAACCCAAAGTCTTGGTTTCTCAAAGCTCCATGAAAAGTCCCTCCTCAAGAATAGGGATGAATAAGAAGAAGGTCCAAAATGCAGACAACTATAATTCAAGGTATGACCTTGCAAAAAACTTTATTATTTCTTGTACTGCATTGCTTCACTGTATTACACTCTGTTTACATCTGAGTCCTTGTGACTTGTGGGACTGAATGTCAATGAAATGGACAAAGAGGTGTGTCAGCTCCTTTATGACCCTAAATGAAAAGCTTCAGTTTTTGTTTTGTTTTTTTGTTTTTTTTGCAGAGAAGCGCCTTTTTAAGCATGTTTTTACTACTAGGCCTTGAATACAGTTGTTTTAAATAGTCCACTTTGGGTCATTGACATCTTGATTAAATTCCTCTTTTGTTAGGAATGATGTGAAAAACGAGAATGAAATCAATTACCCCACAACAGGCACCAAGTTCTGCCATGAGTGTGGGACCAAGTACCCAGTGGACTGGGCCAAGTTCTGCTGTGAGTGTGGGGTAAAAAGGATGTGCATTTAAAATTGACAGAAAGACTGACTGTATGCTTAATGCTGAGAATTTGCAAAGTGCAATATGATTGGTTACTGTTATAAAAGGAGTATTATTTTATTATTTATTATTTTTGAAATTTATTATTTTTTGTATGTTATTTAGGAATGATAAAAATAATTTGATGGTAAATTGACTTCAATCGATCTTAAGGGGGGCCTTTAAAGGGGGGTCAGATCATAACGTGACTATTCGAATGGTTTAACGGCAATATCTTAATGTAATATTTCTATGTGAGGGACTGAAGAATTTAAGTGCTATCATTTAATGAAAAATAAATTAATTTTTTTCTAGGTTGAAAAGGTTTCTAGGGTTCTAGAATAAATAGGATAAAAAAAACAATTATTACACTGAGCAATCTGCTATTTCATTTCATTTTTTATATGTTCTTGATTGTTTATTTGTTTTGTGTGTTTTTAACAGTATAAAATTTTTTTATAAAGACATTGCCATGTACATATAGTAGACATATACAATCCATCACAATATATTTTCAGTCTGTCCAACATATTCACACATAAACCTTACATAAACAACATTCAAAACTTGAAGGCAACTGAATTGTAATTTCATATACTTCTGAACCATCATACTACAACATTGCAAAACGTAGCTTTACGACAATATTCTGTTGCTACAGAGCCTTTAAGCTTTATCACTGCTGTCAAGAGTAAGAAAGTTATGCATTAAGGCTGTGTCTCGTTTGGAAGGCTGCATGCTAGGTAGGACGCGTCCTTTGAAGGCTGCAGTATACCGAGTGTCCTCCTTTAAACAAGCCTCGTTTAAACGAGACGGCCTTCGTAGGACAAACGGAAACAGAACGTAACATGGTTACTATGACAGCACACCACTCTTTAACAAGCGCGAGCACTTTGAGTGAGAAGGGAAAAATTGCCCTTTAGAAGGGAATGTATGAGGTAAATTTTAGGAGAGTTATAAAGATGTAAAGAGAAAATAGATTTTACATGTGTACTTTTAGTCTAATACTTTATTTTAATTATATATTAATATAATTATACATATTATATACTCTGCACCCATCTACTGAGGTGCTTCAACTTGGGAATTAACATTCCTTGCATTTGAACATCATATTTACGGGCAAATTGGCGTCATTTTTTTTAGACATTTCTGTTGAAGCAAAGAATTGTGGGTTGTGAGTGCTCACGAAGGATACACCTCATGCATCCTCCGAACTGCTGTGAAAGAAGGTCGCATTCAAAGTGCCTTACTTGCTTTTCTGAAACGAGACAGCCTTGATGACGTCTGCGGCCGACAAATGCAACCTCTGGAGGACGCATCCTTCCAAATGAGACACAGCCTTAGAGTAGGGCTGCAACAACTAATCGATAAAATCGATAATTATCGATAATGGAAATCATCGACAACAAATATCATTATCGATTAGTTGGATGTTTGCAAGTGAAAAATGTGTTGCATGATGAAACTCATTTGAAAAACAACAGAGAAAAGTTGAAGCGGAAAAAAATATGACCCAAGTTGTCCATCAAACGAGAGCACTTTATAAACACTTCAAAGAAGATCATAATAAGCATAGAGGTTAATGTGGAGCAGTTGCTGCATCAGGTGCGTTAACAGAGTAGGCCTACTTGTGCTGTTTGATCCGCGAAAGTTGTTTCTCTCAAGCGCATCACTTACACGATACTGCTATTTTCTATTTTTCATAATGTAAACATGTTATGAATTCAAAATCAGCCATGTATTTCACAAAAATCTTTGTTCCTAATCCTACCACAAGCGAGTCTCCGTTAAACTCTATTGAGCAAGCAAGCACACGCATCCGCGTCAATCAAACCGATCGCAATGGAGAAAGGGAGCGCAATCATTTTGATTAAACTGTCCATCATCATACCACAATTTCAGTTTCAATGTAATCAATTGTGCAGCTTTCAAGGATATCAGACTGAAGTGTGATTTTTTTTTTTTTTTTCTCCTGCTCATGTAAGTGCATGTAATACAGGATTAGTCTTTTCAGCACGAGAGTGAATTTGCACAGGGTTTACAGATGATTGTAATTTATTAAACTGTATGTAATGCTGAATGTAATGTATAATAATGCTAAGGGTCCTGATATTTAAAAGTCCTCCTGATAATGCCAAATGTAATGTCTGATTTCACTAGTAAATGTATACTAATGGCAAACATTATTTTACTGGATAAACCTGGTATTTTAAAAAAAAATATTATTTTTTTTATTTTTATTTTATTTTTATTTTTTTAAAGAATAGTTTAGAAACATGTAATCAGTGAAAATACTATTTTAAAAACTATAATATTAAAATACTTAAATGTATGTAATCAGTGCAAGCATATGAACACATTTACCAGGGTTTCTGTAGCTCAACTGGTAGAGCATGGCACAAGCAACACCAAGGTCATGGGTTTGATTTCCAGAGAACACCCAAACTGATAAAATCTGTACCTTGAATACATTGTAAATTACTTTGGACAAAAGTGTCTGCCAAATGCATAAATATAAATGAAACAGATCAGAAAGTTTTTGTAGGCCTGGAGAATGAATATGGGCCTTGAAACATAAACTTAATGTGTTACAGCATCTCAAAACAATCTGCAATTAAATTCATACAAGTTCTAAACTTTTGTCCAAACATAATGTTTTATTTTCTGCACCCTCAGAAGTCATTTGGTATTCTGTGGCTAATATAACATAGTGTGTTGTTATATAAAAAATGGATATAAAAGATGTAAAAGTTTCAAAATCCTCTTCATTAGGTTTTGTTAAAATATATTTTTATGTTTGTGGAAGGTAAAGATTTGATTATTCAGGGCATATATTTTGTCCATGAAAAGTCATTGGCAGAAATGTAGCAGATAATTTTTTGGTTCTTCATTATAGATGTAGAGCATGAATGTTAAACAGTGCGCCCAGTTATTTCTTCATATCATGTTCATTCAGATGTTGTAGAAGAGCAACTGTTTGAGATGGACAGAAGCCAGGTTTTACATATATGCTTCCTCCGAAGTCTCTTGTAAAAGTCTTCCCACACTTTGGAGGTTCTGTGATGAGTGACTAAGAAGCATTGTACCGTTCAAAGTAGGTTTGTAATGTGGCAAGAATGCGTTTCACTTTGCAAAGCCTCCATTTTAGCTGTGAACTCTCTCCCTGTTCATCCTAAAATTAAGTAAACAAAATGTCAGCATCAATGAATTAAAGATATAAGCAAACTGAATGTGTGAATAATTAAGAGAGATTTCACGTGAAGCCATGTCTAATGGCAAATAGTTTGTGTCATTTAAGAGTGATTGACTTTGTCTTACCTGTTTATGGCACCAACATCTCAAGGACTCGCTTATGTTTTCCACAAGATTATTTAAATCATGTTTCAGTTGTTCATTTAAATGCTTTGATTGCTTCTCAATTCTCCGGCTCAGTTGTCTGTTAACACTGCAGATTTTGTGAATTGAGTTCTGTGTCTGTGAGCAAATCAGGAAAATATCAACATGTGAGGCCACTCAGAATAAGCTGTTATATCATCAAACAGAGTCTTCAACTATCAAGCTTCTTGGGTGTAAGCTGTGTCTTTCTTGAGAGCCCATGTGCTACAATGTACTTCAGCTGCTGACCCTCAACCTGGGTGTGCCTCATAGTTTTGGGATGAGTGGAAAGGGCAGGTCATAACATTTAGAAACACTTAAGTGAAAGAAACACATCAGAATCACATTTTAGTGGAGATGCCATTACTGCCACATATAAGAGGCACGTGTGAGAAACTAGTTATGGCTGATCTCTTTCAATTGGGGAAAATAATTTAAGATGCACACAAGAGGATGCTCTTAAATAGAGATGGAACGTATTTAATATAAAAAAAATATACAGGCATATTTCCTTACATTGTTTGGCTCCTGTGACATGTTGATTTTTATTGGTGTGCAGTTTTTCAGTTGATCAATACTGGTGTCCTGAAAAGGAAAATGATCTATGTATTTAAATATAGGAATGAATATGTGTGACATGCTATACTTAAAAAAACAACAATTGTAAACAGCATTTTACTCATACGTATTATTAAAGGTGCTGTAAGTGAATTTAGATGTTCTAACTTCCACAAGACTGAGCCATTGAATTAGCCACACCTCCTCTTTCCAAAACCCTGCCCATCAAAGATACTGTTGAGACTAACACAGAGCAGAAGAGCAGCATTTGTGCGTGTTCCCATGGTTGACAAATGGTGCATTCAAGTCATGTCGGAATGATCATATTTACAAGTTGAGCACACATGAACGGCACCACAAAGTCGAAATTACAAGTGGGGAAACTCCGGATTTTCTTCAAAACCCAGACTTTCCAAGTTGGGGGCGTGTCAATTTAAGAATCATGGCTGATGCAAATTGTTATTGGTAATAATTGAGTTGTACTTGAGGATTTTGACAGTGCAGTTCAGTTCAGTTTGTATGCATTTTTTTTTGTACTGTTAATGAAGAATAACAATGAAACTTGGCAGAAAATAAGCCTTACTTAGCTTGTTAATGCAGCGGCATACATTTGCAACAAAGCTACATTCCCCATCATTATTAGTGGTCGTACAAGAATAATACAATAGACATATAAAGCACTAGTTACACACTTAATTCATGGCTTTGCTCTTCATTTTGTTGCATTGGTGCTAAAAAAGCTTTCTACCTTCGCTAGTAAGTGAAAAAGAGAGAAAGAAATGTAATAAATTGCAAAACAGGTCCGTTCTTTTCAAATAAAATCACTTGAACGCACTAATGATTTCTGACCTCGCAAGTATGAACTTCCCAGGAGGACATGCCCTTCAAATGGAGTCGAAATATCGTAATTATGAGTTCCAAGCACAAATGATTGACTCAGTGAAGTCATATTTACAAGTGAGAAAGTCGGAATTCTAGATGATTCATGAGTTTCCGAGTTGGTACTTTGTAAGGGGTGTATCTACATGAAAGGTAATGGAAACCAATGATTTTGCAAAGTTATTTTAACTTCTGTCATTTATTTCAAAAATAGATATTTCGTAGGGCCTGGGTAGCTCAGCGAGAATTGACGCTGACTACCACCCCTGGAGTCACGAGTTCGAATCCAGGGCATGCTGAGTGACTCCAGCCAGGTCTCGTAATCAACCAAATTGGCCCGGTTGCTAGGGAGGGTAGAGTCACATGGGGTAACCTCCTCGTGGTCACGATGAGTGGTTCTCGCTCTCAATGGGGCACGTGGTAAGTTGTGCGTGGATCGCGGAGAATAGCATGAGCCTCCCATGTTGTGAGTCTCCACGGTGTCATGCACAACGAGCCACGTGATAAGATGCGCAGATTGACTGTTTCAGAAGCGGAGGCAACTGAGACTTGTCCTCTGCCTCCCGGATTGAGATGAGTAACCGCACCACCACGAGGACCTACAAAGTAGTGGGAATTGGGCATTCCAAATTGGGAGAAAAAGGGGATAAAAAAATAAATAAAAAAATGTGTTCTTTGTTATATACATCTAATGACTCACACTTTGTGGTTTGTTAAACAAAATAAATAATTTGTTAGATACCATACATTAATAAAGGATATATGTTGTGTGTATAAGTGATGCAGGTTTATCCACTTACACCGATCAGCAACATTAAAACCACCTGCCTAATATTCTGTAGGTCCCCCTTGTGCCACCAAAACAATGCCAACCCGCATCTCAGAATAGCATTCTGAGATGCTATTCTTCTCACCACAATTGTACAGAGCGGTTATCTGAGTTACCGTAGACTCTGTCAGTTGGAACCACTCTGGCCATTCTCTGTTGACCTCTCTCATCAACAAGGCATTTCCATCCACAAAACTGCCACTCACTTGATGTTTTTTGTTTTTGGCACCATTCGGAGTACATTTTAGAGACTGTTGTGTGTGAAAATACCAGGAGATCGGCAGTTACAGAAATACTCAAACCAGCCCATCTGGCACCAACAATCATGCCACAGACCAAATCACTGAGATCACATTATTTCCGCATTCTGATGGATGATGTGAACATTAACCGAAGCTCCTGGCCCATATCTGCATGATTTTATGCACTACACTGCTGCCACACGATTGGCTGATTAGATAATCACATTGATGACTGTTGGTGCCAGAAGGGCCGGTTTGAGTATTTCTGTAACTGCTGATCTCCTGGGATTTCCACACACAACAGTCTCTAGAATTTACTCTGAATGATACCAAAAACAAAAAACATCCAGTGAGCGGCAGTTCTGTGGTTGGAAACGCCTTGTTGATGAGAGAGGTCAACAGAGAACATTTGTTTGAATTTGGCTTCTTCCGTATTTTGTTCCCCACTTAAATGCATGACATATCATAGTAACGAAGGAATAATCATTGGAATAATTAACTAGCTAATCACGACTGTTTCCCGAAACCATAGTAACTATTTTGCACATCCATAGTTTGAACCACGTTGGTTCAACAACATAGCTGTCGTTAATGACGTTGCGCAGGGGGTGGAGTAATAACTTCCGCGAATAATAAATTATAAAAGCTCATTTACACGTACACCAGAAAGTCATTTAATGCGAGAAAGCACTGATGAAAGAAAAGCTGCATGCACTATGTAGATAAAAATGCTGCAGTAGATGGGTTTCCTTCTACATCAAACTTCAGGATATAGCTACAGGCATTGCTCCAAAAATGGGTGGGAGCTCCAAACTGCCATTAAAGATATAAGGAGCCCATAACTTTGCCCTTCTCTAACCTTAACCATGAGTGGAAGTGATACCTCCTTTTGGAGTTGGCGCAACCTTCTGTTGGAGTAACCATGCCTCCATCTGGTGTAACTCTGCCCTCTTTTGGAGATTCTGGCCCCATTTGGAGGTCTATGGTGTTATGAAATTTTCGGTTTCTGAGATTTTCGGTTGCACTGGGCAAGATTAAGGAATGGGCAATGCATACATGAATATTCACGAGTTTCCTGTTTCATGTTAAAGCAACACTGAAAATATTAGTGCCTGCTCCCCAGATTACAATTCATCTAAACTATATTTCGGAAAGG
Organism: Myxocyprinus asiaticus; assembly: GCF_019703515.2. Classification (NCBI taxonomy): domain Eukaryota; kingdom Metazoa; phylum Chordata; class Actinopteri; order Cypriniformes; family Catostomidae; genus Myxocyprinus; species Myxocyprinus asiaticus. The sequence continues at coordinate 15,091,564 of NC_059384.1, forward strand.
TAATTGCATTAAACAAAATTAGGCTTATACTATAATGCTTGATCTTTTCACAACAATTTATAGATTGTGATGTGTGTTTTGTTCAGAATGATTACAGCCATTGATTTGCTTCTGGTAACATAAGGATACCACTCCAAGTAAATTAATTAACCAACAGCCATTAAGTATTTTTGTTATATTCTTCTGTTTTCCCTTGTGAAGCTTTCAAACTGTATTGTTGGATAATTTGTCACAAATGTATTTGTTGTGGCATAATAAAGTTTCTGTTGTAATTATTCTGTGCTATTCCTTAATCTCTTGCTTTTTTGGTAAATAACTTCAAACAGGCTTCAGTTAAAAAGATGATGCAAGAATGAGAACCGTTTTCTATTACTCTTCTTTGTTGACCTGGATTGAAAATATATATATATACACTATATTCCCAAAAGTATTCGCTCACCCATTAATTCAGGTGTTCCAATCACTTCCATGGCCACAGGTGTATAAAATGAAGCACCTAGGCATGCAGACTGCTTCTACAAACATTTGTGAAAGAATGGGCCGCTCTCAGGAGCTCAGTGAATTCCAGCGTGGTACTGTGATAGGATGCCACCTGTGCAACAAGTCCAGTCGTGAAATTTCCTCGCTACTAAATATTCCACAGTCAACTGTCAGTAGTATTATAACAAAGTGGAAACGATTGGGAATGACAGCAACTCAGCCACGAAGTGGTAGGCCATGTAAACTGACAGAGCGGCGTCAGCGGATGCTGAGATGCATAGTGCGCAGAGGTCGCCAACTTTCTGCAGAGTCAATCGCTAAAGACCTCCAAAGTTCATGTGGCCTTCAGATTAGCTCAAGAACAGTGCGTAGAGAGCTACATGGAATGGGTTTCCATGGCCGAGCAGCTGCATCCAAGCCATACATCACCAAGTGCAATGCAAAGCGTCAGATGCAGTGGTATAAAGCACGCCGCCACTGGACTCTAGAGCAGTGGAGACGCGTTCTCTGGAGTGACAAATCACGCTTCTCCTTCTGGCAATCTGATGGACGAGTCTGGGTTTGGCGGTTGCCAGGAGAACGGTACTTGTCTGATTGCATTGTGCCAACTGTGAAGTTTGGTGGAGGGGGGATTATGGTGTGGGGTTGTTTTTCAGGAGCTGGGCCCCTTAGTTCCAGTGAAAGGAACTCTGAATGCTTCAGCATACCAAGAGATTTTGGACAATTCCATGCTCCCAACTTTGTGGGAACAGTTTGGGGATGGCCCCTTCCTGTTCCAACATGACTACGCACCAGTGCACAAAGCAAGGTCCATAAAGACATGGATGAGCGAGTTTGGTGTGGAAGAACTTGACTGGCCTGCACAGAGTCCTGACCTCAACCCAATAGAGCACCTTTGGGATGAATTAGAGCGAAGACTGCGAGCCAGGCCTTCTCGTCCAACATCAGTGTCTGACCTCACAAATGCGCTTCTGGAAGAATGGTCAAAAATTCCCATAAACACACTCCTAAACCTTGTGGAAAGCCTTCCCAGAAGAGTTGAAGCTGTTATAGCTGCAAAGGGTGGGCCGACGTCATATTAAACCCTATGGATTAAGAATGGGATGTCACTTAAGTTCATATGCATCTAAAGGCAGGTGAGCGAATACTTTTGGCAATATAGTGTATATATATATATATATATATATATATATATATATATATATATATATATATATATATATATATAAAAACACAACTTTCATTCAAAATTATGTAAAGGTCATCATAAGATAAATGGCATTTATAGTTTTAAAGGAATAGTTCACCCAAAAATGAAAAGTTCCTCATCATTTACTCACACTCATGCCATCCCACGTCTATGACTTTCTTTCTTCTGCAGAACACAAATTAAGACTTTTCTAAGAATATTTCAGCTCTGTAGGTCCTCACCATGCAAGTGAATGGGTGCCAAAATGTTGATGCTCCAAAAAGCACATAAAGGCAGCATAAAAGTAATCCATAAGACTCCAGTGGTTAAATCCATATATTCAGAAGTGATCATATAGGTGTGGGTGAGAAACAGATCAATATTTAAGTCCATTTTTGCTAGAAATTCTTCTCCCTGCCCAGTAGGGGTGTATATATGAATAATGTGAATCACCAAAAACCCAAAAAGAAGAATGTGAAAGTTAAAGTGGAGATTGACTGAGCAGGGAGAAGAATTTATAGAACAAAATTGACAAAAATATTCATCTATTTCTCACCCACACCTATCATAACACTTCAGAAGACCTGCATTAAACCACTAGAGTCATATTGATTACTTTTATGCTGACTTATGTGCTTTTTGGAGCTTAAAATGTTTGGCACCCATTCACTTGCATTGTATGGACCAAAAGCTTATATATTCTTCTAAAAATCTTCATTTGTGTTCTGCTGAAGAAAGAAAATCATACACATCTGGGATGGCATAAGGGTGAGTAATGATGAGAGAACTTTCATTTTTGGGTGAACTTCCTTTAAGAACACAAGTAAAATACTGATCCTAACATGAATATATTTTAATGTGAGTCAGCAAGCCTTGTCAATTATATTTAAATGTGTCATATGAAGACATCCTAATGTAACATGCACTTAATAGTGAAAACAAATAGCCTAGGATTGTGAAGTTGGCCAAATTGAGAGTGAGTAAGATCAGCTGTAATGTTGCTATTCAGAAAACTCCAACACATGTTTCGAAAATAAATTTGGTACCATGGTTACTGATACCTAAATCACATGAAGGTTCAACAGACAAATATAATGTCTATTTTTACCTTGATTCCTTTACACAGAAGTCCTTTTCACAGCCAAGTTAAGGCTGCTCTGTGCCTGCTTAAAATTCTGTGTACTGAAGCAATGCCACATAAAAGCCAGATTAAATTATGCCTGCTCTGACCCTCCTCAGCTCCTAGTATCAAAGGCAGTGTAACATCTCACATAAATGGGTCATTGTTTCCAAGTGTTGCAAAGTAGTGGGAACCATGTGATCCATGTTTGGGTTGGCTGCAGTTATTCTGCTGGGGTTACAGAGAGTAAGACCAATCCTACACTTCTGATAATTGGGTTTAATTGAATATTCAGGTTCAAAACAAGTTAAGCTCGATCGACAGCATTTTTTACATAATGATGATTACCACAAAGTATTTTGACTCATCCCTCCTTTTCTTTAGACAAAGGCAAAAATCAAGGTTAAAATAAAAGTGAGGGTGGCAGAAATTAAAAGCTTATAATTTAATAAAAGCACTTACATTCATTTTTTTTCTCTTCAAACTTTTGTATTATTTGAGCTGTAAATTTAAATTTAAAATAAAACAAATATATTGTCATGGCAATACAGTTGTACAATTGGATATAACTTTACACAGAAAAGGTTAGTAACCAATTTTACCACACTAAAATCATGTTAATACACATTTATGTCCTGTGGCTATACTTTTGAAACTAAGTATGTTTATGTATTGGCCCCATTCACTTCCATTGTAACCCATTTATTTAATGTTTTTAAAGAAAAGAAGGGGTGAGTCAAAACTATTATTTGTGGTAATCAAGATTATGCCACAAATGCTGTTTATTGAGCTCATGGTCTAGAACAGAAACCTTGACACCTGTCACTATCCAGCCAAAGTTCTAATGGCTTATGATTTATTTAAATTGGACAAAATGCATACAAAGAAGGCAGTATTGACCATAATCTAATTACTATAAACTCTCTTGACTTGTCACTTCTCAAGCTTTAAAGAAGGACTAATTAAACTTTCATACTGTATAGCTCCAGAAACTAAAGAACAGAGATCCTTGTGCCTCTAACAACTTGACAGGATGTGCCACCGAATTTAGTGTCATGTCTGGTTGTTAATGGCACAAATCTGTCTGTTCTTTTAGTTCCTAGAGCCAGCCAAGCAGACTGAAAAATTGTGGCACATGCCACTGAATTTAATGGCATGTCCATTGTTAATTTGTTCTTTTTGTTTCTGGATCCATACAGTTTGAAAGTTTTATTAGTCCTTCTTTAAAACTCAACTAGTGACTATTCGAGAGAGTTCATAGTTAAGAGATCTTGGTCAATGCAGCATTCTTTGCATGCATTTGTGTTTCAATTGTTTAAAAAGTACATATGCCAATTTTCAGTAGCTTGTGCAAATGGCAGCAGGATGAAAGATGCCATGCCACTAAATGCTTCAGTGGTTTTAACATTAAACTATATGGCAGCTTGCGCTCTGGTGCCGCTTTATCTTGTGGCATTTCAGGTCACTAGTGGCATGTGTCACTGTAAGTGCCACTGTAAATGCCACTAAAATTTGTGGCATGTCTGGTGCTATTGGCTAAATGGGTAAGAGTCTCAATGCAGGACTACAAGTTCATTATAAATACAGATCAATCAATGATAATTAATATGTACGATATTATTTCACATTGGTGGCTTTGATATATTTGAGTTATGTATGAGATATAACTGTTTATTTCTGTTTTGCATAAGTGAAATGTATGCATTGATTTTAATAAATTTAGTAGACGTGTTAATGAATGGATATGAATGTTTTTGGCATCCTGCTGTACAGTACATTCACATAATAATGGGAAACCTTTTGGTTTTAGATGGCATCTCTAGACCTACTGTACTGTGCAAAAGTCTTAGGGACATAAGATGTTTCACAAAAAATTATTTGTCTTAAGATGGTTATTTATATCAACTACTTTAGTGTGTCAATAGGAAATATACATTTTATACTCCCAAACATTACTTTTGCGAATAGAATAGAACAGAAGAACAGGGAGCCCTGCAACAGATGGCATGTTCCTCACAGAGCCCCCCACTGAACATCGGGTCAGTTTGGGATTACCCGAAGAGACAGAAGTCATTGAGACAACCTAAATAAATAAAAGAACCGTGGCGAATTCTCCAAGAAGCTTGGGACATCCTATCTGCCAACAACCAAGAAAAACTGTGTCCAGGTGTAAGTAGGAGAATTGGTAAAATTGTTCACACCAAATATTGATTTAGCTCTTTTTTCTGTTTACTGCACTTTGTATGATGTTAATTGATTAATGAAAACTATTTGTCAATTTTTTTTAAGAAATCCTCACTTTGAAAGTTTTTCACAAGTGCCGAAAACTTTTGCACAGTACTGTATATATACACTGAATTGTGAGGTACCAGTTCATAGATACACAGGACACTTGTAATTTCTAATGTACAGTAGGTACCTTTCATATATCATTCCAGACAAAGGATGATACGTGTCACTGTATAATCATGCATGACATTCCCACACTGCAAGATGTTTGTAATGGTCTAAGCCAATCCTGATTGTAAATTCTTTGTAAATTCTTGGTGGCACATTACCTTTTTTACTTCTAAATTGTACACCTGTAGCCACCATTCCACATGGACTCTGAAAAATACATTTAGCCTACATATTGGTGATAACAATGACATATTAACCATGCAAATATGAGACATGAGGCTGTTAAAACAGTTAAGCTGTCAGTGAATTGACAATGACAATAGGTGTGTTAAACTTTTCAAAATAAAACAAAATATGTTTTTTAAGCAAAGTATTAAAAGACCAACATGTTGATGACAGAATGGCTTTATTAAATGAAAAGAAAAAAAATGTGCATACGTGTATTACAACACGAAACACCTAAGCTACAGCGTAAAACAATCCTTTTTGGATGTTCAATACAATTTAAGTATGGTTAGCATGATAAAAGCTAATGACTGGAAATTACCATGCTTAACAGCCTATGTCTACGTTAAGTAAAGCGCTCCGTGTCGCTGACAGCACCTACAATATGCCTCAAAATACAGTGGCATGTATCAGTCTACCAGATGTGCCACAGCATGCCACTAACAACCGGATATACCACCGGATGTGCCACAACTTCGAACGGCATGTGCCAGTGGCACCAAAATGTAAGATGCCATACCACTAAATGTTAATACCGCTACTGAAATGTTGATGTCCACAAGTGAAATAATGTCCACAAAACAAACTAACGAGGAAAAATCCTTCTAAACACAAGGAAAGACCTGTAGTTCCAACCACACAACTTTGTGATGCTGTTTGCGAATGTTCGTCGGAACTACGGTTTCGGGAAAACACCAAATCGATTAACTATGTTGGTAACGATGGAACTTGCAACCATATTGGCTAATGATGCCCCCCCCCCCACACCCACACCCACACCCACACCCACACCCACACACACACACACACACACACACACACACATTTTGCAGAAAGGATCAAAGACCGCAGGCCGGACACATTTTTATTTGTCACAGAGCAGTGAGATCTCAGAAAAATCTTTCAGGAAGTAGGAACATTTTCTGCATAGTCCTACCATTCCATAAAAAATTGCTTACAGCACCTTTAATATGCATGTAGCATTTATGACCACATTATTCCTCTACATGAAAAAACCCAGGACTTTAAACAACAAACTAGTCAAGGCAAACAGTTCATTAATAATAATAATAATAATAATAATAATAATAATAATAATAATATAGGCTAGTATTTAATCAATATTTATCAACCTTTAAAAATTAATATGTTAAACACTTGTTATTACACATACTGTATGTTTTAATTTTACATTTTGTAATACTTACAACATGATTTAACTGTCTCCTAATGATATTGCTGTATTCCTCGGCGATCTTACTTTTGTAGTTGGCACTTTCACAGGAAAACGAAAGAGGTAGTATAATAAGCGTCAAAACAGAAGTACCAAGAAGATGCTGGAAATAGAAACATACTGTAAACATGGGTGATTTAAAAAAAAAAGTTAAGCTCTATTGACAGCATTTGTGGCATAATGTTGATTACCACAAAATAAATTTAATAAAATAAATTCGGATAAAACTCGTTTAAAAAATAAATAAATAAATAAAAGCATAAATCGCAGGTGGCCTATATTAAGGCACAATGGTAGTGCATGGGGCCAGTCCACAGACGTTTAAAAATTTTTTTTTTTTAAAACACTGTTTCAAATGTATAGCCGCAAGATGTAAACATTATGTGTTGACATGAATTTAGTGTGAGAAAATGAAGGATTTACCGCCGTTTCGTCGTCATGACAACGACGTTGTAATATTGCATATAACTTCGGAAACTGGAGTTTGACCTTATAAAGCTAGACGGGCCCCATTCACTTCCATTGTGACTTAACTGTATCTGCAGTTTCTTTCTTCCTTCATTTGTTTGTTTGTTTCTTTTTTTTTTTTAAACAAAGAAGAATTGATACGAACTTATTTTGTTAGGCCTATTTTGTGATAAATAATTTCGAGTCCATTTTTTTTTTGTTTGTTTGTTTTTTTTTTTTTTTTGTTATCAACATTATGCCACAAATGCTGTCAACGGACCTTAACTTGAATCCCGGAACATTCCGTTTATAAAATGACAGTGCTATGGCATTTTCTCCACAATTTCCTTAAGCCCTCGGCAAAGAACATTCACTTTCACATAAAGCTTTCTTGTAAATCGTCTCCGAGTTTCATTTTGACAATTGGTTATAAACACCGGGATTCCCCATGTAATGATAGCTATATATACAACTTGTTCATGCAGTCAGGCTCAAACTACCACCGCAAACACACTGTGCTCGTGAAGGTAAGAGTAATCCCATTATTATTAAGTTATTTTCCTTGTGCTGTAAAACCAGAGACTGTAACACGTAGCCTACAGTATAGTGCGTAAAAACATTTTTATTTTTATTTAATTTTTTTTATTTATTTATTTAGGCTATTTATTTTTTATTTTTTATTCATGAACTTACCATTTGTCATATTTGGGTCATTTTCACATGCAGACCGAACCAGTCACTGCATACTCGTCTCCAAGTGGCTAGATGGAAATCCATGTTTTTTATTTATTATTATTGTTGATTTTCACGTGTAAGCAAGCAATCTGGTGATAATTTCTTTAATTAACCAGGAAGGTTTCTTCGGATTCGCCTTTTAGTCATTAAAATGTTCATAGTCCGTCGCTGGTGGATCGCATCGCTTTCGTTTTCCCTCTGCATGATTTGGCTATATTGCTTCAAGCCATGCTCTGTGTATGGAGCGAGCAGAGAGCGCAACGCACCAAAAGGAGGGGCCTTCCCAGTTCCCACATGACGACTTTTAATGACAACTCATTGACATTTTGCTTAGATTGCATTCATTTTCGGAACACGCTGAGTACGTGACTGAAGAAGTGTAACTTTATGGTAAGGGGCCGTTCAGACGAACACGTTCTTTTCTAAAAAGCTAGACGGTGCACAACGAATAGTAGCCTAAAGAAAACAATGGTGACTAAAGATGCGTTTTACCAGTTGAATTTCTTTTTATCCTGATGCCTGATACGGCGTCTAAACGCTGAAAACGCTGAGAACAGCGCAGACGGTGGAAAAACGCGTTTGGTGTTCTGTATCGTAATTATGCAGCGATGTTAATGAAACCAAGAGTTTGTTTCAAGGAAAGAGATTCATTTCAGAAATTCCAAACATATCAGTTATTGTAATCTACGATGCTCTGCGTAGCCTACCTTGGTGCAACATGTAGGTTTACGTTCACTGTTGTTTATCTAGTTCCCGCCACCTCCCTATCTCCATTTTTATATTTTATAACGCCTATATAATTTATTAATTTCAAAATTCTCTTTCTATTCCTTGCTTAAACCCACTCCCATGTTTGGCCCCTATGTAATGAACAGCACGTCAAATCTGTTTACCATAATAAGCTTCAGGGTTACACCAGCTATAGGTACATCACAACTTAGACTAGTTGTGGTGTAAATGGGCACTAAGTCACAATTTACAGTGACTACACATTACTTTATGGAAAGGGTTGGGGAGTAACGAAATACATGTAACGGGATTACGTATTTAAAATACAAAATATAAGTAACTGTATTCCACTACAGTTACAATTTAAATCATTGGTAATTAGAATATAGTTACATTCAAAAAGTATTTTGATAACTGAAGAGATTACTTTGCATTTTACTGTCATTTATTTCATTTAATATTAAGTCCTTTCAGATGGAAAACATTTATACATATAAATGATGCGATCCAAAGTGCATTTGAACAGCAGTGAAACACTTTCTTATGATGTGTTACATTCATACGAGCAGACAGAGAAGTGAGTTTGAAGTAAGTTTGGTGCAGAAGAAATAGAAATAAACCTTGTGTAAATTGTCAGCTTTATGCTAAGCTAAAATGCTATTTCTAGACATTTTACCTTTGATATTAGGGCAAAAATCATATTCTTGATAATAATTTCTGTATTGTTTTCCTGTAAAAATATCTAAAAATCCTTAAAACAAGATCAATTTAATTTATCTTGTTTTAGAAACAACACTGCATAAGATATTTAGGTTTTTCAGAGAATGTATTTTTAACATGAGTATTTTGTGTTATTGTACTGGCAGAGTTTTTATAGTCAAAACAAGTGAAAAAATCTACCAGTGCTGAAGAAATAATCCAAAGTATTTAGAATACATTACTGCCCTTGAGTAATCTAATGAAATACGTTACAAATTACATTTTACAGCATGTATTCTGTAATCTGTAGTGGAATACATTTCAAAAGTAACCCTCCCAATCCTGTTTACAGAGAGCTTACGACCTACTAGTTAAGTCTTGCCTTAAGAACAGGTTGTGTAACCAAAATAAGCACTGACTTAGTTACAAACTAACTAGTAGTTTCTAAGCCCATAGGGTGAACTTTACGTCCCAACTTACGTGAGACCTTACGCACAGCTGGTGTAACCCTACCCAGGACTACAGCTGCAATCAAAATTAATCAACCCCCCTGACGTTCTGGTGATGTGAATTAAAACACATCAACTAAAATCTCAGTTAACAGTCAAAGTAAGTTTTTAATACACATTTGAGTGATTTTGAGAACAAAGAGTTCAGTTTACCCAAATTTTAAAATAAAAAATAACTCATTCTCTCCACAAATGTCATGTCAAAAAATTCAACCCCCAAAGTCAATCATTTGTGGAGCATCCTTTATCCTTAATAACAGCAAATAAATGTTTCAGGTAAGTGTTCTCAGGCTTCGGACACCTCTCTATTAGAATTTTTACACATTTCTCATGAGCAAAAGCTTCCAGCTCATTGACATTCTTTGGTTTCTTTGCTGCCACTGCTTCCTTGAAATCCCAACAAAGGTTTGCAATGGGATTTTAATGATGGACTAAAAGGGCCATTTAAGGACATTCCACAACCTATCCCTGAACCAGATTATGGAATACTTGGATGTATCCTTGGTGTTATTGTCTTGCTGGAAAGTCCAGTGATCACCGAGCTTCAATTTACACACTGAAGGCATCACATTTTTCATGCCAAAATGGCCTGATACCTGAAAGAATCCATGGTGTCAGTCACATAGTCAGGATAGCCATTTCCTGCTGGTGCAAAACACCCCCATAACAGGACGGACCCATCTCCATGCTTGACTGTGGGGATGGTGTTGTTCTTGTCATCACCTTGTCATCTTACTCCAGACGTACTGCTGACCCATTTTCAGTTTAGTGTCATACGTCCATAAAAACTTCTTCCAGGACTACACAGGTCTTTCCTAATTACTTCTTGAATATTCAGTCAGCTGGAGTCAACATTTCCCTTGGTGAAGTTTTGCTTTCTTCCACACCCAATAAGGTTGCTGTTGTACCATATTTAAATAAATGTATGAATGGTGCTGCCAACTTTGTCTATTGGAAATTGAAGTGCCTTGGAAATGTACTTTTAGCCATGACCTTTTTTGTGTAATGAAATAATCTCCTCTATTAGCTTTTGAGACAGCTTAATTTTAATTGCATTAAAAAGTTTAAATGCTAAACTTAAATTTTAAAACTTAAATAAGTGCCATTGCAGATTGATGACTTAATTTTGTTTTAAAACAATTACTTGTGTAGCCTTACATATTTAAGAAACAGCTACATGCAGTAGGGGTTGAATAATTATGACATGGCTGTATTTTTTAAAAATCCTGCTATTTAGAAATATTAGGTTATATATTCACACTATGATTTTGAATGTGTCACTCAACTGATATAGATGTAAAGTTTAAAAATTCTGGGTCATCAGAAAAGCTTACCTTTGTAAATCCTTACTTTTTTGGGGGGGTTGAATAATTTCGATTGCAACTGTATATAAATGAGTTAACTTGTGAACTTATGGTGTGTGTGCGTAATACGCATATTAAAATAGAAAACCCCTAGTTAGTCTTGAAGCTTATTTAGATAATTAGATTTGATGTGTTGTTTATAACAAAAGGGCTCAACAGGACTGGGATTATGCTCTAATATACGCCAAAATGTTTGATATAGGGATGATTGTGGCTACAGCATTTCATAATTTAAAAGCATGTTTAAAAGCACAAACTCAATAATAATAAGCTTGTAGATTGTTAGGCCTGGAGCCCTATACTGTTCTCTCAGCATCATGAAGGATCATCAAAGATTTACTTACAGCATAATATTCAAATACGTTCAGATAATTTTTAGCATTGTATAATAAAGATGATATTTTATATTTGACTCAGTTAAACAATATTTTCCTCCTTGGTTGCGGGATAAAAATGAACCCTCAACTTTCGGTACAGGATCAGTTCTAAGATTAATAAGAGCAGAAGAACTCATAATATAAATAGTCTGCATTTATACTCTTATAAATTACATTGTGAAATTCATAAATATTGCTTCTATAGACTTGAAAATTTTGCATTCTGAGCATTGTTTATCAGGAAAATTCATTTAAACGTGCTATATTCATTTATATTTTCATTTATTAACTTATATATATAGACATTTAAAATTATATATAATCATTTGAAAGATTTTGACATTAAAATTAAGCTATAACCTACAGTAAATAAAAGAAAATGCAGTAAAACACAGAGCATGAAGTGGATCAGCACTAGTGTCTGCAAAGTGTCATGTGAACGAAAACGTGAGCCTCACAAGCGGGAAATAAAGATGCTACGTTATTAAAGACATCCATCAAGCGTTGTCTGCTTACACCTGGATACTTTACCAGACAGGATTGTACTTGCTTCTGCAACACAATATGATTCACTTACCAACTATTTCTCCACCTTGAAACAATGCTGTTTCTTTTAGATTGCACGCAAAACAAGAAGAAGAAAAAAATTCAAAGAGGAAGCACAAATTTGTAGATGCAGAAAATGCCACATGCCCAAGGTTTTTCATTTATTTTTATTGCATATTTATAAAAATTAAACATTATTAAGTCAACAAAAGAGGAGAATCAAATTGATACATTATTGTCAGGATCACATAAGTAATTCTTTGAATACTGATTGTAATGTGCACCTGAAAGAACACATTTAACATCATTTAAAAAAAGGAACATTTGTTCAGCAGTTTATTCAACCCGATCTCATGAAAAGCCGTACATAATTTACGAGTTGGCTATTTTGTATGGTCTCACATGATGTTGTTCGTATAAACTCGTACGACTTCTTAACCTGCAAATTCCCGGATGCCTAATGAAGAAGCGAGTTCCGCGCAGGAGGCATTAAGTACATGCTTATTAATATTATGCCTTTACTCAAACCCTAGCTTATCTAAACTTAACCAATCAGTATAGCGTGTAAACATGATAGGAAGCTGTTGTGTGTGACAGAACCAAATAATTGTTGCGTATTAGATGGAAATGATGTCCAGCGACGTCACTGGCTGTAGTGAAAGTCGTAGGGATTCAAACAAGTGCAGTGGCACGATATCATAGGAATTAGCCAAATTTAGAAAAGTCGTACAAATCCTGACGATTTCGCAGTGAGAGTGTGTTGCTTTATTCATTTATGATAAGCACCTGCAGATTTTCCATAAGCACAGGTGACTTATAGTTCACCCAAAATGTGGATTTTTTAAAAAAGATATTTATATACTGTATGAAATATATTTTTATTTAAGTCTTTTTTTTATAACAGCAGAATATGAGTCAAATGGACAATCTTTTTGTACTTTTTTTTGTTGTTGTCCTTTTTGGAGCTAAATAGTATTAGTTACTAGGAGTGTATTTGGGGATGTTTAGTAATTCAGATATTAGTAAGAATATTATTATTATTATTATTATTATTATTATTATTATTATTATTATTATTATATTTTGATTTTAATTCACCCGCTGTCCTTCAAAAAATACATTTGTAGAACACTAGCTTTGTTAAAAAATGGGACACTGCCAAAACATGCATAACTGGAGGTGTGTAAAAATGAATAAATAAAAATAAATAAATAAATAAATAAATACAATTAGAAAACTATTTTCTTTAATGGAAAACAATATTTTTGCTTTGGACTACACAACACATTCTTCCAGTTTTGTTTTACATCATTTGTTTGCTTTCAATAGCTACCTATGCAAAATCAGTGGTAAGAGTTGTTTTGAAAGCGCAATTTCAGATGAGCAACTGGTTGGAATTAGCTCTCATATGCTCATATTGTACAAGAACAGATAAACTTAATCTGACATTTGAAAAAGTTGGTCCCTTAATATTAAGGTACTGTACATGTTAGAGAGTATGCTCATTTAAATGTAATTAAGTTGAAATAATTGTATAAATGTATGTATACGTTTGTATTTGTATTGCACTGTTGTTGTTCCTTCAGTATGGAATTAGGTAAACCTTGGCATAAGTGACAGCTGCATTGTTAAACTAAAAATACCAAAAAATACCTTTCATATAATAGACAGATTAGTATGAGGGATCATCCACATTTATAAAGATCTCACTTTATAAATACAAACCTTGCCAGAGCTTGTCAAATCCTTTTCAAAATGAATGAATTTTTGAGTCTTTAGATTATTTAAATCTGAAATATGTGTTGTCGGAAACAAGTTTATTTTTTATCTTTGTTGTATTTGTATATGTTCTGTTGTGTATAATGAATAAGGGCTAAGGAATATTTTAAATTTGGGCCTAAATGTAGGTTTTCATCCTTTAACTTGGTACCATATAACAATTCAGTCTGGGTTTAAAAGTGACAACAAAGGATTTGGAGCATTATTCAGTGCTAATATGTTATCTTTGTATGAATCACTTTATGACACTTTTTGTTGTAAAGTGTCATTTGTGTGTAGTGTAATTCCATTTTATTGGAAAATAGTAACCACATCTAGCTATGGTGACACCATTTACCTTAATAAAATCAACAGTTTAGTAGTCTCCTTATTTGTTAATAGTAAAATACAAGTCTAGTTATGTAAATGGTATCAGGAAATTGTTTCGAAATTTCCAAAGCCTTGGAGCATTGTCAAATAATTTTGTTATGGGAACACGGTGCCACCCACGGGCTGGTTGGATCACTTTAAAGAAGGCTAGCATACAGGAAGGTGTTGCTCAAGATGTCTTTGTCAAATGAAAATTGAAATATAAAAAATGTGTTCCCTTATGACTCAGTACACTTGACATTGCATGCTAACGCTTATGGGGAGTTGTCCTTCCACACAACCTAGTTTAAACCTCTCTACAATAACAGCAATATTCTAATATTAACTATGGTGTTTGAGCCTGGCCCTTTTAGATGCGAAGCTGTCTGCTATAAAACAGGTGCACAAACACTATTCCTCAGAGTTTTCTTCTCGTCTAGAAGCCCTCTACTGCTTCGCCGTTGACTACACGAGTGTGTGTACTGTATATATAAAAGAGTTGCTTACGTATTCGCGTCTTTTTAAAGATGTCGTTACGTAAGTGTTCCTTGTGCGAGAGATACATCCCACTGTCAGACCAGCATGAGAGCTGCATTCTCCATCTGGGCCATGCCCACGCAGAGTCAGCTCTCATGGAGACAGACTGCCCTCACTGCGAGGACATGATTCTCAAGACGCTGCGCTCGTGAATCGCCCTCGTTCTGAGGGATGATTCAGCCTCCCGCGACCTCCCACCCACCTCTTCTGTGATATCCGAGGGGTCACACGAGGAGGCACGGCAGGGCCGCGAGGTCAAGCTGGATGAATTTGAGGTGGTCCTCGTGCTGGCACACGCCCCACGAGACCCTCAATCTCCATGTAACGCATCTATGCCGATATATTATGTGTGTGATGGGCTCTGACCCTCGTCTCGTTTGGCAGTTCTGATGCTGGGGATGTTGACTATGTCATGTCTCTTGCTGCATCAGGTGAGTGGTCAGTGGATGATGCTACCTCCCCTCCCCCGAGTGAGGGTGAGGAGCGTGTACGCGCACTGACAAAGAGATGCTTCGTGTCCTTTCAGGGGCGGTCAAAGAGCTCAATATCGAGTGGTCTCCTCCAGAGGAACCTACACAATCTCACCTTGATGAATGGTTCCTGCAGTCCAGATGCTGCAAGCAGCTGCGTCTTGTAGATCTGCCCCGTTCTTCCCTGAAGTTCATAACGAACTGTGAAAATCCTGGCACGCGCCCTATTCAGATCGCCCATGCAGCGATTACATCCTCTCTAATGTGGATCACGGGGAAGAAAACGTTTATGCAGCACTCGCAGGAGATGCTCACACTTTTCCAATAAAGGGCATCCCCACTTCAAAGCCCACATATTTTGCACAACCGCTTCCCAATGGTGAGCGGCGCATTATATCTTGTAATGAATTACAAAGATTACAGCGCTCGTTGCACATGCACGAGATACTCACACTTTTTCAATAAGGGGCTTTCCCACTTCAAAGCCTCACATTACGCGCAACCACTTCCCAGTGGTGAGCGGTGCATTATATCATGTTATGAACATACCAAATTGCCCTCTGTCCTGTTACGCTGATGTGTGGCGAGCTCTTACTGGCATTCTGACTGGGTGCTAAAAAAACAGTCGAACATTTCGGTGGTGTTCTGTCTTCCACGGTTCCGTCCGAAGACGCTCCAGTGTTATGAGCTGAAATACACAATCTTCTCGCAAAGAACGCGATGAGATTTCATATGAATTAATAAGCCTGCTGTCCCGCTGCACGAATGCGTGGCAAGTCATCACGGACATGTCAGAGCTGGTGTTTACAACGATTTAACACAATCTGTGGTCTGACCACACGATATGCCGGTGTTGCATGCCCAGACTGCAGATTTACAGCTGTTCTGGAGAAGGATGGCAGGCTTCAGCCCACTCTAGTTCTGAGACGCTTGAATCGCGCGCTCGCGACGTGGCCATTCAAAATGTTAACTCAGAAACAGATCTTATTGCACATCTGTCCTTGGGACTGATTTGCATCAATAGATCTGAAGGACACGTACTTCATGTATCAATTGCACTGCGTTACAGGCGGCTTTTTAGATTTGTGTTCGAGGGAACTGCATATCAATTTAAAGTCCTTCATTTCAGCCTGTCTCTGGCTCCCCGCATGTTCACGAAATGTATCGATGTGGCGCACGCCCCATTGAAAATGAACGGTGTGTGTGTTTTGAATTACCTCAGCAATTGGTTATTACTAGCCAATCAGAGGAACTACTGATACTTGATACGAGCACAGATACTTGCTGCTTTGCCATATGAAAAATCTGGTCTAATGTCAACTGGCGAAAAGCACACTTTTCCCCAACTTGTAAATCTCCTTTATAGAAGTTCATGCGTGCGCACCTCATAATGAGCACATACCGACCATTCTTCGTGTCTGTTTCAATTCAAACTGAAAAAACATTACCACTGAAGTCATTTTATTTTCATGTGCATCGTGGTAACTCGCCACTGTCAGGATGCTCTAGCACCATGGACAGCGCCAGCCTCCTACTAACAGGGTATTATGCTGGGTCAAGTTTTCAGAAAGAAAGTGCTGAGCACAAATGCATAAAAAACAGGTTGGGGCATGGTGTGTAATGGACGCCCGACTTTCGACACCTGGCATCAGGCTGTTGTACTTTACCAGAAAGTCACAAGCACTTTCATTATAAATAAAAACCGACTGGGTTCATGAAGGGGTTGATTCATACTGTATGACTATAGTTCATATATTCATTCTGAGTGCTCCCCTCCTGGCCCAACATGAGGGTCAATCACTTGCAGCATACTCATGTCGGTCGCTGTCCCGTGGGACTGCGGTGTCATGTTTCCTCTCTGGAAGGTTATGTTGTGTAGTGTGGCGTGATGGGATTCTGTTCCTCATATGCATTAGCACGCAATGTCAAGTGTACTGTGTTGTAAGGGAACATCTCGGTTATGTACGTAACCTCAGTTCCCTGAGATGAAGGGAACAAGACATTGCGAACGCTGGCCACCCTACAAGACTCAGAGTTCTTCTGAGGTGTGTGCGATGCACTCCTTGTCCCACAGTCAGAAAATTCTGAGGAATGGTGTGCACTTGCTTTTATAGCGGACAGCTTTGCGCCTAAAATGGTGGGCTCAAACACCATAGCCAATATTAGAATATTGGTGTTATTGTAGAGAGGTTTCAACTAGGTCGTGTGGAAGGACAATGTCTCATTCCCTTCGTCTCAGAGAACCGAGGTTACGTACGTAACCGAGACGTATTATGGCCCAAACTGCTGAGGAAAGGGACTGTTATGCTGTGCAGTGTAACTTACACAGGAAATCATACTTTTTAAATCATCCATTGCTCAACATATCAGAATATTATTCTTAAAACCTGTTGTCATCTTAGAGAAAATGTATTCAACCTTTGTCTATAGAATTTTAAGAATGTAGGCAATGTATCAGGCAGTGGTCAACGTATCAACCCTTGTTTACTGTAACTTTTGCAAAACCTGACATTCCGAAATTCACACATAATCAAAATGGGGTTCAGCAGTGCCAATGAAGACATCTGTCTATAAAGGACAAATTTCTTCTATTAATAGGTTTATATATATATATATATATATATATATATATATATATATATATATAATATATATATATATATATACATTATATACCTACACACACAAACATTTAGATATTTATATCAGAAAACAGACACTTTATTTGTATTTTATAAAGATAAGAAATACCCTTTATTACAACAGCTGAAGGTCCCTTTACAGTCAAAATCTGTACCGCAATTAATAATTCCCAGCCAGATGTTTATACACTTTCTCTTTTCTCGTTCTCCCCTTTCTCTACATTTTTGCATTTTCACTTCTAGCTTTTGTTCTACTCAAGCTTAGTCTTGAAACTAGACGTTGAAGTTCTGTGAAAATTGTTGAATCTTGTTTGAAATTTCTTGTGATGTTTCTTATTGTGAAATTCCTTATTACAGACCCCAATGTTAAGGACTAACCACTTCCGTCACTAATCATTTTAACTGCATCTTTTTTTACAATGAAAGTGAATGGAGACTGAGGCTGTCAGTTCCTAACATTCTGCCTAAAATCTCCTTTCGTGTTCCATTAAAGAAAGAAAGTTATATTGGTTTGGAAACAACATGAAGGTGAGTAAGTGACGATGGAATTTTCATTTTTGGATAAACTAACATTTTAAGTGTAATATCTAACTGCCACGTGGCTCTAGCATGCTTGGGCACACCTTATAACAATATAACAATTGTTATTCTGAACATTGTTATATTGTAATTCTGTATATTGTCATATTGTTATTCTGTACATTGTTATTCTGTTGAGTGTACTTATACTTATTGTATTTACATGTGTGACTGCAGTGTCTGGACCACACACACATAAGCTTTTCACACATCATTTCACCTGTGTAATGTTTATGCACTTGTGTCAATAAAAAGTGAGTTGAGTTGAGTTGAGTTATGCAGTCGCACTATAGCGTATTACTTTACTGGCCTTTGTATCATAATGTGTCTGGCTTCATGTTTCTGTTGCTCATTAACAAAATTTTGGAATTCAATGAAGTGTTGGAATGTTACAGTAAAACATTATTTTCATGATCCCTGTCTACTTGTAGACGCTGCATACTATACTGGCATAGGAGAAAGTATTTTAACATAAAAAAATCACAAACATTTGATTAAATTTAACTGGTAGAAAATTAATGTTTGGAAGCAACTCAAGAATTGCCTTTAAGTGCACTAAGTTTTAGATCATAACAGATCGTATAACTGTTTATACAGCTGCAATATTATAGCCTACAGTTTGAGTTGCTATTGAACCCATTAGGCAAATTAAGCAATTCAATTTAAATTTTGAACAAGAAACAATTTTTTAGGTTTAACTATTGAAAAACATTAGGCCATGTCACTGGTAGTAGCTTTGTCGTTTCAACACTGAATTTGTTGAAAACTGTTATGAGACATCATGAATTTTGGTTGGCTACTAAGAGAAGGGAACTGTAACAGAGTGACTGGGTTGTCTTCACTGTTTGTGCTTTATGGGATAGTGTTTAGTGACACATACTAATACACTTCTGCTGCTTGTCTAATGTACCATTTTCAAGAATCAGTGGCACCACAGGCAAAATTATACTATGGAGTTATTCTACTGTACATTGGTAAACATTTTACTCTTAAGGGGGCATTCATACAGGATCTATTTTTCCATCCATCTGCATTAGATTTCTTGTTTATGTAAACATGCAGTAGACTTACTGTAAGTTTTTTACCGTTGCAATGCATCTCGCTGTTTTTTGAGTGTCTGTACCAAGTTCTCAAGAAATCAAGAACTTCACAAAATCAAAAGGGCATCTTGAGACACCTGCATTCTAATCCACTCTGCATTAAGTCTAGCTGTTTTTGAATGCAAGAAAATGTCCTCTGTGCACAGCCCCAAAAGGAACAGTTTCGCTTCTTATTGCACGATCTCTCACTGAGGAGTGTAGCACATTTTGGCCTATAATTAATTTTATTATACAGAGTCTATTTGAAAGAGACTTAACTATTTTTAAAAATTGATGTTTACTGTACATTTGGACTATGAAGGTGATTATTTGTCATTTGGAAAGTTATTTTGATCGAGTATATGCATCAGAGAAGAAGAGAAGAGAAATTCCAAAGACCTTTCTTGTCATTCTTATCTGACTAGAAATAGAAAGAAAATGGAGAAATGGGGCATTGGAACCTTACTGTTGTTCAAGTCAAGAAGGAAAGATCTCCCCCACCCATTATGGACGGCGATTCACAAAACACATGCCCATCCACAAACACAGTTTTCTCAACTGTATCTTTTTGTAGTTTACAATTCAGCACACACAGTTTAGAGTGTAGTCAACATGAATGCAGAGTGACATCACTGCATTTTATATAGCCATGCTGATATTTGTCTTATATTTGACATATAATTTAATTTCTGTTTAATTTCACATTTTCCCTTGCATTAAAAAAGTGAAATCCAGTTAATGTACTATGACTATATGATGTTAATACTTAAATCTGGACAAGGAAGCTTCCATCTGCTGCACATGAGAAGAACTCAGTGGATGAATTACCCCACCCATATCTCTTTCAAATTCCACCAGCTCGAATTGCCTGCCAAACAGACACGAGAGTGAAAGAAATGCATATAACTCTGTCAACCAAATCTGTGACAATCCTGCCCAGACAAGAAAAACAAAGTGGTGCTCAACAAAGGAGAAACTAAAACAAAATGGGATTCCTGTTAACTCTGCAATGAGAATGGCTTGTTGCCATAATACTGTTTTTTTTTTTTTTTTTTTGGCTTCAATAAAAGATCACCATGTTTCATTATGCAATATATGCAGGAAATCATGATCACTCACATTAAAATGAAGACTCCAGTCATATCAGTAACTTTATAAAAGCTGTTTTATTCTACATGGAGAGGGTCCGCACATGGTGGCTGCCATTTCAGAATCACATGACCAGCCAAATATTACTCGCTTAATCTCAGTAATCGTCCTGTTATTTGACACTTTCACTCATTGATTTAAGTATTCATGGCTGACTGTGAATATTACATTTCTACAATGGCATCTGAAACTGAAAACTATTGATTTTAAATGATGCTGCATCCAAGCCGCAAGATGTCAATGTAAGTCCAAGATGACAAAAAGACAAAAGTTACTGAGTGCACCTTTAAATGCATGGGAATTTCACCAAACACTCTAACAAATTGATGTATAACATGTAAGAAAAATGGATCTACAAAATGACCAGATAGTGTAAAAATTTCAAAATATTTTCAAGACAATTAGAAAATAATACAATAAAAAATATTTTGACATATTTTGATGTTTTGTTATTCATATATCAAAGAGATAATGCAACAAATCAGGACAACTAGAACAGAATTCCTTACTTTCACACTGACATTTCATTAGACACAACTGGCTGTCAAAAACATATTGTGCTACACCTAACACATAAGCTAAACATAAGTTACACATACGTATTTTCTCAGGCAGTTATTGAGTCTAAATTGATGCACAACTTTCATAATTTCAGAACTACACCAGAATAACAATAGTCATATCACACTGTTCATGTGTTACATTTGCTATAGTTTACCATGTTGTTTCTTCATCAAACAGCAATGTACAATGTAAATCAAGTCAATCACTGAAACAACAGTGCCACCTTGAGTAAGAAATAACATGTATCATGTGTATTTCTAAACGCAAATGGAATAATGATAATTCACCATAGTTGATCATTCATTATTGCACAGAAAATCAAAGTGATATAGTATTTATTTGTATGAATATAGTACTAATTTGTTGTAAACAAAGAAATAGATATCCTGTGATAGTAAACATATAGATATGAAATAATAATAAAAAAATATAATTTATGGAAGTGCAAACGCAAAAAAAAAAACAAACAAAAAAAAAAAAACATGACAACCTTATAATCTAATGGTACTTAAATATATATATACAGTTGTGCTAAAAAAAATTGCATACCATGGCAGAAATTGTGAAATTTTGGTCTTTTATTTAAGGATAGTGATCATATGAAGCCATTTATTATCACATATTTGTTTGGCTCCTTTTTAAATCATAATGATAACAGAAATCACCCAAATGGCCCTGATCAAAAGTTTACATACCCTTGAATGTTTGGCCTTGTTACAGACACACAAGGTGACACACACAGGTTTAAATGGCAATTAAAAGTTAATTTCCCACACCTGTGGCTTTTTAAATTGCAATTAGTGCCTGTGTATAAATAGTCAATGAGTTTATTAGCTCTCACGTGGATGCACTGAGCAGGCTAGATACTGAGCCATGGGGAGCAGAAATGAACTGTCAAAAGACCTGCGTAACAAGGTAATGGAAATTTATAAAGATGGAAAAGGATATAAAAAGATATCCAAAGTCTTGAAAATGCCAGTCAGTACTGTTCAATCACTTATTAAGAAGTGGAAAATTTGGGGATCTCTTGATACCAAGCCAAGGTCAGGTAGACCAAGAAAGATTTCAGCCACAACTTCTAGAAGAGTTGTTCAGGATACAAATAAAACCCACAGGTAATTTCAGGAGAAATACAGGCTGCTCTGGAAAAAGACGGTGTGGTTGTTTCAAGGAGCACAATACGACGATATTTGAACAAAAATGAGCTGCATGGTCGAGCTGCCAGAAAGGAGCTGCACCAATGCTACAAAAAAGCCCGGTTACAATATGCCCGACAACACCTTGACACGCCTCACAGCTTCTGGCACACTGTAATTTGGAGTGACGAGACCAAAATAGAGCTTTATAGTCACAAACATAAGTGCTATGTTTGGAGAGGGGTCAACAAGCCTATAGTGAAAAGAATACCATCCGCACTGTGAAGCATGGTGGTGGCTCACTGATGTTTTGGGGATGTGTGAGCTCTAAAGGCACGGGGAATCTTGTGAAAATTGATGGCAAGATGAATGAAGCATGTTATCAAAAAATACTGGCAGACAATTTGCATTCATCTGCATGAAAGCTGCGCATGGGACGCTCTTGGACTTTCCAGCACGACAATAACCCTAAGCACAAGGCCAAGTTGACCCTCCAGTGGTTACAGCAGAAAAAGGTGAAGGTTCTGGAGTGGCCATCACAGTCTCCTGACCTTAATATCATCAAACCACCTTGGGGTGATCTCAAACGTGTGGTTCATGCAAGACGACCAAAGAATTGCATGACCTGGAGGCATTTTGCAAAGACAAATGGGCAGCTATACCACCTACAAGAATTTGGGGCCTCATAGACAACTATTACAAAAGACTGCACGCTATCATTGATGCTAAAGGGGGCAATACACAGTATTAAGAACTAAGGGTATGCAGACTTTTGAACAGGGGTCATTTCATTTTTTTCTTTGTTGCCATGTTTTGTTTTATGAGTGTGCCATGATTGTGCCATGTCACCATGGGCCTTGTTGACCCCTCTCCAAACAAAGATCTATTTTGGTCTCGTCACTCCAAATTACAGTGTGCCAGAAGCTGTGAGGCGTGTCAAGGGGTTGGCAGGCATATTGTAACCGGGCTTTTTTGTGGCATTGGCGCAGTAAAGGCTTCTTTCTGGCAACTCGACCATGCAGCTCATTTTGTTCAAGTATTGTCGTATTGTGCTCCTTGAAACAACCACACTGTCTTTTTCCAGAGCAGCCTGTATTTCTCCTGAGGTTACCTGTGGGTTTTTCTTTGTATCCCGAACAATTCTTCTGGCAGTTGTGGCTGAAATATTTCTTGGTCTACCTGACCTTGGCTTGGTATCAAGAGATCCCCAAATTTTCCACTTCTTAATAAGTGATTGAACAGTACTGACTGGCATTTTCAAGGCTTTGGATATATTGTTATATACTTTTCCATCTTTATAAAGTTCCATTACCTTGTTACACAGGTCTTTTGACAGTTCTTTTCTGCTCCCCATGGCTCAGTATCTAGCCTGCTCAGTGCATCCACGTGAGAGCTAACAAACTCATTGACTATTTATACACAGGCACTAATTGCAATTTAAAAAGCCACAGGTGTGGGAAATTAAACTTTAATTGCCATTTAAACCTGTGTGTGTGTCACCTTGTGTGTCTGTAACAAGGCCAAACATTCAAGGGTATGTAAACTTTTGATCAGGGCTATTTGGGTGATTTCTCTTACCATTATGATTTAAAAAGGAGCCAAACAACTATGTGATAATAAATGGCTTCACATGATCACTATCCTTAAATAAAAGACAGTTTTGTTTTTTGCATGATCAGTCATATTTTCAAAATCAAAGGCAGAATTTCACAATTTCTGCCAGGGTATGCAAACTTTTGAGCACAACTGTGTATATGTATGTATGTGTATATATATATATATATATATATATATATATATATATATATATATATATATATATATACTTTTTCCCTCACAATTTTGGAATTTTGGCTTTTTTTACATTTTATATTACACTATTTATAAGAGATAGATTGAGGAACACTAAAGAGTTGTGGGCACTAATCCAAAAAATGGATTAGGTACAGGCAGTGGAATGAGGTCCCGGGTCACTAAAGACCCGAGGTATGCGTTTAAGGGTTAAAGGAATTAATTACAGGTTGTTGGTTGCTTTTACCTACAATTTATTTGACCTTATCAATCTTAAATTGTAATGTTTTATATTTTTATTTCAATTTAATGAACTTTTTGGAAACTTTTTTATATTAAGTTGATTTGTACAGGCATTAAAGGAATAGTTCACCCAAAAATACAAATTCTCTCATCATTTATTCACCCTTATGCCATCCCAGATGTGTATGAATTTCTTTCTTCAGCAGAACACAAATGAAGATTTTTAGAAGAATATCTCAGCTCTGTAGGTCCATACAATGCAAGCGAATGAATGCTCCAAAAATCACATAAGTCAGCATAAAAGTAATCAATATGACTCCAGTGGTTAAATCCATATCTTCAGAAGTGATCTGATAGGTGTGGGTGAGAAACAGATCAATATTTAAGTCTATTTTTACTATAAATTATCCTCCCTGCTCAGTCAATGTCAACTTTAACTTTCACATTCTTCTTCTTGTATTTTTGGTGATACACATTCATTGTGCATATGCCCCCTACTGGGAAGGGAGAACAACTTCTAGCAAAAATGGACTTAAATATTGAACTGTTCCCTTCTGAAGATATAGATTTAACCACTGGAGTCTTATGGATTACTTTTTGCTGCTTTTATGTGCTTTTTGGAGTGTCAACATTTTGGCACCCATTCACTTGCATTGTGAGGAGCTACAGAGCTGAAAAATTCTTCTAAGAATCTTAATTTGTGTTCTGCAGAAGAAAGAAAGTCATCCACACCTGGGATGGCATGAGGGTGAGTAAATGATGAGAGAATTTAAATTTTTGGGTGAACTATTTCTATAAGGTAATCTTAATAATTGCTTATTTAGAAATGGTCTAGATAATAACAACAACAGAACTGTGTAGAAAAGCAACAAACAAATAAGCCTCAAACAAATTAAAACAATAGAAAAACTATAAACAAAACTATTTGTTTAATCAATACTTTTATTGCTAAACAATTAGGTTAATGATTAAATGATAATATGTTACTTTTTCAGTTCAGATTCTGTGGTTGATCTACCATGTGTACTGTTCTTCTGCTGACAGTTAAGGCAAATTCTATAATATCCTTCCACCGGTGAATAAAATGATTCTGATTTATTTTACCATTGAAATCATCAGCACTGTAAGCTTCAGGAAACATGTTTTTTTTTTTTTTTTTTTTATCCATCAGGAACAGCACTTTAAAGTTTATTTCTGTTTATTCAGCAAAATTATTCTCATAACCTTGTTATTGAAAAAGACAGATTCAACCTGAGTGAAACCCTGTCCACTTAATCATTCTTGCATAATGTACTATTTCTTGCTGTAGATTGCTAAATGTACGCTCAGTCAGTAACCCTGCAAGTAGGCATGAGCTGTGTGACAGGTTCGCCTTGTCGCCACAGCGACCAAGAGATGGCGCTTTCGCCTTATAAACAGTGTAGTCTCTCAATTAACCTACTTTTTCTCCAGGGGGACTGTCAGTATAAGTATATTGTATTGAGCTTTGAGTAAAAGCATTACTGCAGTAAATTAAAGTTTAGCAATCATTGGCAGTAAATAAAAGCATTGGAATTTACTTTCTAAATAAATATAATTCTGAACATTTTCATATCAATATATTTGACATTGCCTACGTAGATTAACAATGTGTAATTCCAACATTTTAATACAAAAACAGATGAAAAGACTGCATTTTCTGGATTAATGTCTATACGGAAGTGCTTCTTCCACTACAAAGAAATAATGCAGATTGTTCTATGTCTTTGATACATATTTCAAAGTAATTGATACTTACAGCTCAATCTCTTTGTTGATCAGTATCTACATGTCATCAGAATACTGGATAATAATTTTTTTTTTTTTTTTTTTAGGTGAGTATGCAGAGCTAATTTAAACCACACATCTCACATTTTAGACGTGGAAAATAAGACTACAGTGTACAAAAAAATAAAAACAAAATAATAATAATCGTGGGTTTGTAACACAAAAGGCGCCGCACCAGCTTCAGCAGAATGATGTCACCTGAACTCTAGGGAATGTCCCTGCGCATGCGCAAGAGGGAGAAGCGCGTGTAAAAAAAGTTACGCGTACATCGACCAAAATATGCAAAACTGGTGCCAAATTCTGGGATTGAAAGAAGGCATATTCTGAAAGTAATATGGGATTTGTATTACATACACATGTCTCACGTTATTATTAACGCTCGTAAAACAGCTAAAGAATATTCTATACAGTCAGCCAGTAGACTCGTCGCCGGAGTTGCCCTGTATACGAGTTAAAATCATTCAAGCTAAATAAAGAACAGGTGTGTAAGACAAGTCCACACACTGCCAGAAGATGGTGCTCTGTCAGTGTGAACAGCGCCAGACCTATGCGTATGCGTGTGCGTGTGTGTTTGGAAGAAGGCTTGGATGGTGGTGGTACAGATAAAGGGAGCATCACCGCGCGCGCTGCCTCTGTTGCCTCCGCGCGAGCTGCAGTGATTCGCTCTCTCAGCGCGTGCAGTCCTTTCACTCGTCCTCAGCCGATGCTTGTTCCTCACCGAGACAACATTTAGAGAACACTTCAATTCCCTACACTCAGCAGGGCATGAGCGCTGTTTCCTTGTCCAGCTAAATTTCGGATTTAAAGCGGGGAGAGGAGAGCGTTGTTCCCTGGACAACGTTTGGTGAGTGCACAATTTCATTAAACTGCACTCTTTATCTCTACATCAGTATGTGTTTTGGTGTAACACTATTTTAGGGTACCTCTCAGTGTCTGGGAAATGGCTTTCATTTTGGATTAGATGGAGGAAAGTATGTGAATTCGAAAAAAACCTGCCTCAGTATGCTGAATAAAGAAAAAAAGATCAAACGCTGTGTATCTCTAGATCAGTTTAGCACAATAGATTTTGGCAACGCATCTCATTTGAAGAGACTGACCCAAATTTGAAAGGGAAGGTGAAAAAATATATTAAAATGGAATACAGTTTCCCCCATTAAACACCTGAAGTAAAGCTTATCTGTCACATTCCAGGTAAATGTTCATCAGATATATCCCTCAATGAATAGTTGACATTTTAGAAAGGTACTCACTTTTAACCTCAACAAGACTGTATGAAGTCCATATACTGTAAATAAGAATGTGGAATTAAATCAAAGTGGCTTTATGCTCTTTTCTACTTTATTTAAACTAACCCTACACAGTTTCTGCTGAACAGACAAAAATCGTATAAAATGCCAAGAGGTCTGTACATACCCCCACAGGTAATCTCCACAGTTCAGTTTGGTATAGGATTTAGTGATTGCTCTGCAACTATGATTTTGTCATACAGTTACGAATAGACTGCTATCCAAGTGTCCTGCAAAAATATAAGCACTGTAAAGCTCTATAACTTGGTCTGTCACTGTCAGCAACATCAGTCAAGATTATTACTATAGAATGTTTGCCGCTCTTTAATGTCCTAGGTTTGAGGTTTACACTAATCAAAAGTCTTGTAGCCTATGGACTTCACCTGCAAGTGTACTCCAAATTATCAGCCTTCTTGAGGTGCTGTTGAGCTCCAAGTGTGCCAATATATCAAGATTGGCATTTAGGTGTGAGTATTTTACATTGCTGGAGAAGAAGGTGATGAAGCTTTTACATTAGTGGGGAATACTGTATTGATCCAGAGAGATGACTGGCAGATATCTCCATGGGAAGCCTGCCTGGTCACATCTGTAAATGAGCTCATTGACTGAGCTGTGTGCAGCAATAGATGGTGAGGGACAAGGCTGGATCAAAGGCATGTAATGTAATCTACAAGGTGCTTGGTGCTGGTCCCTGCAAATTTCACGGTTTTGCATGAAATGCATGATGCTTGGAGCATTCTAATGGGATCAAGGGTGTTTAAAGCTGCGAGAGCCTGTTTATCAACCATCTCATTTATCTAGTTTGTCAATAACTGAAAGCACATACAGCGTAAGATTTAACAGAGAGCTTCACTTTTGTTAGCCTTACTTGCCGTAGAAAATTTGACCTGTGTCTGTACTCGCTTACTTGTTCACTTTTTCACTATTTCCTATATAGTGGATGGCAGTGTGTGCACTATATCAGCAAGGAGTGAACAAAACAAGTGAGTGTTTTCAGATGCTGACATATACACCGAACGTCAGAGAGAGCCCTGGAGCTGTCGCAGAAACAACTTCATCACATATGTACTTTTATCTAACGTACCTTACTTTTGATAGTAATAATAATGATAATAATAATACTTGATACGCTTTAAATTGTTTTAGCATAGATATACACACACACACACACACACACAATAAATCTTATATCTTATAAATCTAATAAATCAAGTAAATTGTTGTGTCATGAAAATATATATAATATAATATAAAATAATAATGAAAAACTGGCAACAAGAATAAACACATTGAAAACAATCGTACATTGTATTTAATTTTCTATCCTGAAACTCTCCTATCCATGCTGGGCAGCATTTCTGAGATCAGAGAAGAGATGACCATGCGCACTTACACTCAAAAAAAATTGCTCTTTGGCTGAACTTGATTCAGTCGTGGACAGTGGTTCCACGTGTTTGAAATGATTTATCTAATTTAAAATTACTATGTAATCTCAGCACAAACACTGTCTAGAAAGAACTTAGTTGAATTGAGTAAACAACAAAATTAGACATGCCAATGTAACTCAAATAAATCTCTTATTTCTGGTGAATGTTAGCATGCTAAATACATACTGGTTGGAAGCACTACAGAGTGTAGTTTAGTAAATATGGCATGGTTAGCACTAGGGATGTAACGGTATGAAATGTTCACGGTATGACAACCTTCACAAAAAATAACGCTGTATTACGGTATATATAAATTTTTTTTTGGGGGGTGGGGGGGGTTTCTCCCCTTTTCTCCACAATTTGGAATGCCCAATTCCCAATACGCTCTAAGTCCTCGTGGTGGCGTAGTGACTTGCCTCAATCCAGGTGGCAGAGGACAAATCTCTGTTGGCATCCATGCACAACTCACCATGCGCCCTACCGAGAGCGAGAACCACATTATAGTGACCACGAGGAGGTTACCCCATGTGACTCTACCCTCCCTAGCAACCGGGCCAATTTGGTTGCTTAGGGGACCTGACTAGAGTCACACAGCATGCCCTGGATTCGAACTTGCGACTCCAGGGTTTGTAGTCAGCGTCGTTACTCGCTGAGCTACACAGGCCCCCACGGTATGACGGTATTAAGGTACCTTGCTAAAATTATAAGCAGTTTAATATTTATCTAGGATATACTGTATTTTCCGGAAATAAAGTCACACCTGAATATAACTCTGGTCAAAATCGCGTTGTTCAGAGAGAGAGAGAGAGAAAAAAGTTCAGTTGCATCTCTGTATAAGTCGCACTGACAGAGGTTATATTCAGCAGGCACTAGAACCCGGTAGCAGCTGCCTGAGTCCCAACTTCCCTTCATCCGCTAAAAAGTCAGACACCTTTATGAAGATTAAAGGCCAAAACATACTTCACAAACGTACACAAACGTAGATGCGAGTGCTTGGCCAACGAGTGGTCCCATTGTACAAAAAGTCGTACATATTTTTCAGAAAAGATTCACCTCAAATTGCTGCTTGCTCCACCATGGCAGTTGTTGATTGAAAGAAGAAAACCCACTCTAGTGCCCCTTGCAGCAACGCTGAGAATGCAGCGCGTACTTGCGTTGTGTTATGAATTGAGTGCTGACACATTTCACAACGCAACGACGTGTGAAATCGAGCTTGTGTAGCAAGGTGCATCTGCGTTCTTGCGTAGAGTATGTTTGGGCCTTTAATTACCTCAGGAAATACAGATCTTATGCTTTGTAACTCTATGCTGTTTACAAATAAACAGCTTTTAGTCTGTGAGTAAAACAGTATGCCTGTTGTATTCTATTCATTCATTAACGTTAGAGACTGTCTATCTGTCGATATTTCTGATATTTGAACCCTATATGCTGCGCATTAATGTATTTACTACTAATGTTATGAAATGTAGAATTTGTTAGAAAAATAATATTATGATGGACGGAATGTATAAACTGGTTGCTTAAAGTACTTTGTAAAGGAAAAATATCTTGAATTGGCCACTTTAAAACACTTCTACCATCTCTATGACTGATGTTTTCATCTGTTTGAGTGTAAGCATATGTGCTTTGCCGTGCAGTTCACGCGTGTGACTTTTAAAATGAAGTGACGGTTGAGTGAAACAGGAGGCAAGTTAGAGATTTATTTGATCAAGTTTATATGATGCTGTGCAAATGTAGCTGATTCTCTCTTAATTTAACTGATATTTACAATGGAAACTTTCATTTCTTTACTTGGATTTTAGAAAAAAAATCAATACCGTGAATGCATTACCGTGAATTATAAATGTCAATGGTTTGATAACTGTCTCTTTTTAAAACCATGGTATACTGTGAAACTGTGACTGTTACATCCGTAGTTATCCCATAATTGCTTAGTGAAGCGAGCAATCAATTTCATATGCGACATCTACCTGTCCTCCTCGTTAGCTCAAGCTCCACTCTTCACAATAATGGTAAAATAACAGAACTCTTCTAACTCTCAACATAACAAAACATTAAACACTAACAAGTATCCCCCTTTATATTCATCTTGCAAAAAGCACATAAAATAACACTTAATTTAAAAATTTACTCTCCCTATCGAGTCCCATGCTAAGCATGCTGGGAAATGGAAATCCCCTAACCAGTTTCATCAATGCTGCATTAACACCACAAAAAGTATTCATGTACTCCCAACTCAAATGGATTAAGTAAACTTCCATTTTACAAATTGAAATGGATAGAATGCAATGAAATCAAGTTGTGAACAGTTATCACCTTAGTGAATTAGTGAAGAAAGAAATCACTTGGCATTAATGGCAAAACAAAAATCAACAATTACCTCATCGATACAGTTTCATCTGTATAAATAAATCATACATTGTAAAATTGTACCTGTATGATTTTGACTCGCTAAATATTAATGTTATTTTTAATCAAGTAATGATTTGTCAAAAAGCTAATGAAAATGAAATAAAAGATTACATCAGATGTACACTCGATTCAGTGTACATTTGTTGGGAATGGTTGTTTGTTGTTGTTCACTCAGAATTCGGACATCACTACAAAATGCACTATATAATGGATAGGGGGCAATTTTGGACAGCTTTTGACATTTTGCTGTTAAGGTTTCTCGTCTGCTGGTGTTACATGACTCCTGGTTGTTTTCTGTACCATCTCTTCCATCTCTGAAATCACCATGTGTTTGGTGATGAAACGGGGAGAATGTGTAAACTTCTATGGACTAAATGAACAGATGGGTTTTAAGCTTTGAATCTTTTAGGCCCGTGTTGATACAGGATAATCAACTTGTGGCCAGGTCATCAGGCATGAACACTGCTGAATAAAATGAGAAATTCACATGCTGTGTCTCTTAAGTAATTATCATCAGTTAGCCTATTCAGATTTGTCATTCCACCTAATAGATTGAAGTGGCATGCTGGTGTGTGCTTGGTGATAACTGTACGTCTGTAGTCACTGATCCATTTGTGCCTATCATAGGTTTCGCTGTGCAGATTACTAATTAGTTTAGCTATCAAGGTCTCCAAAGGCTAATTGAGCATCCAGAAAGCCTGGCGTTTAAGAGGCTGTTGTCATATTTTTTTCTCCTTGGTATTTATTTAAAGCAGCCCCAGGTGGGGGTTATGTTGTTAGTCGTGGGACATATCTCACGTTCTGGGTTACACGGAGTGGCGGTTTAGTTTTAATTTGGAGCCACGTGTCTTTATTTGCTCTAGAGGTTTTTCCATGTGAACTTTACAGCGAGACATGACAGGTACAGGTTAAATAAGGCTAGCACATGCATGCTATTTATGTATCTAACAAATATAATCCACTGGTTAGCAGTGACAAGTTTAAAACAGACCGTCACTTTTGAGGTGAGGTCATCACCACCAAAAAGGAAAGGTTAAATATAGCCTAACACATAATTCTGCAGGCAACCATAGAGTTTAATGAGACGATTATGCCAGTTCTTTCATTAATGGGAATTAATTTTAAAGTTTTTGCTGAAAATAGATTTTAAACCTTATGTACAAAAGAAACATACAAGCATGGTAAAATATATACATCTTAAAAATAAATGTTATATTCATGAGAGGGCACATTTATATATAATATACTGTATACAATGTCTTCATGTGAGGGCACATGGATATATAATATATACAATGACACTCTAAAATTACATTTAAAAATAAAAGGCTTGATTTTATTTATATCCCTTTTTCTCTCTCCCTTTTTTGTACATCATAGATTTCATGTGACAATAAAAATAAATAAATAAATATTGCCAGTAGTGATGAAGCATACAGTCACTTTTTGGCTTTGTAAGGCATTGTTTTATCTTACTGCTAAACTACAAACAATTTGACCTGTAATATTTTAATTAATTAATTTTAGATGGCAAAGGCTTTGAAGAAGGGTCAGTGTGGAAGACATTTTTTTAAAGTATTGCCATTAAGAGTGATACTCTAATGTTCAGCATTACTTTACATTGGCTGAAAAGTTTTCAATCGTATTATAGATTTTAAAAACTATCGGCCGATTAATCGGCCTGTTTTCCCACCTTAGTTATCAGTATCGGAAAACGCACTATCAGTCGACCTCTAATATGTATGAGTTTTGTAATAGTTGTTTATGTCTTTGCCTTTTGAGTTATTTTTAGTATGTTGCTATGTGGTTTCTAGGGTGTTGATACAGTGTTCTGGGTGATTGCTTACTGGCCCAAGTAAAAAGAGCCCATCACTAAGTCTCTGTGATATTTTGGTCGCTAGATATGGCTCAAGTCCCTCCTTCAATGTAAGTCTGTAATGATTTTTTGATAACACTTTACAATAAGGTTCCATTTGTTTGCATTAGTTAATGCATTAGGTATCATGAACTATCAATGAACAATACATTTTTTACATCATTTATTAATCTTTGTTAATGTTAGTTAATAAAAATACAGTTGTTCATTGTTAGTTCATGTTAGTTAATAGTGCATTAACTAATGTTAACAAATACAACTTTGGATTTTAAAAATGTATTACTATATGTTGAACTTAACATTAACTAAGATGAATAAATGTTTAATAAGTACTGTTCATTGTTAGTTAACATTAACTAATGTTGTTAACTAATGTTAACTAATGGAACCTTATTGTAAAGTGTTACCGATTTTTCCCGCACTGTTAATTGTCTAGGTTGTAATCTGACAAGATATGTGTCAAAAGTTTATTATTTAGGGTTAGGGATTTGTTCAGATTCCTAACCCCAAGTGTGGATAATAATGATCGTGGTTAGTGGTGCACCAATCAGGAAATTTGAGGTCGATACTGATCTCCGATTTTTTTAACACTAAGATCGGCTGATACTGATTTTTTAAAGTGCCCTTTGCCACACTTTTGCAAGTTATATTGTGCAGTTTGATGTTGATGCCCCACACAGTTAAATTACAGTAACACTTTACAAAAAGGTTCCATTTGTTAACATTATTTAACAACATTACTGTAGTTAACATAAACTAATGAACTTAATGTTAGTTACAACATATACTATTACATTTTTAAAACCAAAAGTTGTATTCGTTAACATTAGTTAATGCACTATGAACTAACAATGAACAATTATAATTTTATTAACTAACATTATAATTAATATAGGCTGTAAAAATATATTGTTCATTGTTCATTCTTGATACCTAATGCATTAAGTAATGTTAACAAATGGAACTTTTTATAAAGTTACCAAAATTACATAAAAATTACATTAATTGTGAACTGCTAACATTTATTTGTTTTGAAACAGTTATGAATAGTTCTGTTGTCAATATCAAAAGATCATTGTGACATACTGGTAAGCAGTAAAAACCATGAGAGCATCACACACAGCAGAGATACATTCAAAAATAAGAAAAATATATCCATTACAAGCTCTAAAACTGCTCCAGTGAGAAATCATTAATATCTATAATTTGTTTACTGTCTTTGTTGTTTTGCTGTCACACAAATCACCAATTATTAAGCAAATACATGAACACGCGGTACCTTTATGGTTCAAATGTAATTGCTGTGATTAGTGGTAATGTGACCAACATTAATCTGATTTAAATTGGGATCCTCACAGAATAATGCTGAGATGAGTGACTGACTGAGATATTGAGAGCACCTGGAGAGCGCATATGTTTGATTGACACCACGAGTGAGCACATTGAAGGGAGTGAAGCTGAAGTGCATTGTGTGATCACTAGCATTTACTTGTTTTTATGTTTTCAGAAAGACTAGTAAAAGGTGTTGGATGTTTGGCACCAAAATTGTCTACATCACAAAGAAGTACACTTTATTCTTTAAGTCAGTTGCATTATGGTAATGTGCTTTTGTTTTCTTATATTTGTGCTATGAGGATGCATTTTTGGTAACTTAAAAAGAAGCTTTTGCAGCTTGTTTAGCTCCAAGTTTGGTAGTTTCTTTGTCACATATGTCATTATAGAAAGGATGTTTGCTTTATATAGGCCTAGTGTTGGTTTCATACTGTAGAGGTAAATAATTCTCTGATCAACTGATCCTCATTTGCTGAGTCAGTGAGTCTGTGTGTGTGTGTGTGTGTGTGTGTGTGTGTGTGTGTGTGTGTGTGTGTGTGTGTGTGTGTGTGTGTGTTTATAACATATTGATTTTTTTTAAAAGGAAGAAGAAAGGGTCTAAGAATCAAACAGCAAACACTCGCAAGGGAGAGGAGGGGGTTAATCAAACGGCGCTGTGGATTCTCTTCTCTCTAAGCTAAATCCCAACAAATGCCCTGTCATATCACGTTCCTGAGTATGCCTTCATCCTGTCATGATAAGAAAACCAAGACATAACGTCGCATCTCAGCTTCTTTGCACACCTTGAGCGGGAAGCGTTCATCACCAGACCTGCTATTTTTATACTCTTATTTTTAGCCGTGTAGAAAATGAAATCAGATGCATGGTTTGGCTCCTCCCAGCATGACTGTGATTGACAGTTGGGTTCGGCTGAATAAAAAAAGATGTCTAGAATGGATAAGAGATGAATCTGGTAATAATAAGAGTAATCATTTAATCCAAGGTGTCATTCTTACTAGGTTATAACAGAGGTTTTGCGCTCTTTATTTTAATCCCTGGCTCAGGGGTAGTTTCACATGATATTTTATAATTTTTATATGAATCCATGTCACAATTGCATGCATAACATATTGTCCATGCACTCGTGCATAATGCAAAGAAATGCATTGGCATGACTGAACAATCGATTAAAATCTGCCAATTAATTTATTGCATATATTGATATTTGCTGAGAAGCCCTCAAAATAGTGATATTCAATCTATTATCTCAAATATATTTATAATATATTGAAATTATATTAAAATTAAAATTGCTTGCATGACATAGCACTGTACATGCTCATGCATAATGCAAGAAATGCATTGGCATGACTGAATAATATAGGACTATCAATAGATTCAAGTTTTAATCAAATTAATTATGTGATGTGCCGTTTAATTCATTCTATCTATCCATATTTTATATATATAATTCATCCCAAAAATAAAGTGTAAAAACATTACGCAATTAATAATTTCATGCATTTTATATTTTAATAATATATAATTTTTTTAAGTGATTTTAATTATGGGGACACTACAAATGTCCTCATAAACCACATTTATAGCATAACCCCTTGTAATTACCAGTTTGTAACCTAAAAAAAAGTCCTCGTAAACCACCATCAGGGTTCAGATCTCTCATCCCCCAGCAGGCAGTGCACTGATTGACTGATTACCTCAACTTTCTCTGGGTACCGGCTGTAGGGTCATGCTCCACTGCATTTAATTATCAAGAATAAAACCATTTTCCAAGTGTTTGCCTTTTTCTCTCCTTTCTGATTCCCTTGTGCCGACCACTATGATACACAAAATGTTCTACTTGATAGAAAGGTTGTTTTGCAACCAAGCCACAAAGTGATTTGACTAGCAATCAGTGGAAACAAAAGAGACTGGGTATCAGTTTGCATAGTGATATAGAGTTACTTGGGAAACTTCTAGCTTTAGAAACCCACCAGTGCACTGATAGTGCCTCCAGCCCAAAGGATGTGAGATTTGCTAGAGGTAGGCATGTAGCTCATTGGAGACTGCCTTAGGTGTAGAGCTTGTCACTGGGGCATCACTTGAAGCACCTCAGCCGAGCAGTCAGCTGGAAACTGTAGCAACCATTAGCAACATGGTTACCATGACATCCATCCACCAGTGAAGCAGCGTTCCTGGCTGGACTCCACTGGGAGTTGTGATGGCAGAATTTAGAGGGAACTGGGACAAGCCATTGAGACAAAATGAGACGCAGGAGTTTTTGGCAGAGAGGCCTAGATAGTGGTGCTTGCTAAGGCATGAATCAATTAGTGTGTGTACATGCACACCAATATGTTGATAACTAACAAAAATCTGCTTATTCAAAAATTGATAATGCAAAAAAACCACACAGCATTTACAAGAGAAGTAAAATCATTGGATTATTCTCTTCTTTTGATGTCAAAACATAAACAGGCATGCATACGACACTTGAGCACATTGTATAAGCTGGCAAGAACGCTGTTCAAGGTGTTTACATGCAACATAAAATTGTGGCAATTGGCAAAATTACCCCAGTAAAGGAACGGCGTTTAAGGTGTTTACATGATCTTATACATTGTAAAAAAATCCTTAACGTATAGCAGAGATGGACCACTGGTATTAAAATGAATGGGAGAAATTAGGGCTGGGTGATACAACAATATTGATATCTATCAGAAATAGTTTTTTTCCCATATTGATGATAAACTTTTTTTTAAATCGTTATTTTCGACATTTAGCCTATGTTCTACATCTAAACGATCAGTTCAGGTTCATCTGGCTAAAAACGCAAGCAGTTCGGCAAGTTATACACACAACTAGCTAAATGAATCACGGTCATGAAGTCACCCTGTTAGAGGCTACATAGGTCCAGCTGTCATGGAAACCGGTAATGAGGTTCGGTAGCTGCTAGCTAGCTATTTGGCTAATATTATATCGTTGTGTAGCGAACAAGACAGCACTGACAATGCAATACAGCTATTGACTGAACACAACAGCAACTCCAACATCAACACCATTGCTGTTTATTTATGTACTATTTATTTAAATGTTTTTTCTTGATCCATAGCGCTGTCACAGGCAAGAAAGTTTTTTCTTTTTCTTGTGATGTTTACTGGCTGTTGGCAATCCAGTTTACCAGTTGTTAGGTGCATTACCTAACAAACCTGTGGAATGCATTTCCTCCTCCATTAATGGTATAAAATATATATTGTGATAAATGCTGTTATCGAACGATATTAAAAACATATCCAAATCGCCCAGCTCTTGGAGAAATTGGAATGCGCAGTGGCCAACGAATGTACTGGAAATACCACCTTAGAGGTAAAAGAGCCAATCACCTTTTAGATACAGACATTGACTGTCAATCAGCTCGAGAACTTGCATGTGTATTAGCTGAACCAGACTGAAAAACAGCGATTTAGCGTGATCTGAGCAAAAGAAGCAAAATGTATAATACCATTGTTGTCAGATTTGACTGCTGATTTTAAATATGTTTGATTGTAATCTTGACCAACCATTTTAAAGATTTATGTCTTCCCCATTCAAGTAGATAGGAGCTGTACTTCTATGCTGCATGTTTACATAGAAAATAGCTGCCTAGCCTACCCGGGAGCATTACAAATATGGCCGCCGAGTTAACTGACTTGCCTTGAAAGGGACTTTGCTTCTACTCGCATTAAAGGAGGGCCATATCTTTGGACCAAAATATCATAAAGACTTGGGGGGTGGGCTCTTTCGACTTGGGCTAATCAACAACAACCCAGAGCGCCCTAGCAACCACCTAACATTGCCCTAGCAACCACATTACAATGTGCTAGCAAATGCATAGCAACACCCTGGCTTATGTGCTTATGAACTTGGAAGTGAATTGCAGTGTAAACATTATCAGTTGGATTTCCTCTAAGATCTTTTGGTTATTTAGCAACCTGGGTCTTACTCATGATTACCTCAATAACAAAACTCCGCTCAGAGCTTCACCACAACAGGGCTTTACCACAACACAGCCCAATCAATCCCAAGAAAATCAATCAGTTGAAAAGTCTGGAAATACAAAGCACAAACCACTGGCCCATACACTACTGTCAAGGATTCATTGCTGTCTGGATGCATTTTTTGGGCCTTGTTTGTTGAATCGGGTGTGTTAACAGTCTGTTACCATACAGTAGGGCTTAAATACATTACAGTGGGTCTTGCTCCCTGGCCTTGTAATGGGTCATGGGGGAGGAAGTTGTGTCTGTAAGGAATCATCAAGCGGAACGTACAAGGTTGACTGGTTACCCAGGACCCTCATATCCACTGAGAGGGCAGATTGGTCAGTGTTCCATGGATAGCATAATAACCAGGGCCATAGCAGAGCACGGGCTTATGCCCTGGGGCCCGTGGCTGCAGGGGGGCCCATTCACAGCATCCACCACCCATTTCACCACTGGCTACATTCATGGGAGGAGGGCATGTAAACGCGATCAGCGGGAGATGGTGATAAACACGTAGATAGTGCACAACAGCAAAAATTGTAGCGCATCGTCATAGAGTCCTTGTAGTGCATCGTCATAGAGTAACTAGGGATGGGCATTTTCGAGAAATTTTGTAGTCGAGTACTCTAACCCACAAAAAACAAGTACCCGATTACTCGTATATTAAAATGCTCATTAAAAACAGGTTTGACGTGTGTGAAATTCATAATTTGTTTTATTCACAAATATTACCAAGAACGGTTTCAAAATAAGATAACTTCAAATGATGCTTTTTTTGGGGGGAAAAAGTTAAATGAACAATATACATGAATAAAAATGAAAAACAAAAAAGATTTAAAAATAACCCTAAAAAACAATTGCACTCACCCAGAGCTTACATTGAAACCAATACTGACAAAATGAGGGTAATGCACGATAAAAACACTGAGTCTACATAAAGGCTATCTCATTTGTATTATTTCCTATGTTATTATTCAGAAAAACAAGTGGTGAAAGTTGGCTTTTTATAAAATGAGCTCTGCCTGTGTTAAAAGATTTAACAAACATACACACATACTGGTCTGATAAGCTCCGAGTTCCTTGTATCTTTCCCCCATAAAAGCTTATCCTTGTCTGTTGGTTTGCATGAGTCCAGCAAAAAACAAATACAAAATAAAGTAGAAATCAATAAGAATCAAAATATTACAAGTATTGCCTTTTAATACAACTCGGCTTTGCTTTAGAAGCACAGACGCCATGATATCTTCTTCTCTCATCCAACACCTCAATGACACATCCACAGCGCCCCCAGTGGACTCAATTGTAACTGCAAGATTTGGTGAGAGATTCCAAGGGAAAATACAGTGTAATTCAGCACTGCTCATGGGAGGCATGCGGAAAGGAAAATTTATTTGCGTTATTTGAGTAGCTATTTTAATACTCCAGTATCTGGTGCAGAACGAGTACTCAATTACTTCTGCACATCCCTAAGTGTTACACTGCTTTTCTTTAAATTTAAGGTATTTTCTGATGAGAAATCACATTTGCCCATTTATTGCCTTGTTGATAAAATTGTAACAATGCCCTTTTAAATGCTGATGGTCTCCCTCCAATAGGAGTACAATCTAATCTTTGCACAGAACAGAGAATGCAAAACAAATTTTTTATTGTTTTCAGAATTTGTTACTGGTACAGGGTGGTTCTGACTGAAGTTATCTGTACTATGGCACCGATGTGGTAAAGAAAGCATTAGAGAGAGAGAGAATGTAGGCTTGTTCAGTATCTCTGTGATAAGGGGGAGAGAGGGATATAGTGGCTGTTCCGGCTTCTCTGGTTGGGCACTTCTTTTCATTGCCAGAATCAGGTTGACCTTGGAGATAATATTGAGCCTTATCCCTGTTTGTCACAGGTGAGGAAAAACGGATTATACTCTCTGAAGGCCGTGCTGACAACAGAGCCTTGATGACCCCCATCAATGTTGTCCTGGGCCGTCCTCAACCCATCCTCAACCTCAATGCACTGTTGTTTTTCTCTGTAATCCATGTTTTATGCCTTCTCATCAGTGCTTTTCTAGGAGCTTTAGCCTGTTTATGTTGGCATGTTTCAGTAATGTACTAGAACCTTCCTTAAAAAGTGCAATAGCACATTAAGAATCTTGTGAGGTTGAGGTAAAGGAATATTTATCACATTTGCATCAGTACAGTGAAAGTATGGAAGCTGAATTGAATTGAGGTCAGTGAGTATCTCAGTATGCAAGCCTTTGGCAGTATCATCATTAAGGATCTGGATTGCTTGGAGGTAGTAACTCCTCCCAAGTCTTGGAAGTTGACCCTTAATCTGCAGTAGCATTTTCCCAAACATAGTAGTGAGTAGGGTTGCAGCGGTATGAGATTTTCACGGTACAATAACCGTCTCAGAAAATATCACGGTATCACGGTATACGGTATTACACAATTATTATTTTTTTGGTTAAACAAATGCTTTATTATAATTGAAACTTGAAACCATTTTTTTAATGGAAGTATGTGTAAAAAAAAAAAAAGTCTCCCTTTTGAAAATAAATAAAATAAATAAGAAATAAGAATGCTAACAGAATTATAATAATAAACCGAATTATAAACATGATAAAAAAATTGCATGTAACTATAACATGTTATATAACTAAAGCATGTTAGTCTACATGTTAGCATAGCATGTTAAATTAACTACTAAATGAAAAATAACATCAGCTGTGTGAGCTTTTAAAGTAAAGTCCTATGATTATTAACAATTAACATATACTGTAGGTGCATGACAGCGCAGCCAGACTGCTCCTGTCTGTACCTTTAACTCTGTGGTTCTCTGGTTTTGCTTCAGGACCCAGATTTTACTTTGGAAATCAAGTGGTGACCCA
This sequence comes from Myxocyprinus asiaticus, assembly GCF_019703515.2. Taxonomy (NCBI): domain Eukaryota; kingdom Metazoa; phylum Chordata; class Actinopteri; order Cypriniformes; family Catostomidae; genus Myxocyprinus; species Myxocyprinus asiaticus. Next base: position 15,132,941 of record NC_059384.1, read on the forward strand.
CCATAGTAAAAACATAACCTGTGTTTAACGTATCCTGGGTCGCATTTCCTTTTATGTTGCATAGTTTTGTTCATGGTTTTCAAGTACAAGGACATGCATCAAGTGACATTATTTTTGTTGTTGATGTCAACAACAAAATCTAAAGGAAGCTTTCTCTCCCCCCTTTTAAAAAATGAAGAGCATATTTACTTACATGGGCCCATTATTATCCCGTTTGTTTCCTAATTTCAAAAATTATTCAAACAGAACATACATATTACACAGGAGGAAAGGCTCCTCATTACCATGGTTAGGTCAGTTTAGCTAGTCTTAATAATAATAATAATAATAATAATAATAAATTATAGTATTTATTAAAAAATAAGTACTAGCTGAAACAGATCTTGAAACTATAACTACAACTGCCACTGTTGATATAAAATTAGGTCTAATAGATTCTATCTTTAGATTATTTCATATGAAACTATAATATTTTGTCAAAATATAACAGTTACTTTTACACGTATAAAATCGTGAAAATTTTTTGTAAAGGTGATGATGTGCAATTATTTTATTTTTTGGCGCATTGCACAGTGTTGCTCTTTTCCTCCTCAGTGCTGTTTGGCATGTCAGGGATGCCTACTGATTGAGAGTTTCAACTTGATTTCCTCCATAATGCTTTAAACTAGAAAAGTCTCACTAGAATTGAAATTGGTCACATCAGTTTTGAGGTCTGCGCTCCGCAATGTTGAGGGAAGCCTGGTTGTTGCACGCATGTGCCAGAGATAGTGCAGATGAGAAACCTTTAACTGATTGCGAGATTATCATTAAATCTGCCTCGGCAGTCTTAAATAGACTATCACTTGGGCGGCCGCCGAATTATCTTCAATGGGAGAACAATGGCATTGTTCTTTCCCTGCTGTCCATGACCCAATCCGAATAGAACTGTGACCCACCAGTTGAGAAACACTGCTTTAACTCACACACACACTCACTTACGTCAGACCCCCTCGCTTCTCTCTGACATTTTCTCCGCTGCATGTGTATGTGTGGCGCAAGTTGACGAGTCTGACAGGCAGTCGAGGAGGAAAGGAGATGCGCACGCTCAGGTGAGATTCTCCGTCTGGTTGCATTTTCTTTTCTCAAGCAAATGTACATGGTATTATAACTGTCAATTTTCATACCGTGGTATACCGTGAAACCGGTATACCGCTGCAACCCTAGTAGTGAGAAAAGAACATTGTTGAGGTGGCTGCGATCCTGAAAACGGATAGTGATTTGAAACAACATTGTAAATAATGACAGACTATACATTTTTAGCAGAAGGCTCATTGCAATTGGAGTTGGTGCAGGGACACACTGTGTGTGTATTGGGTTTTCCCTGAAAGTACTGTACTAGAGAATTAAAGGACAAACTGCTTCTCACGATCTCTTCAGGGAGACAAAGGCCTATGCAGACAACACAAGGCACGATGAAATCATCTAGGATTCTGTTCCAGTGGAACTTCTGAGAATAAAGGAGATCTCAAAGGCTTTAGGGCCCTATGATTTCCGCAATGTGGAAAACACGGACGGAATCTCGGAATTCAGTCAGGAAAATGGAATTAACTATAAAACGCGGAATGTCACGGAATTTGACATATTTAGGATAAAATTAATGTATTAATTCTCAATTAATCTAATTAAAATGATGATATCTCCTTGTGTGATGATTAAACCACAAAAGGCTGAGAGATGCAGACTGAATGTGCTGCATTCTTCAAAGGGAATGTGTAAAGCTGGCCGCTCATACTCTAACACCTCATCATAAGCATAAGCATTATGCATGCTCTTTGTGTGTTATAGATTACAGACAGCAGATTGCGCATTAAGCTTAAAGCACAGAGCACATGCATACTATATATTTAAATAATTAAAGTGCAGCATTTTGAGGTTTAAAACACATTTAACAGGGAAACAAATCCTGACCTTTTGGCGAAATTCTCCATTTTACTTTTGTGATTCGTGCAGATCTGTGCAGACTTCCCTGTGACTGATTATAGCTACTGTCAATTGCATGTTTGGTTACAGCAGCACATGCATAGTGATTCTGTGTCTGACAGGAATGGAGTGTAAAGGGCTCTGAAAAAGTGGCACTCGTGAAACTTCTCATTTGTAAACAAACTGAATGACCTGGTACATGTACTGACCGACTAAATTAGAGGGGCATGTTGTTCATTCTCTTCTGCATCGGCATATGAGTCTACCTTGTTCATCAAGGAGAGAAAGGGGCGGAAGAGCTATTAATGCGTAAAAGTGACTGATGTTTGTACACATTAAGGAGCTTTCACATGACTCGCGTCAGTGCAACCTCAGCCTCCAACTTTAGTCTTTTTAGTCAAGTCTTTTTCAGTCATGTATTGCCTTATAAATTATGTTTTTGAGAAAACAAAGGAACAAGAAATATTTAAAAACTGTCCAAATTTATGAAGGGATATTGAATGTCTCATTATTTCTTTTAGTTAAATATTACCTTATCGTTTCCGAGTATCCAGAGACCCCAGTTATTAAACTATAGTTATTACATTCACCAAGAAATTGACCTTAAAGGGAACAAAGCCTCGTATTACTTTCTGCAATCAAAGCAATTGCCAGTTTTTTTTCTCTCTCTACCAAATACATGTTTTTTATGTTTATTGTGCACATCTCATGCTTTCGTCCATGGGAAACTCGTAAAATCACCCCTCTTTGCTTCTGCAATGCTTGTCAAGAGAAAGGCAAAGCGTTGTCGCTTTTCCTGAAGAAAAAAAATTATAAATCTGCTTTGTTCTTGGTAGACTCTTGGTAGATTTAAGTTGTGAATTACTCAAATTTGGCATCTCCAGAAGTGGTCACCGAACTTGTCAGTAAATGAAACTAAACAAATATGTGAAACGGAAGCAAGCCACACCTAAATACCCTTTATTTTTGCAGCTAATTCTGCACAGTTATTATAATATGTAATTAAACTTTAAAACACGAATTCAGAAAAAAATAAAACTATGCAGCAAAAGTGCATCCAAAAAGAGAAATTGAAAAGAAGAGGCACTGGAATCTCCAGTCCCTTAAGACTACAAAGCAGAACTGTTTCTTCTCAATGGTGGCATTTTGCCACTACTTTCATAATTCGCATTCACTTGAATGTTCTTATGCCATCATGCACCAATAAAATAATCACTGTTGTAATCACGGGAATTATTTTAAGATTTGCTGTCTTGTACAGCTGCTAATTACTGTCGCTTATGATTGCGTAGCTGATGAAAGTCACACGTTATTATCTAGAATGGCTTATTGCAGAGTGCCAGAAGAGCCTCTTTTATACGCTCCGCATGAGTTTGTGACAGATGTCTGTAACAAACAGATTAGCCACAATCTTGCAGCGATGAATGGCAGAACCATTGCTGATATAGTCTTACGCTATGACCGGCCTACTCATATTGTTCTAAAATAATTTTCTACTTCAACTTTTCTCATAAATCTTGGATCATATTGAGAATGAGATGGCATTCTAGCTGTGCTAATTTCCTACGTTTGTTATTTGAGTCCTTGCACACTGATAATGAGATGGAACAGTGATTAGACCAATTAGTACAACCACAGGCGTATTGCAGCAGGGTGTCCTCATGCCCAGCTGCTAAGATTGCCCTTCCCATTGGCGTCAGTCAATCCTGAAGAAGCATGGCCCATTTCAGCAAGCTCACAACTGTGTGGTTGGCACAAGCAGGTCAGCTAGGCTGCTCAGCTTAGAAGCTTATATGGATTCAGGTATGGTTTTTCAGGCCTTTGGTCTATCTTGGGTTCTAGACCTTTAGTAAGAATATACACAGTATTTAATTGGACATGCAGAAAGACAAGTCTGTGAGGGATAATAAAACGGTCTGTCCAATGAATCCTGTTGTGTACCAACGAAATGTCTAAAATAACTAAAATGAGAGGTAGCAATTGTAAAACATCCTGCAGTTTTCTCTAATCTGGGTACAAATGTATATAAAAGGTTTGTGTGACCTGCTGAACTATGCCAATTCCTACACATTGTATCTTTATTTTGAGCAGAATTACACAGCTAATTCTCTCTAAGCAGAGATTCTGTTGAATGAAAAGTGTTTGTTTTGTGCAACACATAATTCATGAATGTTGTTCATTGACCTTTCATGTGCCTGTCTTGACACTCAAGAAAGCATGTCATTCAGAGGAGGCATGGAATACGTGTAATTTTGTTATTATAGAGGTATTTATATTTAAATAAACTATAAACAAAAAAACAAACAAAACTTAAATGCCCCCTGATTCCCCAACTAGGCATATCGTTCTTGATTGGCAGCATTATGTGAAATGCACCGGAGAATAAAAACAAAGGACAATCCTTCTTTTAAGCACACATTGTAAGTGGAGTTTATATCAGCGCACGAGTCTTCATTAAATTATGCTTTTTATATTATGCTTGTGAGGTATAAGTTTGATTGGTTATTTTTGCCAATTTAAGCAGATTATTAGATCTGTGTTAAATATGTAAAGCTATTTTTAATATCAGCTTCTGTTTTTTTATCTCTATGTTGGTTTACAGTTGACAAACTGTAGGAAAAATGATAGATCTGCTGTGTTCTTAGAACAAAAATATGTAGACATGCTTTTTATACATGAAAACGTACAGACGTTATTGAAACTCATTATAATTATTATTGTTTTCTTTTGATAAATCATGTCAGCAGCTCACAAACCGTAGGGAAATTATAGATTTGCTTTGTTCTTATAATGCTTAAAACCTCTACTAAAGTCTCTTTGTAGGTCTGTATAATTTTTTTTTTAAAGGATTACAATTTTCTTTTGATTTGTTGATTCAGTAACTAATTTCACACAAGACACTCATTTGTCACCACCTTCTGGCATCACCAGAAATGGTCACGGAATCATTAAATGGACCTGAACGAATTTTGGTGAACGTAGTCAAAACACTCGAGCCACTTGGATACATTTAAATCCCACAATGCACAAGCACAGAGTAAAAAATAAAATTATGCACATGCACAATTATCATTATTGTAATTGATTAATTTATTCAGGACCAGCTTGTGCTCAGTCTTTTATTGTCATGTGTGAAACAGAAGCTCCACAAGATGCCCTTGATTTTTGCAGCTAATTTTGCAAACATTTGCAATACTTGAAACTTTAAAATGCTACAAATATTAAAAGTAAATAATACGTATATATTAATATAATATGTATATCATACTTACGTATTAATCTATAGTGTATTATATTAATATTGCACTGTAAGTTGTGGGTCTGTGCGAGCCAATTACTGACAGCTGTGTTCCCCCACTTTTAAAATGACTGCTACGCCCCTGTGTGTGTGTGGGTGTGTGGGTGTGGGTGTATTGTAGATGTTTATCTGTGACATTGAGATCTACATTGATATTGTTTCTTCTGCTTGCTGACCCCTGCCACTGTCTGCCTCATCATTTCCATAGTGATGGATCTGTCAGTGTCAATGGCACCAATCTTGAGTGCAGAGCTAAAACATACACACAGTAGAAACAACTACACTGCTGTTCATATCCTAGTTTTTTTCCTTGTGATCTTTAATGAAGGTCATTCTCTGCAAGTTTTTAATTTGCAGAATTCAAAGAAAAGCTCAACCTTAATAAATCTGAGGGCTGAAAAAAAAGCAATTTTTTTAAAGAACAAATGTACTGCACACAAATCAGTACCAAACAAGCACTATAACACTGTGACCTAACCAGATGCAACACGCGATAAAAGGTATCTTTTCCATATTAATCAGAGTTTTGTTCTAACCAGCCATGACACATGACAAGTGACAGCGACAGGGCTTTCTATTTTTGGAATGGTTTGTATTTCTGTGACGTCGCGCCAGGCAGCGCAGTCACCAAATAGGTCTAAAATGATTCTTATTTCCGTAATTATAGCTGGCATATCATTAGCCGGTTCCAAACAACTTGATTTTGGCCGAGGGTGTCACACACCTACTGAATGCTGTGCTTGAGGTCTCGTTCTCTTTAGACGGCACTCTGTCACACACACACATACCAGTTCAGAATCGCAGAGGGGAGACATCCCGGCTCATTCCAACTTTCTCCGTTACGTGAAGATTGGCGAAATAACAACAGGAGTACCGCGTGAACATAAAAAAATTGTAACAGACTGAAGAAGGATGCGATTCATTAAGTAACTTTGCCCTGTGTATGTGTGTGATTGTGTATTTATCCCCCCATAGAAAGCGTTACGGAGCTTCGGTGAGAAAATTAGTTGTGTTAAATAAACACACTGTTTCATCTGCGACTGCTCTGATTTCTACATTTTATTGTCAATAATCCTCACTTTAGTGTATGAATATCGCATTGTCGCATCGTGTCGCGTCTGGTGTGGAAAGGCAGATAGCTTGTCCCTGGAATCTTATTGTGTCGCTTCTGGTTAGGACGAGGTGTAAGATGGTCTTAACAGGGATGTCATATCTAAAATGTTAGAAAAGGGTTTATTTGTTCAGTCTTTTCAGCTCAAGCCAATAATTTTTCATTGCGATTTGCTATCACGGGGTGAATTTCAGTCCTTGATTTTCAGATGACAGAAGCAGGTGTTGTGCATCTCTTAACTAAACAGCACATTTACAGAGAAACCTGACAATTTATTGTCTGCCATTCCTCTCCACGGGATTCAAATTCCTTCCCTGTATATTTAGGGAAAATTGAGTTATATGTATCACTCTGAATTTAATATCTGACATTAGGTTGAGGTAAATTGCAGCCATCTATCACATTTTTGCTGGACTTGAAGGTGAAGCTGAATTTTAACATGGACAAACTCGGATATGATCTGTCTGAGCAAATTAACGGCTTGCTGGCTTAGCTTTTATGTGTGATTTGTAATTATTTTTCAATTTTAATCAAGTATTTTTTGGTGCTCTTCCCCCCAAACCCCCCTTTTCATTTTTGAATGGAGCTTCCTATCTCCACTGTGATCTTTAGCCCAGTCTAAAAAAAAAACTAAAAAAAAAAGATTTAGTCCAAAGCATCTCTTCTCCATCAAATCACTGACAGCTTCATTAAAAAGCAAAATAATATTAAAATCGTATTGCTTCATTTAGTGAAACTCCCTCATGAAGTTATTGCAATTAAGCCTGATCAGTCTTCTGTAGCTGTTATTAAAGCACTTTTGCAATGACCACATGGACAGTTAATTGGTAAAATTCAAATTAGATTAAACCCTCCAGATACAACTGCAGGCTCTTTCAAGTGCATAATGTTTTTGTCTTGCTTTGCTGAAAATCTAGTCTCCAAAAAAGTTTTTACTATGTATGACTTTTAAAGATGATTTTTGCTTCCAAATGTTTATACTGCGGTATATTTGCAGTTACTAAATGACCCATGCAATAAGTTGACACAGACGGTGTCCTAGCACAGCGAACAAAAAACTGCTAAATATATTTATGTGGTAACATCTTGCATTGGAAGCTCTGATGTAAATTACATTTGACTAGTGAACTGAATTTATTTTTATTTATGTAGTGGAAAAGCTACATAGTATCACAAGGAAAATTATGTCCAGTCAAGTAACATTACCTGACTGTATGCTTTTATTTATCATGCCTTTCATGCCACTGCATGCTTGAGAATGAAAACAATGTATTAACATAACAATATATGAATGTATGGTAAATTTGCAGACTGTTTAAGGCTATTTACCGCAGTAGATCTGGAATGTGAGAGTCTATGAGGTGTAAAGACTTAAAAACGTATTTAGTGAGATAAATATATAAATAAATAAAAAATAAATAAAAATATTGATTTTATTTTTTTTTATTTTTGAAGGTTTGTCGCCAGTGTACAAGCATGTTACTTATGGAACCCATTTAACAATATAAAACAATAGTAAAAAGAAAACAAGATTGTCTCAAATATAGAAATCTCATAAAGGTTACACTGGACACCACATTACTTTACATCATCATTTTACAATTGTAAGCTAAAATAAATAGTGAGTTTTATGCATGGTTATGTACAATCCTAGACAAAAAATTCCATCTAAACAAACACCCCATTCACACAGAGCTGTTCTGTGACATTGTGTACATAATCTAATTGATAAAGTTGTAACATAATTAGTCCGCTTCTGAAATTCATATGAATAATGTTTAACCATGGATTATACACAGTGTTCACACCACACAAACCAAGATAACAGCAGAAAATCCAGTTGGTTTTGTGTTAGATAAGGTAACATTTCATGTTCAGTCCCTTTGTGGAGATTTGGCTTCATTGCATGTTCAGGATTTTATGGTCTGATTCTGCACAGCAGATCTCTGTGTTTGTGTGTATCAGGCATATACACTAATCATCATAGATACAGTATGTCATGATCAAGGGCTCTACGCAAATGCATGCATGTGCTCCCTAGTCCTATTAAAATGGACTGCTGTGTTATCATACACATACACCTGTCCCATAAGGTCATGTCTGATGTTTGCGGCTGGGATGTAGCCTAAGATCCATTCTCCAGGCCTGAAACTTATTTCAGACTCAGCATCTTGCATCAGTGAAGCAAATATGCATTTCAATGCAAGTAAAAATAAACCAATGTGCAAGATGGCCCAATTGCTGATAAGAAGGTTATTGCGTTTATGATACATATTACCAGACTGAAATGGAATGCCGTCGAGCTTATGTCATTACAATTGCAATGCAAAGAGAAATAATAATGGCATTGGATAGGTTTTCTCTTCAGAGATGTGATATTAATAGCTCAATAGATTAGATTTCAAATTGGGTGGTTTTTTTTTTTGTTTTGTTTTTTCAAAGAGGCCTGTTCTGCATGAATCTAGTGGACAAGAGAATGTCACTGAAAAACAAATCATGAGTATTTCAAGCTTCTCTAGACCTCCCGAAAATAAAGCGGGGTTAGGGGGCTTTCACACTGGGCACATTTGCTGCAGTCCGAATGCGATTTTTCCCGGTGCCCCCCCGCAGCTTTGGTCTGGTTTCACACTCACCATTTGCGTTCATCTTACGTCATCACAAACACGCATGGAGAACACAACGCGACTCATCATACTTTTTGTTTTTTTTATTATTTTGGTGCCATTATGCACAGCAGAGTGAACAACAACTGCGTATATGTGTGCTGCCTGGTGTAACTCATCAGATGTCCAGGGGAAGGCGGCTTGCTGCTGCTCGCAAACGGCGTTTTTTGAGGAGACAGCTGATTGCAAGGAATTCATTTGCATCTTTGTTTACACTGCACGCTTACGCTCGTGTCCAAGGTGAAGTTATCGCCACTGTCAACTCCTTTTATACCCTATATTTATAACCTATAATAGTATTTATATATAGTATTTATAAGGTGTATAGATAGATAGATAGATGTCGTCATCGGCTAAAATGCATGCGCATGTTACTTTACTTCCTGAACAAGTGCACACCCGAGTCAGAGTTGCTTTCACATTCACGCGAATCGCGCAACAGTTCCATTGCAACCGAACTCAGACCACCTCCTACAGGTAGTCTCGGGTTCGATACCGCAGTGCGCTCCCCGGTCCGCATGACAGCTTTCACATTACCAATTTTTCATGCGAACCATGTGTTTCGAACTAAACTGCCAGTGTGAAAGCACCCTTAGTGTTGATTTGAAGGCTTGAATGAGTGAGCAGGGACATCTGAACTAGGAACGATCTGAAAAAGTGGGAGGATGAACTTGAAAGTTCTAGAAGTGAGGGGGACATGTCCTCCATGGTCATAATGGTTGCTACACCCTGTGAATGAGCAAATGAGTGGAGAACAAAGGAGGAGAACTGGTGGGAGAGAGTATTAGAGAGTTGGGGTGAGTGTGCTACAGGGGTTTAGATGAAGGACAAGCAAAACTGGGATAGGTGTTATGGAATGACAGCCAGGGTTGGGTTTGTGACAGCAGTGTGGCATTGATGGTTTTAGTGGAGACAGGCAAAAAACAGTGATGCACCAGTGTGCCTGGGCAGGGACCATGGGCATGGATAAAAGATCAACGCTCTCCTCTCCCCACCCCATCAACTGCCTCGCACTTTCCAGGAGGAGGAGAAGGGAGTAAGGAAGACTGAATCTTAGTGTCACTCTTATGGAGATGTTTCCTTCTGATGGACTGAGCCTAGCCTAGCTTGACTATGGAGGCCTTACATTGAAGCTGCTTTGACATCATGGCTCAAGTTAAGTCCTGGAGGTGTTCAGAGGGCATCACTTTGGGCTGAAAAGCATGTTCATTACAGTAGCGAACGCTGCTCCTAGAGGGCTACCTTCATGCAGAGTTGAATTCCAACCCTTTTCCAAGATGCCTGCCTGTAATCTTGAACACCTTGATTAGCTGATTCAGGAGTGGTTGATTAGAGCTAAACTCTGCTGTGTCCGAAAATATGCATACTTCCCTACTATATTCAGCCCTCTACACTCGCAGTAAATCACTCGCATATGAAACTTAAATTCATGCAATGCGATTTAAATATGTCTGTTAGTAGCCACTGGCTTTAAATATTAAAATTGAGTTGTGTAGTGGCACAATTAAAACATCTCAGTCTGAACGAGCTCATTCTTGTGAGTTGTGAGAAAAGGGAGGAGCGTGAAACTAGTCTAATGACTAGCTCTTTAGGAAACTTAACGACAGAATAAAAACTTTACTCACTAGTATCATTGCAGGATTCACAATGTTGCTTAATTTTATTTTGCCAGCAAGATAATTGTAAATATATCTTGAATATACAATATATTGCCCAGCCCTTCTATGGAGTGAAACAGGATGTTTTGGAGAGGGACATTTAATTATACATTGCATTCCAGTGTTATTCTCCAAGTGTCTGGCTCTATTACCCGGCCGAGGTCATCTGCTTTTTCAGGGCTTTAATGTCTTATCTCAGCAGGAAGACTGAAATGCTGGGCCTCACCAATGAGCTTGGGCAGTGAGCTCTGAAATAGACCACATGTCAGAGAAACAGCAATTACATGTCAGATGCCCTGGGCTAAACATGCCCTACAAAAACACTGTGCTGAACATCACTTTAAATGTGACATGACTGCTTTGAAAAAAAGAGTGACAACAAAGTAATCATTTTGCTCCCAGTTTGTCACTATATCTCTGCACACACTCTGTCTGCTGTTCTGTTTTCTACTATGGAGTTTTGAGGCCCTTTACAGGGTGGCATATTAAGCATGACTCTTTCCGGTAAATTCTCATGCTGTTTAGATTGTTCTTGTTTGTTTATTTATTTCTACCGTTGCTGCTTGCGGCCACTTGGCTGGTCTCCTGCGGAATTAACACAGGGACGGAACTCACAAGCTGCGTGGGAAGAAAAGTAGTGTGGCTGCCAGACTTCCTGCCCCGAACCAACGCTCCGACATGCGCAATATGCAGGGAAATGACTGGAAGAAGGGAGTGGGAGGAAGGCAAAGAGAGAGAGAGAAAGACACAGTGCTGATTTCGCCTCTGACACATTCAGCCCACTCCATTGGGTTTTCACAGACAAGAAGAACAGGTTTATTCTGAAAGAGGTGCTCTGGGAGGTGCTGACCATAGATTTTGGGACACTAATCATGTCTCTTGGGCATTGGATTTAAAGGTGCACTCAGTATTTTTTTCCTCATTAAAAAAGTTTAACTCCTAAAGACATGAACTGTAATTTTTAAATATATGTAGGAAATCATGACCACTCACATTAAAATGAAGACTCCAGACATATCAGTAATCTTTTAAAAGCTGTTTTATTCTACATGGAGAGGGTCCGCACATGGGGGCTGCCATGTTAGAATCAAATAAACAGCCGAAAATGAATAGCTTAATCTCATTAATCGTCCTGTTATTTGACACTTTCACTCATTGATTAAAGTAATCATGGCTGACTGTGAATGCTAAATTTCTACAATGGCATCTGAAACTGAAAACTATTGATTTTAAATGATGCTGCATCCAAGCCGCTAGGTGTCAGTGTAAGTCCAAGATGACACAAAGACAGAAGTTACTGAGTGCACCTTTAATATAGTGTTTGTTTAAAGTCACCGTGAAATATAATGGACCCTGTTTACTTAAAACATGTTCCTGGTCTTATTGTTCACGACTCAATAGCATAATCGCTAACGTCACCAAGGCTGCTAAATTTTCCCTGTCCTTTTTTTTTTTTCTAGTTAAATAATCGGTTTCACTCAGAAATGCATCACATTACTGAAGTAAAATGGGTTGCAAATGTTACTTCATGTTGAATTTAACAAACCACTGGCTGTGATGCTAGAATTGGCAATAAAATGCGCCTGGGCTTCAGGGAATACTCAGTCCTCCCTAGTTTCTTTAAGCATGCAGTAATGCCACAGGTGGGCAGTGAGTTGCTATCCTGGGTGGAGTGTAGGGCTGTCACAATTATGAAATTTGGTTATTGATTAATTGTCATACAAATAATTGCAATTATGACATTTAATTGTTTGTTTTAGGGCATATGTGTGCTTCACACACCTTAAGAAGTCATGTATTCATATTTTACTTGAATCATATAATAAAATAGGAATATGTCATTTCCTTTAATGCTTTAAAACTTAAAATATTGCATATTGGATAGAATGACATGAAAAATTATATTTTCAAATATCAAAATATTTCCAAATATTTCAAATATCACTCTTTTTGGTCAACTTTAGTCTTGGTCCATTTTACATTAATAATATAATAGACATTCAGGTTGAAACTCAATCAACCTGAATAGCTAATATTATTTTATATTATTTTTTATTATATTATATTATATTATACACTCATTGAGCACTCACAAAACACCCGTACACCTATTGATTCATGCAATTATCTAATCAGCCAATCATGTGGCAGCAATGCAGTGCATAAAATCATGCAAATATAGGTCAGGAGCTTCAGTTAATGTTCCCATCAACTACCAGAATGGGATAAAAATTTGATCTCAGTGATTTCGACTGTGACATTAGTGTTGGTGCCAGACGGGCTGGTTTGAGTATTTCTGTAACTGTTGATCTCCTGGGATTTTGATGCACAACAATCTCTAGAGTTTACTCAGAATGGTGCCAAAAACAAAAAAACATCCAGTGAGTGGCAGTTCTGCGGATGGAAACACCTTGTTGATGAGAGAGGTCAACGGAGAATGGCTAGACTGGTTCGAGCTGACAGAAAGGCTACGGTAACTCCGATAACTGCTCTGTACAATTGTAGTGAACCGAATAGCATCTCAGAATGCACAACGTGTCGAACCTTGAAGCGGATTGGCTACAACAGCGGAAGAGCATGTCGGACACTTTATTAAGACCATAATGTTCCTAATAAAGTGCTCAGTGATTGCATTATATTATCCATCCATCCATCTTTTATAGCCGTTTGTCCTATGTAGGGTCGCGAGCAGGGCTGAAATGATTAGTCGATGTTATCGACAATGTCGACAATAAAAAAAAATTGTCATCAAAAATGTTCGTTCTTGAATAGTCATTTGATCTCATTTAACGTAACAAGATCACATTAAACTCTAATGATGACGTGTGAGAGCAGCACTGCAGTTCATGCCTGACTGAGGAGAGGAAGAAGACAGCTTCAGGTGATGTAGATCGCAAAGCATGAGGGAATTATAATGCAAAAATATAAAATAAATAAATACAGAAGCACTCTTGTTGTGGAATAAGTGGAGCTGGAGCTGCCACTCCGCTGAAGCAAAACGGTCAAATAATACGGAAGCAGATCATGTAAATAACTACAAACTCCGAAACTGGCATTTTTCTGTGCGGTCAGTGCCTCTTCTTTGAGTTGTGCGATTGTCCTGATCTAAGGGGGAGAGATTGAAACTGCACCCGGCTGATACACACTCTGTCGCGGGGACGCTCATCCCTCAAGCGTGCGCATGCGCGCTCAATGCAGCTAGATTATAACGTGATGGCTCGCGACTTATTGAATCATAATGTTTGTGTCACTGTGCATTTCTTATTGTGAAGAAAATTGGCAATACGCAGCTTTATTAATATTAAAAAATATTTTTTTTTGTGAGTTAAAGATGGATTGAAGTGAACAGAAAGGTGAGAGAGAGTAGTCTTCGCCCTATTATACACTGCAACAAAATACTTTTTTGATTTGTTTTTGTTTTGGCTTGTTTTCCAATATAAATATCTAAAACTCCTTTAAAACAATGTACATTTTCTTTAGCAGCTGTACTGTGTAAGAAAAAGTTGTTTTCTGAAAATGTTAAATATAATATTAAAAATACAAATATTTTAAAATATCTAAAAATCCTTTAAAAAAAGATGCATTCACCTGAGAAGCAGCATATAAGATATTTAGGCTTTTAGAGAATAGATCTTGAATATAAGTATATTTTGTCTTTACCGCACTTGCAGAATTATAAACCAAGTGAAAAATTTTTGTATAAACAAAATACACTTATATTAAGGATACATTCTCTTAAGGCAAATCTAAATATTTTATATGTTGCTTCACAAGTAAATGTATCATGTTTTAAGGATTTTTAGACCATTTTAAATGGAAAACAAGACAAAAACACTTGATAACAATAGGATTTTATTTTATTTATTTATTTATTTATTTATTTTTTGCAGTGACTTTCTTTTGTGTGTATGTCATTTAGAGGTATTTTTAAAATATGATTTTGTCCTCTTTATTGTTAGTAAACACGTTTAATACAACCTTTTAAGTCGGGGCACAAGCTGAATAATCGGTGAGGAGCTAATGAATAATGATTGCAATAATTGCTGAATAGTCAAATAATTGTAGGGCTTTACCGGTTGTTTAGATCAGTGTTACTATCAGAAATAATTCATAATTATTTCTGTAGTTATTAATCAATATTTAAATTAATTCATTGGATCTAACTCATTAAAACCTCATATGGGACTCCAGTAAATGTAGTGTGCTACGTTTAGGAGCAAGTTTGGTTATTAGCAATAATTAATAATTATCAAAGATAATTATTAATTATTAAAATCAATAGAACATTGATGAGAATCAATGTTAGCTTTTTTTTTATCCTTTAAATCAACAATTATCAAAGATAGTCGTTAATTGTTAACATCGATGAAACATTAATAAAAATTAACACTAGCTTATTGATCATTCAAATTCAATCAAAGATAATTATCAATTATCAAAAATCAATAGAATATTAATAAGGATTAACACTGACGGGGCACCACCCTGAAATCAGGGACTAATAACCGAATATTAAAACAGTCTCAATATTAGATTGTTTTCTTAGGAAAATCGGCATCCGAAGAATATCAATTTTCGGGGGGGAAAAACAATGAATGAAGGTTTGAATCCGAGCACTGACATCCCGTCAGCATGACACAGGCGTATGCAAAACAAACCAAAACACTTCTCTTTGTAATATAAACAAAGTTTATTTATGCAGTAATATCAATTAATAATGAATACAATGCAGTCAATAAACTTCCGACTTACAACTAAAAACTAAACAGTGGTATGATTAGATATGGAAATAAAAATAATCCTATAACACATAAGGTGTGTCTGTGACTGTGTGTGTGTGTGTGTGTGTGTGTGTGTGTGTGTGTCAGTCAGTGTGGTTAGTGAGAGAGAGAGAGAGAGAGAGATTATCAAGTGACAGCCCGAAAGCTGATTTCACGATAGCTGGCGAGAAAACTGTGTTCGTCACTCAGAGACGCGGTTTTATGAGCGGGGCTCGTAAAAGTCCTGCGTTATTTGACTCTAATGGATGAACTCAGTTGCTGTCTCACCCGCGATGGCGAAAATGCACAACAATCCAATTTGGTTGGACCACAATACAGCAAAACAAATTTGTGATAATTAATACCCTGAGTATTAATAATGAGCGGACATGGCGGTCCGTAAACTGTACAAGCAAAAACCTTGAAACACAAGAATAACACACTATAATATTCTATCTCTGCCCAGACGTAACCTCTTACTTGAATCACATGAGGACACAGGTAGAATGTGTTTTCCTCCGTCCTTTGACCCGGTTCCTTGAGGCTCGGGTGATGATGGGAGGCCGTTTCCTCGCGCTGTCAGCGGGCGGTACGGCTGTTGATTCTCGGCGGGCTGGCGGAAAACTCAGAAATGTCGACTTGATTGAAGATGGAAGAGAAATCTTTAATCTCTTCACTTCTGTAGGCAAACGGATAAAGATGCGAATTGCTCGGCGGTCTCCTTCGGATCCGTTAGAGTGTTCGGTTGAACACAGAGTAACCTCAGCTCGTCCAGCGAGATGGAGATTGGATGGCCACAGTTTCAAGTCGGACATTACTCCCTTGTGCCACGAGGCTGCACCGGAGAGCAGCAAAAAGCTACGTCCGTATTCGGTGAACTAAGTCACTGGAAGCAACTCTGGAAGCATTTCAGAATTATTTGAACTCCTGATGATGTCATGTTTGAGGGACGTTCTGTTGTGTGCCTCATCCAATAGGAGTTGAGAGATCGATCCTTTAGTGAGCAAGGCTTCATTGATTTGTAGTCTGTTTTGGACTCCCTTTGTTTGATTTTGGCACGATTTTTATCAGTATAATTTACGACATGGAATGTGTGGGGGCTGAGTTAGGTTTTACGACTGTTAGGCCTGCCTTTGTCTTCTATCTGAATACATGAGGCCCAACATAATCGTTCTAATAATTGTAATCAAAATAATCATTAGTTGCAGCCCTAGTTGTGAGTAGTGCTGGAGCCTATCCCAGCTGTCTTGGGCTGAAGGCAGGGAAACTCCCTGGAGAGATGGCCAGCCCATCACAGGGCTAAGACAGAAACACAAACACATTCACAGACTCACTCACACCTACGGGCAATTAAGAGTTTCCAATTCACTTGACCTGCATGTTTTGGACTGTTGGGGAAACCGGATCACCCAGAGGAAACCCATGCGAATGCGGGGAGAACATGCAAACTCCACACAGAAAGGCCCTGGGTGAGCCAGGACTCGAACCAGTGACCTTCTTGCTGTGCTATATTATATTATATTATATTGTATTATATTATATTGTATTATATTATATTATGCAATAATAAAATATTTCTGTCCTAAATTCTTCACTTTATCATGTTAATTTAAGGCTCTCTGTTGAAATCCCAAGCCCTTATTTTGCGTGAAGATCTTTGAGATTCTGTGTATTTGAAAATGTTTCTTCATTCTATCATCTCCAAAGAAATAAGGTATGCAGGTGTTTTCTTTCTGGCACTGTGTGTCATTAACATTGCGTAAATGAACCCACAATGACCAAGAACATTAGCCATTATGCAAACGTTAAATTAAAGTGAAACTGGAGCACTTTGCGTTCACTATCAGCATTCTTATATTTTCTTGGGAGTTTGGTGCGAACCTCCACAGATCATAGTGCTTAAGAAGCAGTTCATCTTCAAGCACTCCTCAGGAGTGGGGGTCAGTGAGATGGTCAGAGTTCAGTTTGAGTACTCACATAATGCAATAACGCTGAAAAATTAGACACAAAAACGTCCCATTAATGGCATTTCTATATTCACTTTAAACTCTCTTATTTGGAGAGGAAAATGGAATTGGATTGGGATTTGAACTGCACAATAATCACAGTTATCTCAAATAATTCCATTTAGGTAAAATAATCACGATCAGATGATTATTTAATTATATAGTGTCAATAATAATGTTAGGCAGAGCCTGTCAGATTGACCTGTCATATTGAGAGAATATGATATATTTGATCTCTTTCCTTGCCACGAAGGAGAGAAATAACAATAAACCAACTTGGCTTAAATCATAAAGATGTATACAAAAAAATCTGTCTTTCCTATAGGCCCCATTGCCTCTGTTTCAGCATTTTCTAGATGTTTCCAGCCAGGTTGGGCCATCAAAGAGAGGGATAACATCTCAAGGCTCCTATTCACTAGCCTGTCAAACTGCTCTCAGGTTCAGGAGCAGCACAGAGGCTTGTTTGCTCTTAGAAGCACCAAGTGCTGATGAGACAGAGGCACATAGACAGTTACAACCTGTCAGCCTTATTTTAGCCAGGGTGACAACGGGTCTGTCTACACCTCCTGTCAAATATTATAGACCCTCTCCATGTTTCTTAGTCACATTTCTCCCCATTTTTATCTCTCTGTGTGACTTTTTCTCTCTGATCCTCTCTTTCTCTCTTTTGTGTGCCCAATTAACTGTCATGTTTTAAGTTACATTACTTTATGAAGTTAATCTTTGTTTTTAACCAATCAGCCTTGTTAGTAGTGTCATCCTTGAATTTTTGGCTTTGTCTTTGAAAATGGTTGAAGCTTTTGCAAATGTACCCCATTAAAACGGACATCATGAGGTTGACAAGTGTGTTTTAAATAAATGGTCTCTGGTCTCTGGCTTTCTCTGAAAATGGTTTGGAAATGGGTGGGAGGGCTGATGGATGTATGTTGTCAGTCTGCATTGATAATGATGCATCAAGCAGCTTGTTGGATACAATCAGTAGCTATAGCCCATGAACCTCATTAGATCTGCTGTCATGTAGCATGTTTTCATTGAATCAATCTGCATATACTCCGAGACCCCTGATGAGAGAGACTGGGGGAGATAATATTTTTTTTTGTGAAGGCAGGTTCCCCTTAAGGATACAAAATGCCCACTTAGATACAACTTAGCCCTTGGCACACTGACAACATTTATGATAAACATGTTGAAGTGAATTATCACTTTGTTGCTAAATGCGTTAGTGAGGACCTTTTAAACTTAAATACTAAGACATTCTAAAGAGGTTTTAGTTTTGAAACCAAAAGGGATGATTAGATAAGTTGATTGCTGCCCAGTAATACAATTTTGACCCTGTAACCCCTGTGGTTGTTGATGTAGAGGATTAAAAATGACTTGGTTGTAACAAAGTGGTTTCACAATTATGCTGAATGGAAAGAAGAATACTTGTATTATTATGTTCCTAACACTGGCAATGGAAGCAGCATTTTAACATCCTTCCAGGTAATGCCAGTCGATAAAATCCCTCTACATTTACAATTTAAACAAATGTGATAATAACTAACATAAACAGACTTTTTATATTTTTAGACACAACAGACACCTAAAACAAGCATTGTGTTTAGGCTGGTACATTAATGATTAGCCTAGTGTGACAAACAGTGCATTACATTTTAATGAGACTACAAGGGACTCTGGTTTGCATAATGGTTGGTTGAAGTGTTGGGGTTTTAGAATGGTGGCTATATTGTAAATCTTGGAATTGTGTGACATGCTTTAAGTCATATGCTTGGGTGAGTTCAGTGTTTACTCATTTGGGACAAAGCATTCTTTAATTCTGCATCAATTAGACAGTTTATTTAATTAATACCAATAACTTTTTTTGCATTTCAAGTACAACTATATGCAATTATTACTCTCTTCTTTGTCTCTTAGTATTCAAATGTTTCTTTGTAGTTGAACAGCTGTAGAGCTTTGAACAGTAGTTATAGTCCACAGTCTTCCAAGTAAAACAATATTCAGCAAGATGTTGGGTCAGATGGTGATTTTATCCGTTGAGAATTGATTGGATCATGAAAAATGGTTATTTCACAACTGAATGCAACCAGACCTAAGTGCGAATTTGCGATCGATTGTGGATAGGATGAACATTTCGTCCCAGGAATTATTATATCAACTACTGGCAATAGTTCAGAAAGGCTGTATTACCTACAACAGTAGCCTAAAACAATGCCTAAATATATTTTCGGTTATTTGTTAACATTATTTTCATCAGCTGAAATGGAAAGTTACAGTATTTCAGAGGCAGATCAAGTATTTTGATGAAAGATTTTTCTTTGTAATAATGTGCACTGATAAACTGCACACAGTAAGACCAGGAACATGTGTCAATGAAGTTAATGGGGGCAGTTTTTTTAATCATGTTGACTTTACAGCAAAGTTGGTTTATATAATTTAGTGCTGACCTGAATCAGGCCCTAAATGAGAAACACGTGAAATGTAATGTAATGATAGGCCAAGATTTACTTGTGTGTGTGTGTGTGTGTGTGTGCGCGCGTGTGTGTGTGTTTAGCAGAGTGTATGATTTATTAGATCACATCACATTAAAGAAGCCACACCGACCCTGTAATGATATTGGAGTGTTTCAGTAGATTATTTTATCCTTTATTCTTGTGTTTACACTTTGAATTGCCCCCTTTAGACTGTTGTGTAATTGGATAAGAAACATTTCAGTGCATAAGGTACAAGAACAGCCTTGCTGTTTATTTCTAAGGCTTAGGTTGACATAGGCCAATCCACTCCAGAGGGCCTTCAGAGATATTTAAATGCACCATTTGCCTACCCTGGGGTTTACAATGGTGGTTCTTCCTTTAAAAGTGCAAACCACGGTGAAATAAATGAGCTTTATCATTGAAAAATTACCCAGTCTACATTTGTTTACATGCCATAAAAAGTCTGCTGAGCCAAGATCTGAGGATGGAGGAGGTGATTTTCAAAAGCAACTAGACATACAATGAAAATGGCAAAAGGTTATCATAGTTTTGTGTTGAATACAGAGACTGTGATGATGTGTTATAACCTTTCCTGGTACAGATAATCCCTCTGGTGACATTTAGTTGTTAATTTTTTTTTACTTATTCACCCAGGCTTTCATCTAGGCACTTTAGACTCAAGAGTGTGAAAACTGAGGTAGTGCATTTTGCACAATTTACCAATCTTTCATTTGAAGGTCACACTGAGGACCAGCTGAGGAGAGCTAGACAGACTGTGAAAGTGTCAATCAGTCAGATCCTCCAATCATCACAAGAGTCAGGCTGTGCCATTTCTCATCATTTGATGCAACATATATCTCCTCAATTTTGTATCTTCGCTCCACAGATTCTAAAGACAGTGCGGCCATTTGAGTAGTGATGCACCCATGAAAAATCACAGACATTCACACTGGGGAAGGCTTGTTTTTTGTAGAATCTTGAACTTCAGAATTAATTCTGTTTCATTTGCTAAATTTTTTTCTTGTGGATTTGTTGTGAGGCTTTGAGGTGACTTATATAACCAGCCACACTAACGTGTAAAGGTAAGATTGGAGCTAGGCAAACAATGTGGAAATGGAGGTCTAAGTAGGCATAATCAGATTTTTCTGAAGGCTAGGTGGAGGCATGCTGTCGTGTCAGATGAGGCTCCTCTTTTCAATAAGAGAACAATGTTGGCAAGTTTGGCACAACAGCCATGGAGTGTGACAAAATTGTTCGTCCGTCACAAGCAACGAGGACCACAGATGTCATCCATCATTGATGGGTGCACAGATGACTGGTCAGTCCAATCTGCGCTCGGAAAAAGTCTGTTGCAGTGGGGGCAAGGATGCCTTCCGGGTTAGGAGTAGGTTCTGTCTCGGGATTTCCTGGCAGCATGCTTCTTGATGGTGCAATCGGTCATTTTCCGCTCTAAAGAGGCTACGCATGTGGAGACTTGTCTGCACCAAGCTGACTGGTCAGTAGCAAGGTTCTCCCAGCTGTCAAGGCTAAGAGCGCAGTTTTTCAGAAAGGCTTTGAGGGTGTCCTTGTACCTCTTCTTTTGTCCGCCCTGAGATCTCTTGCCATGTTGCAGCTCGCTGAAGAAAAGTTTCTTGGGCAGGCGTTCATTTTCCATGCAAATAACATGGCCGGCCCATCTCAGCTGAGACCTGCAGTGCATTGTGTGGATGCTGGTCATGCCGGCCTGTACGAGGACCTTGGTGTCTGGCACTTTGTCTTGCCACTTGATCTTTTGAAGCCTTCTTAGGCAGCACAGGTGGAAGTGGTTCAGCTTCCTGGTGTGACGGATGTATACTGTCCATATTTCGCTTGCATAGAGCAGGGAGGGGAGGATGACTGCAGCATAAACTTTCAGCTTGGTTGAAAGTTTGATGCCTCTTCTGTCCCAGACATTCGATCTCAGTTGACCAAAAATTCGACCAAAATCTGCGCTGGCTCTGGCAATACTTATGTTCACCTCATCGTCAATGTGGACAGCTTGAGACAGAGTGCTGCCCAGGTACGTGAACTGGTCAACGTTGTTGAGCTTTTGGCCATTGACGGTGATTGATGGCTCGGTGCACACAGTGCCAGGGGATGGCTGATGAAGGACTTTTTGGTGGAGATGATGAAACCAAAGTTGCTGCAGGCAGTTGCGAAGAGGTCCATGCCATGCTGCATGTCTGACTCCGTGCAGTCATCCGCAAACAGCATGTCACGGATGGTGTAAATCTGCACTTTTGTTTTTGCCTGTAGTCTTCTCGGATTGAAGAGCTTCCCGTCTATGCAGCACTATATGTCAATGCTGACATCGCTGTCCTTGAACACATCTGTCAGCATGGCTGAGAACATGAGGCTGAAGAGCGAGGTAGCCAGAACACATCCCTGCTTCATGCCATTTGTGACTGGGAATGGCTCGGAGTAGTCGCCCTGATCCTGGCCAAGGGCCAACATGCCGTCGTGAAACTGGCGGACCATTTTGTTGAAGGTCTCAGGACATCCAAACTTGGCCATTATCTTCCATAATCCGTCCCGGCGTACAGTGTCAATGGCTTTCATCAGATCCACAAAGGTGGTGTAAAGAGGGATGTTCTGCTCCTGGCGCTTTTCTTGCAGTTGCGTTGCGGCAAAGATCATGTCAATGGTGCCTCACTCTTTCCTGAAGCCACACTGGCTCGCTGGCATATACTGAAACACTGACTCTGAACCTAATTGTGTATTCTACTCAGACAGATGCAGTTGGATCCCACAACCTCATTATCTGCAGAGAGGGGCTGCCACTCAATTACACCAAAATATGTGTGATGGATGGATGGTGAAGACATTATAGAGGATTCTGCAGATTGTTTAGTGAAATTCAGCCTTCATTGCATCTATTTTGTGTTTCCATGAGACTTTGCTCTTCCTTGAATGACTGGTTGTCAGTATGGAATTAAAATGCTCTCTCTATAAAAGATAAAAGAATGTACACATTTCTGTCCCAGCCTTAGTATGTGGAGCAATGTGGGTCTGCTAATTCATTTGCATATGCATTTATTGACTCTTTCACATGATGTATTTGTTGATGCATTTACTAATGTATATTATGTACACTACCAGTCAAAAGTTTTGAAACACTTACTCATTCTTTATTATAATTTTTTTTTTTTTTCACATTTTAGAATAATAGTAAAGTCATCAAAACTATGGAATAACATAAATGGAACTATGGGAATTATGTTGTGACTAAACAAAACCCAAAATAAATCAAAACTGTGTTTTATTATAGCATCTTTAGACATGTACTCTTGACATTTTCTCAACCAACTTCTTGAGGTATCACCCTGGGATGCTTTTTAAACAGTATTGAAGGAGTTCCCATCTATGTTTGGCACTTATTGGCTGCTTTTCTTTATTATTTGGTCCAGGTCATCAATTTAAAAAAAAAAAAATGTTTTAATTAAGTTTTAGATTTACAATAAAATAAATTAATATGGTGGCACAATTATATTTTTGTTTACAAAACTAATTTCAAACATTTAAGCATACACCTTCAGATCAACAGATTTTTAAGATCATGAGAAACATGTCAGTCAAGTGTTTCAAAACTTTTGACCGGAAGTGTATATATAATGTATATATAGATATTTTTAGTGATTTATGCATTTGGAATTATTTAATCACAATCATTTATTAATGTATTCAGCTAACAATGGCTGTAAAAGCATAATTTTTTCCTCAATTTATTTAAATAGACAATAAAAGTACTTAATTGACACATGCCTTACTTTTATTTATGTATTTGTTTATGTTAATATTTAATATAAAACCATAATTGAGGCTATAATATTTTATAGGAGCAGAAATATAGAGCATCAAAAAGGTTCTGTATAGCACTATTGAGGTTCTATATAGCACTTTCAAAGGAAAATTCTTTATGGAACCTTTAAAAAAGGGTTCTATTTAGCACCAAAAATGATTCTGCTAATGTTACAAGCCGAAGAACCCTTATTTGGTACTATTTAGAACCAGTGTAGGGCCCTACTAAAAAACACTTAAGCAGTGCATACTTAATTGAGAAGCACTTGAAGGAAACATGCATTTCTTTTAATTTATTATTTACATTGAAATGTAACTTTAAATAGGCTAAAGGAGAGTATTCAATTGCACATTACCATATTAGCATATTTTTGCTGTGGTATTTGTATCGAGAACCATGAAATTTCACTGGTATCGGTATGGACTACTGAAATTTTAGTATCGTGACAACACTAACTGAGAATATGAATTGGCTTAATCTTTTGACTTTATCATGTTATGCACACTTGTTAACAGCCACATATGTTCTTTGCAATCAATCGCTAGAACACGGTGCTGATTGGTTAATATTGATTTTTTTTTTTTCATTTGTGGATGTAGGCATCAACATCAATTTAAAAATCAGATGTCTTATCGATTTTTCCCTCTACCTTAAATAATGTCTTAAATTCAAATATAATTTGAAATATAATTAGAATTTTGGTCATATTTAAGTGAAAAATTCGAACCTAGCCCTGTTGACAGCTCAACTGACATTTGCTCGTTCACTACCTGTTAATACACCATGGGGTTAGGGTTCAGGTTTAGTGGCTTTCGATAGACTGGTGTTGGCAGAATTCACTGTTCTGAATCAAAAAGATACGCACACACTGAATCTGACAGAAGTCTGGCAGAAGTGTTGCGATTTTTCTGAGGCGACACAATTTTCAATCGATACAAATTATATCAACGACTTTACAGGAGTTAAAATAGCATAATATTAACATTATAATAATTTTAAGTTGGAGGATTTATGGGAGGTTACCTACAGTACAGTTAAGTCAGAAGCAATTATTAAATATGCAAATATTATGAGCCCAAATAAGATTACTTATGGAATGATAACACTTCTGTTTTTACATTCTTTTTCACATTTAAATTTTACCGCAGGAGTGTTTGTAATCAAATGTACATTGAAATGAATGAAAATAGGTGCTTAACTTGCTTTAATGGCTTTTAATGATTATGCTTGTAATGGGAAAATTAAGGATGCAAATTTTGGCAAATTCTTTTAACTGACTAACTGCCAATATTAACCAGTTAATTAATGACCTGTACTATCATCTGTCATTTGTCAGTAAGGATTGAACAAGAGGCTAGGACGGAAACATTTGACTCTCGTGATACTGGTCAACTCTGATTCTGAACGTTCATACTCTGCAAAGAATATTTATGATGGGTAACTGATAAATGTATTTTGTCTTCTTCAGAAGTCATGCCAGTTCCAGACCAACCTGCTGAAGCAGAGAAAGCCATGCTGAGCCCAGTGCTAAATGCTTCTAATGGAGATGGAGCTGAGACAGAGACCACCTCTGCCATTCTGGCCTCCGTCAAAGAGCAGGTAAGATTTTTAATACCCACTGTACCCCTTTGCGCATATTTTAGGCAGGAAACCAGATGGAAAGTTTTGCCTTTGCTGTGAAAGAGTGGAATTCTTTGCAGTATAGTCCATGACTTATCAGGAGACAGCCGCTGTCTGTACACATTTGTCATATTAACTCTGGTGCCGGACTTTACTCTTTCTGAGAGACAAAAATTAAAAGGGGAATGATAAAAGCAAAAAAAGGCCATTCTGCTTTACAGTGAGTGCTTGTCAAATGGTACCTGGCTAGTATTAACTGTAAAGTCAACATCATAAAAGATGCACATGCACAGTTATTATATGCTATCGGTACATTGAATTTTACTGGAGGTTAAAAATATAAAAGTACAAGGGCTCAAAATTGTTCACATGTTTTAGCATAATTGTGAAGACAGATTTTTTTAGTTTCTAAATCAGTTAAAACAGTAGTTCACCCAAAATGAAATGTCTTTAATTATTGTTCCAAACCTGTATGACTGACTTTCTTCTTTGGAACACAAAAGGAGATGTTTGGCAGAATGATCAGTCTCAGTCACCATTTCCATTATATGGAAAAAAGAAAGTGAATGGTGACAGGGCTGTCATTATGCTTAACATCTACTTTTGTGTTCCATGGAGGAAAGGATGTCATATGGGTTTGGAACAACATGGATGTGAGTTATCCCTTTGAACCGAGGATATAGATATGAATTTCATTTTCTATGTTCAGGCTTTGAGAGCCTAGAGGGTTATTGAGTTAAAGCCCAGGTGTGACTTTATTAAACCATTTAAAGATCAGGTGCTAAAAGGTGGAGAAAAACCTGAAATATTTAGAAGGACATTAGGTGTGAGAAAGGAAGCTGCAGGAAAATGACTGTACTGTATGTTTAAAGATGAATGTTGGATGGAGGAAATGTTCCTGAGGACATAAACCAGTGTAGCTGCAATGAATGCAAATTGAGGGACAGAGGAGAAATCAGGAAAATGCCATAAAGTCAGAGCCTGTGGAACTATTACACCTTGGGAATCTGTCTCGGTATTGATTTAATTGACATTACAGTATGCAACATACAACCCCAATTCCAAAAAAGTTGGGACAGTATGAAAAATTCAAATAAAAACAAAAGGAGTGATTTGTAAATTATTTTCACCCTTTGCTATATTGAAAGCACTACAACTACACATTATATGATGTTTTACCTTTCTTTTTTTTTTTGAAAATGTACAGTAATTTCAAATCAGATTATTGCAACATGCTCCAAAAAAGTTGGGACAGTCGAGTGTTTACAACTGTGAAACATCACCGTTTCTTCTAATAACACTTATTAAGCATTTGGGTACTGAAGACACAATTTTGTTAAGTTTAGAAAGTGGAATTTTGCCCCAGTCATCCATTATGCATATCTTCAGCTGCACAATAGTACGGGGTCTTCATTGCCATATGGTGTGCTTCATAATGCGCCACACATTCTCAATTGGAGACAGGTCGGGACTGCAGGCAGGACCAATCTAGCACCCATACTCTCTACTTACACAGCCATGCACTTGTAATCCAGGCAGTATGTGGTTTGAAGTTGTCTTGCTGGAAAATGCAGGGATGTCCTTGGAAAAGACTGTGCTGGATGGCAGTATGTGTTGCTCCACAATGTGTACATATCTGTCTGCATTAATGGTGCCCTCACAGATGTGCGAGTTACTCATGCCATGGGCACTGACACACACCCATACCATGACAGACACTGGCTTTTGGACCTGTTGCTGATAACAGCTTGGATGGTCCTTTTCCTCTTTGGCCCGAACACGACGGCTGTGTTTTTCAAAAACTTGTCAGACCAAAAAACACAATCCACTGTTCTATTTTCTATCTCAGATGAGACCGAGCCTAGAGAAGTTGGCAGCGCTTCTGGACAGTGTTTATGTATGTCTTCTGCTTTGCATAGTAAAGTCTTAACTTGCATCTGTGGATGCAGCGGCGAATGGTGTTGACTAACAAAGGTTTACTAAAGTAATCCCAAGACCATGTTCATGATATCCCTCACAGATGAATTAAGGTTTTTTTTAAGACAGTGACGTCTGAGGGATCGGAGATCACTTGCATTCAGAAGAGGTTTTCGACATTGCCCTTTACTCACCGAGATTTGACCAGATTCCTCGAATCTTTTAACCAATTTATGCACTGTAGAGGGTGAAATGCCCAAAATCCTTCCAATTTATCTTTGGGGAACATTGTTCTCAATGTGCTGGATTATTTGCTGCAGCATCTGTTGGCAAATTGACAAGTCTCGAACGATCCATGCTCTTGAAGGACTAGGTTGTTTTTGGAGGCTCCTTATATACTATGACACGATTGCCTCTGTTTCACATCGCCTTGTTATTTCAATTCATCAAATTGTTATTAGTCTTAAATTGCCCTTGTCTCAATGTTTTTGGAGCATGTTGCAATCATCTGATTTGAAATTACTGTACATTTAAAAAAATAAAAATAAATAAATAAACATCATATAATGTGTAGTTGTAGTGCTTTCAATATAACAAAGGGTGAAAATAATTTACAAATCACTCCTTTTTGTTTTTATTAGCATTTTTCATACTGCTCCAACTTTTTGGGAATTGGGGTTGTATAATGTTTTGTAATTTGTAATTGATTACATTCTCCATGTTTGCCAAACCCCAGCACAGCAGTAAAAGTCCACCTGTGTTTTACTCATGATGATGGATTTAGTTCACAGTCATTAGGAGGCAGCCATTCCCACCCCACCTGGAACAGCCCATAAGATTGTGCAGGTGGCACTTCGGCCCAATTCGTCAAAAAAATTAGCCATTATTTCCATTTACACACAATGGGCTCTCACTGCATTGGAGTATGGTGTCAGCTCTCTCATCAGCATATTAAGAGGGGTTCAAAATATTGATGGCTTAATGTGCAGCTTTAATAAGAGGTACATTAAAATCAGGGGGTGCTGAGACAGCATATCACACACCAGAACTGTGCATCTGTGTAGTGCAGCGTTAGGGTTTCTTGGTACTGTAGATTTGATTAATAAACCTGTTTATGTCTGCGATACATTCACTATGAGAAGGCTTTGTAAATCAGTGGTTGTAATGTGTGGAGACACAAGGAGCACAGTCTGTTCTTGTAAAACATTCATGTACAATTTGTAGTTTCCTACCTTGACCACTTTATTTCTATAGTAGGCTTATTCTAAGTTAAATAGATAAAGCAGTGTTTAACAGGACTGAGATACAACCTTACCTTATCAGGTTTGAGCTCTTGTGATGATGGTGGTCTAAAAACACTTGGATGTACAGTACTTTATTTTTTTATGGGGAGACCGCGGCTAGTCACACTTTTTACTCAAGGGAATATTTCTTAGGGTAGGTTTATTTTTTTGAAGTAAATTTCTGAATAGCCACATACCTTAAAGTGTTGGCTACAAAAAAGCTATTGTACATTGTGGCGAGTGGGGCAGGGCCAGGCAACGACGGTGTGGAGCGAGGCCGGGATGGACACCTGGAGCAAATTATCTTGCCCAGCTGTTGGTGATTGCGGTGTTGGCGGGCGAGGGATAAAGCCACAACCAGAGCTGCAGTTGAGAGAGACACGGAGTGAGAGAGACGCAACAAAGCTGTGTGTGTATGTGTTGAGCTGAAAAGCACCCCGTTAATGTGTGTTCGTTCTGCTGAACAGCAGTGGTGTTGAATGTTTTTGTTACGCTTATAAGTGCTGACAATAAAGTGTCTTACGTTGGATATTTGCCCGGCTCCCGCCTCCTTCAGAGAGTTAAAGAACTTTGTCACATTGGTGTCGAAACCCGGGACTTTGGAGGAAGACCACGCTGTCCTGGAGACCTTGATGCTGGCTCATGAACACAACGCTGAGGTTATACAATCTGGTGGTACTGGAGTGGTTCATCAGCAGGTTACCAAAAGGGATGGCTGAGCGAGTCCAGTGCCATCGTCTGGCGTCACTGACGAAGGTGTTCTAGCTGGCTGAGGACCGGATGGGCGGCGTGTTCAGGAGCCAACAAGCTTTTTTCTTTTCTTTTCTCTCTCTCCTCCCTCCCCCTCTCCTTTCCCGGAGGGGGGGAAACCATCCGGTGCTGAGTCGGCTAAAAGGGCAGCAGCTCCTCTCCAGAAATGGGGGAGAGTAAGGCACAGGCCAGAGAGCTCCCCGTCAGGAGTCGGGCGATGGGGGTATGTGGCGAGCGGGGCGGGGCCGAGCAACGAAGATGCGGAGCGAGGCTGGGATGGACACCTGGAGCGAAAGATCTCGCCCAGCTGTTGGTGATTACGGTGTTGGTGGGTGAGGAATAAAGCCACATCCGAGCTGCAGTCGAGAGAGTCACGACGAGAGAGATGCAACGAAGCTGTATGTGTCTGTGTTGAGCTGAAAAGCACCCCGTTAATGTGTGTTCGTGCTGTTGAAAAGCAGTGGTGTTGAATGTTTTTGTTACACTGAAAAGTGCTGACAATAAAGTGTCTTACGTTGGATGTTTGCCCGGCTCCCGCCTCCTTAAGAGAGTTAAAGAACTTTGTCACATAAATTTTCATGGATATTACCAAGCAAAAAAGACAGTTAAGTGCACACACACTGACCTTTGGTAACAACTTCACAACCACCAAAACAAAATCAACACCTCTCTTTAAATCTATGCCTGCATTAAACAGCCTATTGTAGGCCTTTATCGAAATGTAAAAAATAAAACAATTATGAGGCACACAATGATTCGTGAAACAACAAAAATGAAAAAGGTAACAGAGAAAATATCAAAGCATTGTTTTGGCCAACAAATATTGTAATTTATAAATTGTATACATTTAAGGGCTGTGAATCGATTACATTTTTTTAACTAATTAATCACACAGTTTTCTGTGATTAATTGCGATTAATCATTGTATACGGTGCATTAAAACAAACATAAAATATAATCATAAATATATTTACAGTACTTTATAATTAGTTAGTCACCACTTATTTGAATTATTTTAAAATGTACATTTGTTAAAATTATAATTTTTTTGAGGATAGAGTTAAATTAGACACATTTTTACAGGATTAAATCTTTGATTCAAATATATACTGTATATAGGTACATGCCAATAAATCAGTGGACATGCTGTATTTAAATTTTTGGCAAAATCTGCAGATGTTTTTCTTTGGACTTTTTTAATTATAGGATCAAATAGGCAGATTCACTTCATATCAAGCATTATTGGCAAGAAAACTTAAATGGTCATTGACAGTGCATTATTAGACACTATACATGCAGATACAAACCAAATTAAATGCTGAAGTTAGATGTGCTGAAGTTTTACATCTCAAAACTATTAAATTCTCTCTGTTCAGTCTCTATCGCACACACGCTGGTCTCTTTCGTGTGGTTTCGTTTTTGACACTGACTGGTTCAGATGTCAGTGAGTAAGTGTTTTCGAGTGATATGAAGCTTGCCTGTATCTCTACCACACCTGGCTCACCACTTGTGGATGAACTCTCCATTCTTCATATAGTAAATCCGCTCTTGTGTTTATTATGCCCGGGACATGTGTCTCATATAATGAAACAGCCTGCACTGCTCCACACAATCAGTTTCTGTGCTTGGATGTGCAGTCGAGTTGAGTGTGTATCTCCTGGAAATGTATATATGGCAACTTTAGCCACAGGAAGTGTGGAAAAACATTAGTGAAGTTTCAGGAAGTGAAAAAAAAAAAAAAACAATACTGCATTAACAGCATTATTTATTTTTTTTTAACACGTTAAACAGTCAGTTATTAATTGCAGAAATTCATGTAGAAAATTTCCCATCCCTAATACATTTATAACATTTAAAACACTTGTGACAACCTGTTTCAATAAAAATGAACATGCCCTGACCTTAAATATACCTTTTTCCTAAAGTCTCATTTAAAACTTTCTGTAAAAATCTACCATCATAATATACACTACCGGTTAAAAGTTTTGAAACGCTTACTCATTCTTTTTTCTTTCTTTTTTTTTTTTTCACATTTTAGAGTAATAGTAAAGTCATCAATGGAATAACATAAATGGAACTATGGGAATTATGTTGTGACTAAACAAAATCCAAAATAAATCAAAACTATGTTATATTTTAGCATCTTCAAAGTAGTCACCCTTTGCCTAGAATTTGCAGACATGTACTCTTGACATTTTCTCAACCAACTTCTTGAGGTATCACCCTGGGATGCTTTTTAAACAATATTGAAGGAGTTCCCATCTATGTTGAGCACTTATTGGCTGCTTTTCTTTATTATTTGGTCCAAGACATTCATTTAAAAAACTTTTGTTTTTAATTAAATTTTAGTTTTATAATGAAATAAATGTATATGGTGGCACAATTATATTTTTGTTTACAAAACTAATTTCAAACATTTAAGCATACACCTTCAGATCAAAAGATTTTTAAGATCATGAGAAACATTTCAGTCACATTTAAGTGTTTCAAAACTTTTGACCGGTAGTATAGTTGACCCCTGCCTCAGTAAATGCCAATGTGTTTTGATTATGTTCGCTTGTTTACCCAAGAGCTATAACAAAAACAAAAAATTTGTAGAATTCACAAAAAATATACAAATCTACAAGGTTTTTGAACTAATTCTTTGAAACCAACATACAAAACCCCTGCTAGACAACACTCACATTTGCGTATTTGGACGTTTGACTCCAAATCTTATTGTTACTGAGATATTGTTATCCTTGTGACAACTTTCCAGTGTGACAACTATTCCCGGTCTCCCCTATAGTATATACAGTATGTCTGTATTTAACCTACTCATGCCCAAAAAGATATGAGAAAACAGCAGGTTTTGGGCCGGGTTCGGGTCAGTTTTTTTTTTTTTTAAGTATGGCTTCGGGTTCGGGTCGAGTTCGGGTTTGTAATTAATGGAAAAATAAACAGGCCTACCTAACTTGTATTGCGTACGCACTTTCACTCACAAACACAGCCTACTCTGTTTTCCATTGATTTCCTATGTAAACACATGCTGGATGGACGTCTTTGACTGTTGCACCATATCTCGCTGTTTCTTCAGTGTCTCTCACAGTGTCCTGAGGGGCCACCATGCCTTGTTAAAACTATGTTTCCTGTTACTTTAACAAGTGTTGCCTATGATTCTTACATAAAATACAGCCTTTTGCAGCAATACTTGTTTGGAGAAGAAATTATAAAAAGAGTGTGCGAATTTGGGGTCGGGCTTAAAATCTGACGGTACCGTTCGGGTTGGGTAGGGTCGGGATAACACTGGTACGGATTGGGTTCGCGTTTCATTTTAAAGCTTGTGCAAACCTCTAGAATGGATCAATGAACACTGTAGGGACCCTGTGAATTAGAACACGGCTTCTGTTTCATTCTATGGGCCTTCAAAGTTTCCATAGTCTTGTTTTTCTTGGTTAAGCTACAGCAAGCCCTGACTCCATGAATAAGCAAATTAACAAGCCTCCTCTATAAACTTGTTTTTAACCTTTAAGTGTATTTTGCACAAATGGCCAAGAATACACCCACATATCATGTGTTTTCATGAATTAATTCAGCAGAATATCTCCACTGACTTTTAACCTCAGAAGAGAGGAAGACTTATAAAACAGCACATTGAAAATGACATAAATGTACAGTGAAATCAAACCCACTTGCTTATTATTAATTTTTTTTAAGAAGAAGAGGTACAGTTTATTTATTTCAAGCTTTCCACTCAAAATATTGTTGTGCTCTGATCACACAAACAATTAAGTCATTATATCTGCAGCCTTGAGATTTCATTGTGAGGATGTGAGGGGTATTTCTTTGCAATTTCAGACAAGTACTGGCTGTGTGCAAGCCTCATTATACCAACTCCTTTCATACTTACAGCACATTTTTGGCCTTTAGTGTACATATCAGCAGGTCGGTCCCTCTATAATAAAGCCTTTCATGTTGAATTTTCTTATTAGAATAGAAAAGCAGAAACACAGAAGTGTGCTTTAATAGAAAAGTGATAAGGTTGCTTTCAGTTAGGTGTATCAGTTTTCTGAGATCTTGTTGAATGCTCCTGTACTAATATGGCCATTGACATTTTGACCTGTGATAACCCAGGTCACAATAGGTATTATTCTGTCATGGTTCACTGTACTGTCCAGAATATTTTATTATGGCATTAACCAGGTCCTCATAAAGGTACTATTTATATCTTTGCATGGCTCACTGAATGTGAAGTATAGCCATGTCATTCACCCGTGTGACAAGAAATCCTTCTGTGGTGGATATAAACAGCTGATGAGATCTTAGGTATGCTGTTATGACCTCCATCCTTCTCTGTCCTCTCCGAATAGCTCTCAACCATCTCCTTCATATCCTGCCACTCATGCAAGTCAAGAAGGGGCCTGTGGGATTACAGCCAAGAGCAATCACCATAAACACCACCATCATCGTAATCACCTTCCTCATCACCGCACCCATCAAAATGGTAATGCACTTTGACGACGGATTGCAGCTTGCTGGTGTGTTCTTGAATAAACCCTGTCATGTATTCTCTTGGAGCATGGATACTCATTTCTTCTCCTGGAGAGGCACTTTCCTGCAAGTTTAGTTTCAACTCTATTTAAACACATCTGAACCACTTAATAAAGAGCTGTGTCCAAATGTATGAACTTTTAGAGTATGTACTAAATTGGATGAAGAACGTGCTTCTCGACTGTTGGTAAAGTATGTTCTTTAGGTATGCAGGTGTGAAGTACAAATACATTTCCAGATGTGGATTTCCCAAATATAAGATGACAGGGGAAGAATAATTCATATTTATGAGGAAAGCGCTATCTGATTGGTCACTGAGATCAGGTATCACTTTCCTCATGAATAAAAGTGACTCTTCCCTAGCCATCCTATGCTTCAGAAATTCGCCTCCTGAACATACAACATTGTTCTTTGACCCATATATTCTTTGACCTATGACGAACACACACACACACACACACACACACACACACACACACACTTTTGGTGTGGCTATCCTTATGAGGACTCTCCATAGACATAATGATTTTTATACTGTACAAACTATAGATTCTATCCCTTAACCCTAACCCAACCCCTAAACCTAGCCCTCACAAAAAAAAAAAAAAATTCTCCAAAAAAAAAAAAAAAGCGATTTGAATTATGGGGGCACTTTGAATTATGGGGACACTAGAAATGTCCTCATAAACCACATTTATAGCATAATACCAGTTTGTAACATAAAAAAATGTCCTCGTAAACCACCCAAACCGCCCCCCCCCCCCACACACACATGAAAAATACTGTTGTTAAACAAGCACACTTTTTGAATCTGACAGATCCTCAGCCTATGTGACTTTAATGGATAGCAAAGTGTCCACCTGTTGCACACTTCTGAATATTGCGGACCTCTTACTCATTTGACATACTTTTTTTTTGCATACTATATAGTTGAGAAGTATGCATATCAATGAGTAGTTCAAAGTCCAGTTGAGTTACCCATGCCTTTTAATGCAGGCATTTGTGTCAGGACTGCCTGTATCAGATGTGAAGTTCACCATCAGGAGATCGCTATTTGCAGTGAAGATGAAGTCGAGCTCATAAATATTAATGTCATGCAAATGGCCATCTATCTTGTGTGTTTTCTTTGAAGTACACTACAGGAGGTGGCAGTTATGCGTCCCAATCAAGTTGCCCCTGTTAGGCAATCTTATAAATGAAGCCATCTTATTTTGGATGCAATGCCTTGCTTAGAGAGATTGATTGGGATGGGGCTGCATCTACCAAATTGAGCCTGTGAAAAGGAGTTCGTGGAACAGGTCTCAGTGAGTGAGCAGAGATGAAAAGCAAGCTTTTATTTTGATATTAGACATTGCGGCGAGTAGAGGTCTACTCATTCTTTTCCATGATCAGTGACATTCATTTCACATAATTCTGTATGCTCTTTCTGAATATGGCACAAAGCACAAACCTAACTGATAACTGTCTTCCAAAACTTTATTACTGATGAAAAAAACTCCATATAATAACTGAGGTCTTAATACAGACACACAGTTGTCTGTAGAAAAGCACACTGCAGTACATAAAGCTTTAGGAAGTTTTTTCTTTAAATGTAAAGCGTGTTATTTTCCACTTGCCTACCATTGATTGGACACACAGATAGTCCCACCACAAACTTACCTCATTAGTTGAGCAAGTTTTGCTTTTTCAGGCTGGTCAGGACTCTAAAACAAACTGAGTACTGTTTTGATAGCATAACAAAGAGATAGGGGTGAATTCTCTAAACAGTTGCGCCACTTTTCCAAACTAGTTTAAGTAGGCAAAATCAGCAATTGCGCTTTGAAAATTGCGCTGCGTCTTGAGTATTTCAATTAAATCATTGTCATTCCTTTCCATGCAAACACACCACCTTTCTATGTTAATTTGTGACAAGGCAGGTGAGGAATGAGGATCTATGAAAACACAAGATGAAGAAAGTAACTCAGAATAAAATGGGAAAAAACACGGGAAACCAGGCACAGAACATGACAACACATGTGAAGACAGACAAAGGAAACAGGGAAAACAAGGGCTTAAATACACAGGGGCAAACAAGGGAACAAGGAACACCTGTGGAAACTATCAGGGGAAAACCAATCATAAAGTGAAACTACAAACTAACAGGAACTAAACAAGAATTTCAACATAAGTCAATACAAAAAACAGGGAATGTGACAGAGCCCCCCTTTTAAGGAGGGGATGCCAGATGCTCCAAAAAAAACAAAACAAAAAAAAAAACAAATTGTCCATGGAGTGTGGGGGAAAACAGGTAGTTCAGGGGGGCACAAGAGGAGCAGAGGAACAAGGCAAAGTCATGGAGGCTTGAAACCAAGGCGAAGCAGATCAGGCGGGCGCCAGGGGACCAGGGAGACCAAAGTAGATCAGGCGGAAGGCCAGGAGACCAGAGCAGACCAGGTGGAAGGCCAGGAGACCAGAGCAGACCAGGCGGAAGGCCAGGAGACCAGAGCAGACCAGGCGGATGGCCAGGAGCCCAAGGAGACAAGAGCAGACCAGGCGGATGGCCAGGAGACCAGGGAGACCAGAGCAGATCAGGCGGACAGCCAGGAGACCAAGGAGACCAGAGCAGATCAGGTGGATGGCCAGGAGACCAGGGAGACCAGAGCAGATCAGGCGGACGGCCAGGAGACCAAGGAGATGACCTCAAGGTGGGGACTGGGTCAGGAGGCCAGGGAGGCGGCCGCAAGGCCGAGAAAGGGTCAGGAGGCGGAGCCGCTGGAGGAATAGTCTCTGGGGCTGGCAACGTTGGATCTGGGATGGACGAGGCTGGCAACTCGTTGGCCGTGGCAGGCGTGGGCGCTGGCTCGTTGACGGGAAAACCAATCATAAAGTGAAACTACAAAGGACTACAAACTAACAGGAAACAGGAACTAAACAAGAATTTCAAAATAAGTCAATACAAAAAACAGGGAATGTGACATAATTAGGCTTATTACAGTTTGCGCTGGTTTACCTGGGACAGTCCCGGTTTTAAGAGGTGTGGCCTGGTGTCCCGACAATTCTCAAAACAATTTAATTATGTCAGCTGGTAGGCTCACTGATTTTTTCTTCTTAAATTAAATATCCTCATTGTCCTTCTTGCTATTGTTTTTAGTATCGTTTGCAGCG
The DNA here is from genome assembly GCF_019703515.2 of Myxocyprinus asiaticus. Taxonomy (NCBI): domain Eukaryota; kingdom Metazoa; phylum Chordata; class Actinopteri; order Cypriniformes; family Catostomidae; genus Myxocyprinus; species Myxocyprinus asiaticus. The sequence continues at coordinate 15,169,928 of NC_059384.1, forward strand.
TAGAGAAGCAATTTCGTTGCGTTGCATGTTGATTTGAAGATACAGGTCTTTCAGCAAATCAGATGAAAAGTATCTAGTTATCTTGACGTCATGTGCTTGTCGCTTGCACTCTTTGTCGTCCTGTCAGTCATATGCGTGTTGTAGTCGAGTGGCCTTTCGGCATGTTAAAGAGATGATTCAGATGTGTGGATCACAGTAGTCAGTGATGCTGTTCAGTCATGCCAAAGTGTGTCAGGTAATAGTGGTCTGCTGCATCCTCTGCTACATAGCACTCGGAATCGGCCAGAAAGAGTGGATTAGTTGTGCAAATTGCGTTCAGGAGCCATTTTGTGGGCACCGTTGCCTGATCTGCATACAGTGCATCCGGAAAGTATTCACAGCGCTTCACTTTTTCCACATTTTGTTATGTTACAGCCTTATTCCAAAATGGATTAAATTCATTATTTTCCTCAAAATTCTACAAACAATACCCCATAATGACAATGTGAAAGAAGTTTGTTTGAAATCTTTGCAAATTTATTAAAAATAAAAAACGAAAAAAAATCACATGTACATAAGTTTTCACAGCCTTTGCCATGACACTCAAAATTGAGCTCAGGTGCATCCTATTTCCACTGATCATCCTTGAGATGTTTCTACAACTTGATTGGAGTCACCTGTGGTAAATTCAGTTGATTTGACATGATTTGGAAAGGCACACACCTGTTTATATAAGGTCCCACAGTTAACAGTGCATGTCAGAGCACAAACCAAGCCATGAAGTCCAAGGAATTGTCTGTAGACCTCTGAGACAGGATTGTATCGAGGCACAGATCTGGGGAAGGGTACAGAAAAATGTCTGCAGCATTGAAGGTCCCAATGAGCACAGTGGCCTCCATCATCCGTAAATGGAAGAAGTTTGGAACCACCAGGACTCTTCCTAGAGCTGGCCGCCCGGCCAAACTGAGCGATCGGGGGAGAAGGGCTTTAGTCAAGGAGGTGACCAAGAACCCGATGGTTACTCTGACAGAGCTCCAGTGTTTCTCTGTGGAGAGAGGAGAACCTTCCAGAAGAACAACCATCTCTGCAGCACTCCACCAATCAGGCCTGTATGGTAGAGTGGCCAGATGGAAGCCACTGCTCAGTAAAAGGCACATGACAGCCCACCTGGAGTTTGCCAAAAGGCACCTGAAGGACTCTCAGACCATGAGAAACAAAATTCTCTGGTCTGATGAAACAAAGATTGAACTCTTTGGCCTGAATGGCAAGTGTCATGTCTGGAGGAAACCAGGCACCGCTCATCACCTGGCCAATACCATCCCTACAGTGAAGCATGGTGGTGGCAGCATCATGCTGTGGGGATGTTTTTCAGTGGCAGGAACTGGGAGACTAGTCAGGATCGAGGGAAAGATGAATGCAGCAATGTACAGAGACATCCTTGATGAAAACCTGCTCCAGAGTGCTCTGGACCTCAGACTGGGGTGAAGGTTCATCTTCCAACAGGACAACGACCCTGAGCACACAGCCAAGATAACAAAGGAGTGGTTATGGGCCAACTCTGTGAATGTCCTTGAGTGGCCCAGCCAGAGCCCAGACTTGAACCCGATTGAACATCTCTGGAGAGATCTGAAAATGGCTGTGCACCGATGCTCCCCATCCAACCTGATGGAGCTTGAGAGGTCCTGCAAAGAAGAATGGGAGAAACTGCCCAAAAATAGGTGTGCCAAGCTTGTAGCATCATACTCAAAAAGACTTGAGGCTGTAATTGGTGCCAAAGGTGCTTCAACAAAGTATTGAGCAAAGGCTGTGAATACTTATGTACATGTGATTTTTTTTTTTTTTTTTCGTTTTTTATTTTTAATACATTTGCAAAGATTTCAAACAAACTTCTTTCACGTTGTCATTATAGGGTATTGTTTGTAGAATTTTGAGGAAAATAATGAATTTAATCCATTTTGGAATAAGGCTGTAACATAACAAAATGTGGAAAAAGTGAAGCGCTGTAAATACTTTCCGGATGCACTGTAATTCCTTTAGTGAATCAGGCGCTAAACCAGTGCAGAGAGCGCATGCTAATAAATAACACATTTACCGGGTGCAGTTCATTCTTAGTGAATTTGTGCAACCAGCAGTAACCTTAAAAGTTTTCTGATTGTCACTTGAGGACACTTTTAGTTACATTAGCTAGTTTCAATACTAATAACCACACTTCCATTCTGAAAATCTCTGACTATCTCATTTAATGAATGGCGCATAGTGTTGATGCTCAGTGAATGAGGGTTTATGTGAAAGGGCATCTGAACTTAGAATCAGTAGAGAGGCAGAGGCATCACTTTGATTATCCTTCACATTTCACAGCCATTTTTTTAATCTTTCATATTGTTTTTACAGCAAATAATAAATGATTGTGCACTGACACAATAATAATTACAAAAATTTAAATTTCAGGATGAAGACAGAAGAACACTGTTATGTCAGTTTTGTGGTTGTACCGAGCTCTTGCTGACTGGTATTCTTATTTAGGCTGTTTCTTAAACCAACTATTTGTCATTTAAAAACAAGAGTTACACATTCTGCTGTGCATGTTCTAATGCACCCATATCCACAATGTTTTCAGAAGGTGAAATGTTTTATATAATCATGAGGAATGACACATTGTTGGTAAACAGAGTTTTACACACAAACTGCATCATACTAGCCTTGCTTGCCAGCACGCTTCAGACACACACATCACATATGTACAAGCACCCTCTCTGTCACTCACAAAAACACATACAGTAAATATATTTGCAGCAAGAAATTACTGTGCAAATTCTATCATGTGCATTTAGGGCAGAGAGTAAAAGCAAGATGGAGAGAGAGTGAAGGAGCATAAGCAAGAGCGAACAAGCGCTTGCGTAACAAAGAAAAATGAATGTCACACATGGAGCAGACACGTGTGCGGTTGGAGGCCTCAGGGGCTTGTCAGTAATGGTTGGCCTCAGGGAAGAACAGCATAATATTGTCAAGCATGTGGAGTGGATGACTACAGTGACCTGAGAGTGGGCAGACTGCTTCCTCTTCCAAAAGCATTCTCTCTCCTCTGTGAAAATCACCCCTCACCAACCCATCTTGAGCTGTCTGCCTCCACTTTTTGCTGTCCTCTTTAGAGATACAGTATGTCCTCCTGTTTTGCATCTAGCAGATGTCTGTGTTTAAATCAGGAAAACAGCAGACAGGGTACTGTAACAGCATGGCTTTATGTTGTTCTTGTTTGGATATGGCACAGCAATCCAGAGTATGTGGAAAAACTCTGATCAATGTGATTCTGAGCAACTTCACTTGTGAGGAAGACCATTTAAGTGAGTCTCACAAAAAAATGTCCATGGATATTTCACCCCAAAACCAAAAGAAAACAAATTAAGGAACTACATTCTATATACTTTGTCTAAAGAGAAAGAGGCCTATTTTAGGACCACAAATATTTATTTACTTTTTCATTGTAACATTATCTTAAAACATTTACAAAAACATTAACATTATTAAGCAGATATTGTCACTACCGCAATGCAAGAAAATCTCACTTTCTGGAATGTGAAAAAACAAATATTATTCTCATTACTGTAACAGTAGTGAAAATCATCCAGCCTGGACATGATATTTTTTGTTCTTTACAAATTTAATTTATATACATATACAAATCTATATCAAATATATGCACTCAGTACTTTATTTGGAACATTATGGTCCTAATAAAGTGCCTGATGTGGTCTTCTGCTTTTGTAGCCCATCCGCCTCAAGGTTCAACATCTTGTGCATTCTGAGATGCTGTTCTGCTCACTACAATTGTACAGAGTGGTTATCTGAGTTACTGTAGCCTTTCTGTCAGCTCGAACCAGTCTGGACATTCTCCGTTGACCTCTCTCATCAAGGCGTTTCCATGCTGATCACTGGATGTTTTTTTGGCAACATTCTGAGTAAACTCTATAGACTGTTGCCTGTGAAAATCCCAGGAGATCAGCAGTTACAGAAATACTCAAACCAGCCCGTCTGGCACCAAAAATCATGCCACAGTCGAAATCACCGAGATCACATTTTTACTCCATTTTGATGGTTGATGTGAACATTAACTGAAGCTCCTGACCCACATCTGATGATATTATGCTTTGCATTGCTGCCACACAATTGGCTGATTAGATAATTGCATGAATATGTAGGTTTACAGGTCTTCCTAATAAAGTGCTCGGTGAGTATATATATACAGTACTGTGCAAAAGTTTTAGGCACTTAAGATGTTTCACAAAAGCATTTGTCTTAAGATGGTTATTTATATCTTCAGCTTTAGTGTGTCAATAGGAAATATAAATGTTAGACTCCCAAACATTATTTTGCAAATAGAAAAGATTAGAATAGTAGAACAGGGAGCCCTGCAACAGATGTCATGGCCCCCACAAAGCCCCCCACTGAACAGCGTGTCAGTCTGAGATTACATAAAGAGACAGAAGCAATTGAGACAGCCTTAATAGATAGAAGAACTCTCCAAGAAGCTTGGAACATCCTATCTGCCAACAACCAAGAAAAACCAGGTGTCCAGGTGTACCTAGGAGAATTGGTGTTGTTTAAAAGGCAAAGGTTGTCACACCGAATATTGTATGACTTTGTATGACATTAAGTGATAAATGAAAACTATTTATGTCATTATTTTTGAAGACATCCTTACTATGCAACATTTTTCACAAGTTCCTAAAACTTTTGCACAGTACTGTATGTATGTATGTGTGTGTATATATATATATATATATATATATATATATATATATATATGCATACAATATTTGCATTACATTTGTCTACTGACAATAATAGCTTTCTGTAATGCGTGATTTTTGTCACACTGAGAAATTCTTGTAATCCTAAAAAAAGGTTTCATTTTCTTAATTAAAGTTTTTTATTTCTAAATTTTGCTTTGTTTGATTTTGGGATTAAATTCCGAGATATTTGACAGTTTTCATGAGATTGTATGTGTTGGCATCTATGTGCAGCTTGTTCAGGTTTTTGTTGTATTGTTTATTCATCCTCCAATGTCACTGAATAGCTAATGAAGTTTAATAGGTGATAGTTTGCATGATAACTTGAAAAATGACCTGGAATCTGCTCCAATGATCCTTGACCGATAATAATAAATTGTGGAGGGTGTAAATGTGTGTAGTGTCATTAATGTTAAATTGATAAGGATGTGTTTTCAAGGACATCATAACAATTGTTTATGGATATTTGTTTTGTTTTGTGTTGTATATATTATCATTATTGAATTGATAGTATCTTAATTAGAAATTGACCATGCACGAAATGCCCTTCTTTTGCAAAGTCCTTCAAGAATGTTTTGCAAAGAGGAGTCTTGCCACTAGATGGCAAAAATATTAAAGTCGAACTTGACCACAAGACAGTCTAAAACTAGCTCTAAGTGTAAAGGATCCAGTGTTTTCTCTCTGGAGTGAATGTGTGTGGTTCCTGCAGGAATATTTGAGGATAACCTGTGTTTGGAACCTCTCTATAGGTTTCCTCTTCTCTTAATTTTTGTGTTCTGTCTGTTCTCAGAGAGATATTTGACAGGGACCTCATGTTGCCAGCCATACACAACTTGTCCTGTTTGATGAAGGTCTTAAACTGAGGCCCAGCCTGAATGAGACTTTGGGCCTCTTAAGAACACACACCAAGTATGAGGGAAAACTTTGATCTGTTTGGCGTCTCAGGGACACTGTGCCATTGACGTTTAGTGGCTTGTACAGCAGCCTGCTACAGTATATGTTGCTTCTCTCTGGATTAACAGAGAAATGCTGTCCTCTCCCAAAGCATTCTGGCCTTTGACCCCCCCCCCCCCCCCCAATACACACACACACTGAGTAAGCCCCACTCACATTTGCTTCAGAAAATGTAAAAATCTTTCAGTTATGCATTATGTCTTAGAGGTTAATACATTCTGATATCAGCGAGAGTACCTGTCAATGTGTGTACGATAAACGTGAATGTGAGCACTGCCCTCAATAAAGACAGCTGCCTCAGGCATTCTGTTTTTTACTAGACTTGTGACTACTTTGTGTCAGAACTGCACAAACAGGAATATCACACAAACACACGCACACACACACACAAACAATAAAAATTGACCCTTAATACACCAAATAATGTAACTGGTCTCATAAACTGCAGCAATTTCTGATAAAGCATATCCTTTTACGGCAACAGTACACGTGTGTAAAGGGCTTACTGGTAGTTTAAGAAGTTCTGAATTTAATAGTAATAGTAATTTTTTATGTTATTAATGTCCTGACTATACATTGTGATCAGTTGGATGCCACTTTGGTGAATAAAAGTACCAATTTCTTTCCATAAGACAAAATCTGTACATTATTCCAAACTTTTGGCTGCCAGTGTATGTGTGTGTATATGGAATGATTACACACATGTCCCCTTTTGGGATGTCTCACTACATAAGTTAAGGTGAATGTCTGTGTATTCTAGGTCACACATGCAATTGCAAGATGCTTTTTACTGGCCAGCACATTTCCATGGCACACGGATCCATGTCTGCTTTGGCTTGTACAGCAGCCTGCTACAGTATATGTTGCTTCTCTCTGGATTAACAGAGAAATGCTGTCCTCTCTCAAAGCATTCTGGCCTTTGCCCCCTCCGAACACACACACACACACACACACACACACTGAGTAAGCCCCACTCACATTTGCTTCTGAAAATCAGTGTCTGCTTTGACTAATGCTATGGTACATGAACACGTTTGGGTGCTGATGACTCACTGTCACAAAAATGTCTAATTTCCAAAAAAATTAGCAAAGTTTGGAATCTATTTAAAAAAACAAAAACAACAACAACAACAAAAAAAACATTGGCCCACAATTTTCTTAGCAGACATAACAGAAGATGACCAGTTGCTCTGCCTTTGTAGATACCCTCATATGAATGTTGTCAGTAAATTGCATGTCATAGACACAGACGATAATTGCATGGAACATATGCATTGTTAGCCCTTAGGCTCTTCATTGATAGGCTGGCAGAGCTTTGTGCAGTTTAATGCCAAGAAATTAACAGGCCAAACTAGAGTTACCACAGCTGACAGACTATTTGTGTTAATCCAGTGACAGAGGCTGTCAATCATCAGTGTAGTGATGTCCTTTCTGCAACATGGATAACATAATAACTGTCAGTCTTAGGGCTGTCACGATTATGAAATATGGCTGATGATTAATCGTCAAACAAATAATTGCGATTCAGATGATTAATTGTCTGTTTTAGGACTTTCATGATCATGATGATTAATCGTCATACAAAGTGTCATACTTCTTAAGGCTGGGCTCTTCAACCTATTTCAGGCCAGTTACCCCTTGGTGGGTAGAGAGATGGAGTAGGTACTCCCGGTTACATATTGCATAAAATTTTGTGTTGCGTTTTATGCCTATAATAACTTGTATGGTACCATATTGTTGTATGTAAATACTTTATGATGTTTACATGGCAAAGCCCATAAAATAATCATTAAGTTATGTACAGAAGGTGTCTGCAACCTTTTTGACATGAAGTGCCATTTTTAATTTTCCTTGTTAATCACTGTGCTATACCCCCTTCAAAAAGATAAATACTTGAAAGACACTTGTTGCACAAAGCACAAAGTTCATTTAAAATAAATGTAAAACAAGAAAGAAAAAGCTCACAAAATAACAAAGGAGCATTGTGATAATAATGAATGAATCTTACAATGATTCATCCTTCATCTGTGAGCTGTCGCCTCATGAGTCATCAGTAGATTGTTAGACTGGCTGCTACATGCCCTTTTCCTTTTGTGTAGTATAGCACAAATGTGATTAAATCATATGTCATGAGCTGTAGTAACACATTAACTTTACAAATTCATTTAACAAACAGAGTATTGCTATTTAAATGAGTTTTGTTAAATCAGACCTTTTTTAGGCTGACAAATTGTTAAAGGCTCTTAAAGGCACTATTACAAATGTAACCTTAAAGGAATAGTTTACCTTATAGACTTTCTTCTGCGGAACACAAACAAAGATATTTAGAAGAATATCTCTGCTCTATAGGTTCACACAATGCAAGGGAATGGTGATAAAAACTTTGATGCTCCAAAAAAACCGCAAAGGCAGCATAAAAAAAATAATAATAATAATAAAAAATAAATAAAAAAACAAGAAAGTCATACACATCTGGGGTGGCATGAGGGTGAGTAAATGATGAGGATTTTCATTTGTTGGTGAACTACTCCTTTAACTAAATAGGCTGTGATCAATATCAGAATTTGTGGATGATGTGAATGTGGCTTTCACATGAAACATTTAACAAGAGCAGGGTTTTTCCTGCAGTGAAAATTTGAGTGGGATCAACAAACTCATTGGCTTAAGTTTGGGGCGGAATTATCCATTTGGCCAACCAATGGCAGACTGGGGGAGCGTTTAAAAAAACCTGTTTATAAACAGTCATTTTGTAGCCATATCACCCAGCCCTACCAGCAGCAGAGCAGCACTGTGTTCTGCTTTTGATATTTCAGTTCTGTTTGTCTACTCCACCTGGGGATGCTGGACAGGCTTTTGAAGGTCTCCATGCTTGATCTGATTGCTGTCTCTGCTTTGCCACATGTCTCCTTTAAACTCTGACACTGAACTCTGTTAATACGCAGAACCTCATCATAGACTCCCTTGAGTAGCTAGTTAGTTATTCGAGTACAAGTAGCATAGACTTAATGAAGATGCAAGTCCACAAGATGAGAGCTTATTACTGTTTCTTGTTCTTTTTTGTCAGTGTGTTTGATCTTGCCACTTTGATCAGAACCAACACCAGCAACACACGCACATCTCTATAACATTGACCTACAGTAAGTTACTGTATATGAATGTCCTTTTAATCAGCATTTATGACTCACTGGTAGATTTGAAGGGCAAAAACAGGACAAATTGTCTGTTTCCTATCCTTGTTTGCTTGCACTGTAATAGTGGGGTCATTCTATAATTAGGGGTACATTTGGAATTTGACAGTGCAAATAATTCCCCCCCCCCCAAATGCAAACATGACCTTACATAACACCCTTAAAATTAAATACTTATTCTATTTGGCAATCTCAGAGTTACCTGTTTTCGGATAATTTTTATCAAAAAGCAGAGATGTTAGATATAGTCCGGTCAACTATGTTACTGACAAAATAAGTAATTTTTTATAGCTTGGGAAAATACCTAGAATTTAAATAGCCACCTGATTTGATAGATTATGTAACCACTTACCAAAAGCAATAATTGTGATCATTAACACTTTAAGGAAAAAATATTTAGAGGCATAAGACCTCTAGTTTCACAAAAGTAATTCAGTAGTCTTTGCATTTTCTCAAACAAGTCAAATTTGTATATGCTGTTTTGGAAGAGAACTACCATGAGGGATAAATGACACCTCTGGTAATCTCTTGATAATATACATGTTGTACAGTAGGCAACTGTGTATTTTTGAAAATTAAAACTCAGCAATAACACAGTTGACCATACAGAAACTTGGTTGACACCAGTAACACAGTTGACTGGACATGAGAAATGGAGTAGCGAAATGAGCAAGGGACAATAGATCACAGGTTATAATTTTGTCAACAAACGACATTTTTTTTTATTTATTTGTTATTGGTTATTGAACAAGTTCATGTTATTGAGCAAGTTTGCACACACTGAAACTGGTTATTGAACAAGTTCTGGTTACTGAACAAGTTTGCACACATTGAAGCTGGTTATTGAACAAGTTCTGGAATAATCAGAATAGGGAATAAGAGAGATGGCTCAGTGGATTTTCCAGCAGGAATCTTTGAAGCGTTTTTGCATTTTGCACTTTCCTTTAGTTATGGTTTGTTTTATTTTATGGTCAGCTTATATAATCCCTAGTAAAAAAAAATGCAACAACTCTCTGATGCAATTTTGACTGTGTTGTGTTGTACTTCTTCGTTTCAAAAGAAGTGCAATTTTCTTGAATAGATTTCTGGAGCTTGTATTTTCTCAAGATTTTTCCACATACAATTCTGGAAATAAGTTGCTGTGAGAAATTTCTGTTTTATGTTTTTAACCAATGCATGATGATAGACTAGAGTTTTGTGCACTGCATCACTGACTAGAAGTCTTCAGAGCAACTTTTTTGTTTTTGTGCGAGGAGATTCCAAATCACACTTGAGCCTTTCATAGTGTTTTCTGTATTTGCCAGAGGTTCGTTGTTGATCATGAAGTAATTTTTTGAGCTTCTGATTCTCTCTGTACAATTTTGAGTATCTCTTTTTTGTCTTTCTTCTCCTTGACAGTTGCTGCCTGCAGTTATAGGTATAAAATCTCAAATACATATTCTCTGTGAACAGCTGGATGAATCACCACCATTTACTGATAATGAGAATAAATTAATGATTCGTATAATACAGAAAATGTATTTAACGAAGTTGAGTAGAATGCTGCCATCTACTTTAATCTCATATACTACCCTGAACATCATCTTCGTATTCTTTAGTCACTCACTGTTATAACATATTAGGTACATCTCAGCCTTCTAACCTTGATGACTGTGCTTGTTGATCAGGCTCTACACCAGGCTCAGGACTTTGTAGTGGAGTAACAATATTCTCAGCCTGCTTCTTCCTCACTCTGCACTGCTCCTTGACTTTCCTCCAGTAAGAATGTCTCCTTTATTTCTCTCTCTCTGTCAAATCAGCCATTGTCTTGACTTTCCCTTGCTCTCTTAACTCTCTCCATTTCTGATGGCCCTTTAACAAAAAAGCCTCCCTCTTCACAGGATAAGAATCTCGCCGAGCCCGGTAATGGTGCTGTTTTTCTGCGGCAGATAATCTTGGCATTTTCCTGGGACACACAACAATTCTTCACTTTTAAATTTGACATTGGTATCACTTAACTACAGTGGGTCTTATAGTTGCCAAATAGAATATGAAGAAATACAGCTTGACAAGAAAGTTATATCCCATTTGAAGGCCTTCAGTAGTTCAGTAACTTTAGTGTTCAGTAACTCCTTTAAATTTAGTCTTACAAACAGTATACTTTTAAATTGAACATTTGTAAAAAAAAAATTAAAAAAAATTGTTTAAATCTTGATATCTGTAGGAACATAGATGTGATCTATGTTACCTAGTGTCCACTATGTTACCTTTACTGGGTAACACAGTTGATTAGGCCTGCACCTAACGATTATTTTTTTATCGAATAATCTAGCAATTATTTTTCCGATTAGTTGATTAATCTAACGACTAATTTGCCGATTGTTCTAAAGAATTTTTATAATTATTACTTGATTAATATAACAATTAATTAACCCAAAATAAATATAAAAAAACTTGTCTCATTAATATTTCAATATTTTATTAAATCATCTTCTCTTAAACACAAACAAATGTACAAGAAACAAAGTGTGCACTGCAGGGCATTATTCTGCAACAAAAAACAGTGTTACTATGAATGCAAACTTTAATACAGTGAAAAAGACACTCTATTAGCATAAAATATACATATATATATATATAAATACAAATTTCCTACATTCTTTTGAATGTCCATGTACTAAAATAAAATATTTGATGCCATGAGTGTACCTTCATTAACTATTACTATTATTTTGAATGGCCATGGAAAATGAAGCAATGTGATAATTTTACCTGGTCGCAAAAAGTAGTCCGTTAATTTACCTGATGAACTTTCACCTTTTGCTGACCCTTTGTGCTTCGCAGAGCTAATGTGTGCTTGTAAATCACTTGCACCTTTATTAGCATCTGACACATAAGTGCCAGCTTTACATGTCATACATTCTGCTTCCCACGGATCTCGACCTGGATGAAAGAATGGGAATTTTTTTGCAAATCTTCTGTAAATTTGCACTTTCGTTTGGGCATTGTTTCCATTCAGCTGTCATTTGCTGCTACTGTCAAGCAACTGTTTGATGCCGAACACAACAGCGCTTTGCGCGTTCGCGGAGAGATTGACAGGCAGGAATTTGGCCAATAGTTGCTGCAAGCCTCTTACAATTGACCAATTGGTGTGCGAGAAGGTGGGACTTACAAAGAGGGGTTAAAGCAATGCAAATATGCGTGCACACACAATGAAGTATTAGACCAGATGCACATCATAATGCAACTATAGCTGAATCCTGGACATTTTCGCAAATTTAGAAATCCTGGCCGGACACTTTTTTAAGGTCTGAAAAAGTGGACATGTCCGGGAAAAAGAGGACGTATGGTCACTCTACGTTAGCAGCGGTGCAGAAATTACTTTTAACATGGGGGTGATGAGGAAACATTTAGAAAATCAATTTAAAGTGACTATTACTAACAGAAACACTTGTTGTAATACTAATATGTCATGCTTGGGTGGGGACAAAAAGTGAACAGGACTTACGGTGCTGCCTTGCTGCCGTCTTGACAAAGCGCTCTGGGATGCTTTCGCTTCAAGTGTTCGTTCATGGTGGTTGTACTGCTGTGATAAGCTATTTCCAATTTGCATAGCTTACACAGCACCACATTGTTGGGTTTCTGGCTAAAATACTCCCACGCTTTAGATGACCGTAGGTGAGTTTTTTCTTCGGGGGAATCCATACTTAAACCGGACGCTACCATTTTAATTACTCCATTGCGATGCGCCGACGCATGTTATGCAAATCGACATATTTCTGTAATCGATGACATCGATTACATCGATGAATTGTCCCAGCCCTATAGTTAATATGTAACTTAGTTGACATTTTTACCATTTTGGGCCTATACTCAACATGGAGGCCTAGAACTACTGAGCACAAGGTATCTTTAGAAATACTTTTTTCATAAACATAATTGTACAAAAATTTTCTTGTTAAAATTTGAAGCAATAATACTTGTGTAACACTGTTGACAGTCACTTTATCCAATCTTGACACTAGGTTTGCCGTTTTAACAAATATTTGGGAAAAGAGAGAAAGACAAACCTTCTAGTCTTTCTTCCATGTGCTTCTTGTGCAAATGACATCACACTATGCAAATCATTTGATTTTGGGACAAACCATTCCTTTTTGATGGGGGTTTTCCTAATTGGTAACTTAGTTGACAATGGTTTTTCAGACACATAAAATAAGGTATATCACAACAAACACTTCTTATTTTTGTAGGACACACCCAAATGTCTTGATTATCTAATCTACCTCAAGGCAAAATTATTAAATGAATTTATATCTGAGATCATTTTTATGATTGCAGAGTAGAATGAGCAACATTATAAAATTGGACAGCTGAATATCAGGGTTTTATGTGGTATACACCATCTTTTTAAACAAAAGACATGGCTTTTCCCACATGTAGTGTCAGGGAGTCAGGGACTTTTCAGGTTTCTCGACCGTAAACATTGAAAAATCTCCCAGCATTGCACTGTGATGTCTCTGGGAGCAGAATGACACTGTCAAATCATGGGTACCATTACTTGGAGCCTCATAAAGGACAATGAGGGAATTTATTTTCTGAAAAACATTTGATCCCTTGCAATAGTTATGTGTTCTCTCACAAAAAGTTTGGTGTTCCCTCACAATTATTTTGGGTTCCCTCACAATCACTTTATCCATACCTTGTGAAAATTAACCATGGTTTTACTACAGTAACCATATTTTAACCATGATATTCATAGTAATGCCGTAGTAGTAACAGGAAAGCCAAAACTATAGTAATACAGTTCATAACCGTTAGTTTTACTATAGCAACACCATGGTTAAATTTTGGTACATATACCACAAATTAACCATGGTGATACAATAGTAAAACTAACCATGTTTTTTTAAATTAATGATTATAATTTTTGTTACTATAATTTTAATTTTCCTGTTTTATTACTACCACTTTTCTACAAATATCATGGTTAAAATATGGTTACTGTAGTTATGCCATGGACAATTTGTGTTTAATATGGTTTTAATACAAATACCATAGTTAAACTATGGTTACTAAAACCGTGGTAAATTTTCCTAAGGAATGAAAAAAGGTATTGTGAGAGAACACAAAACTATTTCTGAAAACAAATTCCCTCCATATCCTCTAAGGCCTCCTTACTTTGCAGCATTGGTGAATGTGAAATATTAAAATGTTATGCTTGCTGTATTTCAAGTCTGAATTATATTAAAAGGCATATGAAAGGAGCTCTGTTGTAGGACAGGTGATGTATTGAATATTCACACTATAATCATGATGATTTTGCTGATGATATGAAATTAAGCAATATCATTTACATTACATTTACCAGACACTTTTATACAAAGCAACTTACAGTGCTTTCAGCATATACATTTTATCAGTTTGTGTGTTCCTTGGGAATCAAACCCATGATTCTGGAGTTGCTAGCGCCATGCTCTGCCAGTTGAGCTACAGTAACCATATGGTCAATCCACAGTTTTCCTGAGCACCACTGGGCCGCCATGATGATTCTAATTGCCTGTTTTGTATTTCTGGTCTCAAGACAGCAAGTAAAAACTGCCAAAACGAGCGATCCAGAGAAGAACAACAACCAAAAATGAATTTCAGGCTCAACTTGTGCTGTTGTTGGCTGTCATAGCAGCTCAGAATAATTAATGATATCAATGTAACTAACTTCGGACCATCGCTTCATGTCATCTACACACTGAGGTGAGCAGTAGCGGATTTAGGCATGGGCGACATGTGCAGTTGCCCAGGGCGGCATCTTGCATGGGCACGAGGCACCCACACAGACCCCCCGAAGCGGGTTTCGCCCAGGGCACCATACAAGCTAGAGGCACTGTCTATAAAAAAAACGGTCATCTCGACTCTGTGAAGTATTGGCATGTTTTTGTTTTTGTTTTTTTGTTTTTACAAATGTAATACCTTAAACATTACATTACCCGCTAAGAATATATGCCGATGCAAGTGAAAACACTGGAGACCGGAAATTGAAAACAGTCGAATCATGGAACACTTTTCGACTGTTCAGGAAAAAGGTGGATAGCATGAATATTGTGATGATTTTAATGTGCTTTTTATTTTGCCATTAAGTTTCATAAAGAGCACATCAGACTAATTTCCCGATCCTTCAGGGCTGCACAATAAATAAATAATAAATTAAAAAAACATCAAAATGGCAATATGGTCATATGTGATTATTAAACTGCAAAAGGCTGCGATTAAAGACTGATAAGCATGTCTGAATAAACCGGTAACACGCTGTTCTGTTCTGCTGTCTAATGATTTTATTTCAGCGTTCTCAGAGCAATTCATGTGCACTGTGAAAAAATAAAGGTACTTTCAGATTTAAGCAAATCGCTTAATTCCAAAAATTAGAAACCGCTATATAGCACAGTATAACAGAAAAGCAGAGATGACAGCATTTCACCAGATGTGGAAAATTGTAAACTGTTTGCACTTTCAGTGTGAAAATAAAAGTTCCACATGAAGGTGAAGCAAATAGGACAGAGAATATATTACTTGAATATAAAACAAATCTAATCTTCAAAATAATAATGATAATTCAAAATATAATATAAAATAATAAATGAAGGTAAATAATGCTATTAATTAAGATGCTATGTATCATTGTATATAAAATATAAATATAAAAGAGCATATCAATGAAAAGATTAAATCTCATTCTCTCTTGTCTTCATTTAGTGAAAAACTGTGGGAAACATGCCTTCATTATTTTTAAATAGATTATTATTCAAATCCTTTAAATTATTTAATCTACTTTTCTGCAATGTAATCTACAATGCCTGTTTGGATAAAAAAAAAAAAAAAGTCATATAGAGCTAATACATAATTATCAAGACATATATTGGGATATAATTTTTTTAGCCATATCGCCTAGCCCTACTCTGTGGCACTATCAGAACACTTTTATCTGTCCAACACAGCAACATTGGATCAACCAACTCATTGGTGTGAGTTGGGGGCAAAATTATCTATTTGGCCAACCAATGGCAGACTGGGGGAGTGTTTCAAAAACCTGTTTATAAACAGTCATTGTTTTTGCAATTTTGTTTGGTGATGCTTGTGGCACGGAAATTGCACACTTCAACTTTAACAATACACTGAATCCAGAATACTCAACACATGCAAAACTTACCATTTTTAAATGACAGCTAGCCATTATTCATAATGTCACATGCTGCTTTTCACTATTAAATTGAACCATGTGGGAAAATTCCCTTACAGCAGCTTATGCCCAGCCAGTGATTGTGCATAGCAGGTTTGGTAATAAGGGCAACATTTTTTGGAAATGGAATAGTCTGGATTTATTTGTCGTTGGTGTGAGCCTCAGCAGGTCTGGTCCGGAATTTGATGTTTTAGTCAGTTCTGTTCAGACTTCAGACAGAAAAGTACCTGCTATCTGCCCCAAAGTGTTTTGTCTTCTTACCTAGATGGCAGGCAGTAATGGATTTGGCTGCTTGAGGCTCTCTCTTATTTGCCAATGCATTTGAAAAGAGTTGTTAACATTGTGTCCAGTGTTATCAAGGCTTAAGACACATGATCACTCCTACCTGTGTGCATGTATGAATACATAATCTGGTAGGCTAATGCCAGCGGGTCTGTGAAGGAAACGCAAACCAGCGATGTGCAATATGATGGCAGGCACAGCAGGAGGCATAGAGGCATTGCTTTCTCTAATGGCTACAGGCAGAACGGATCCCCAGCAATGTGTTTTATTGTTGTATAATAAGCTTAGACTGCTTCAAGATATGTTTCATCATTAGCAGACAGTTTTCATCCAAACTTGTAGGACATTTTCGACAAGAGAAATTGCCTGAGTAACCCATCTGGGTTTGCTTATTGACACTCAGTGGCAACTGGGGTATTCAAGCAACTCTACATCTTGTAAATCAACCCCTTCTGGGTTTAAACTTTTACTTTATCAACTCAGATCTTTAACCAACTCCCCTAAAGATTATTGCTGAATATTTCCAAAACTTAATTACTGGATGGTGCACTGGATGGTGGATCTAAATTGAATTAATGATAATCTCGTGGCTGTTTCAAATGGGAATTTTCATGAAATACTTTATAATTTCAGATCATGTATCAAAATAATTCTGTCAGGCTTTTTCATTGCGATATTAAGAGCAGTAATGGAGCGTTAATGTGATGTATAGCAATAAAGCATTAGTTATGCATCATATTTAAGGTTTATGGTCCGTACATACTGGCTATATCCATTTTATAATTCATTTCAGTACACAGGGGTGATCGATTCTTAGATGAATTTGTAAACATTACATTTTTAAACATGCACAAATAATTCACTCACATGGATGTTTAAATGAGCACTGAAGGCTCCACAGGGAACTGCAGACTTTTAAAGAAAGCATAAAAAATCATTTTGGCTGCTGCCCAGTGCTTAGCAATGGTTTTTAATAAGTGTGATTTGATTTTTAGTATAGTGTTGTCCTAAGGAAATGCACACTTTTAAACTTTTTTTGTTGTTGTTGCTTTCTTTAAAAATAACACTTTTCAGTTAGTGATTATTTTTTGCTTTGGAATATTTTTGTCTGAATGGAATAGTTTCACCCCAAAATGTCAAATCTGTCATTGTTTACTCACCATCATGTTGTTCCAAACCTGTAAGACTGACTTTCATATGATGGCTTTTCAAGAGAATTTTAGCAGAATGTTCACTGAGTAGCACTGCTCCTTTCCACACAATGTAAGTAAATGGGGACAGTGTTCCATGCTTCAAAAAGGATAAAAAAATATAAAAGTACCATGAAAGTGGTCCATTTGACTCATGCACTTTATTGCAAATCTTCAAATGCTGTGCAAAAATGTAAGTGAAGAACTTGAAATTGAAGCCTTTATTTTGTATAAAATCTTCCCTTCTGCCACAGATCTGTACAGTATATTTACATATGCCGCAACATTCATCATGGCAAATTTAAAAGTCAATCATCCTGAAAGCAATTGGTTTGGGTGTGTCGTACTAGTAACTGATTTTGAAACATGAAGTTTCAATATTTGAACATAATGTATTTGTATATGGTTAACTATTCATTGAAATATTTTATGTAAAATATGAAACTAGACCTCTTTGGATCAAATAAGGTCAGTTTGGGATCAGATGCATTGCTTTTTATTGCAACAACAGTATTGATGTTCTGCCATATCAATAGTGGGTCTGACAACAGTAATTTGCAGGCACTGTAAATGAATTAATTTTCTCAGGATCATTAAGCAAGAAAGGACAAATTAAAAAGCTTCTGTCAAACCACTCATAATGTGGCGGTACCTTCTTCCTTTATTAGTGTTCGAGTTAACATTTCCATTCTCCTAAATCAGCACTGAACTTTACCTTGGCACTTTGCTTCACCAGAGGTCTGGGATGTGTCTTGAGTGTTCCCTTTTGTGCAACTTAAAAATACTTCCTTTTGTTCCCGTTTCTTTCTAAGTGAAGCTCGTCATTATGTCAGGCAATGGTTTACCATTGTGTATTCAGGTGAATAAAAAATCAGCCATGGCTGACTTCTAACCCGTATCAATGGCCTTGCAGCCTCCCAGGTGACTAAATTGCATTATAATGACACCCCATAAAACCCCGTACAGACTCTCCTCCACCTGAGCTCAACTGGCTTTTATTATATTAGACAAAAAGCCTTCCAGTTTGACAATGATTAGCTGCAACGGGGAGCTTGCTTTGAAGTGCTTGCAGACTTTAATCCTGAAAGAACCTGTGTGCATCCCTTACCTCCGTGTATGACCTCTCACTTGCAGTCCCACATTACTCATCAATTCCCATAATCCCTGACTGTGAATGCCATGAACTGCCAATAACGCTACCTACCTGTCAACAGGATCGCCTAGCTGTTGTTGAGGTTGCCTACCTGTCAACAGGATCGCCTAGCTGTTGTTGAGGTTGCCTACCTGTCAACAGGATCGCCTAGCTGTTGTTGAGGTTGCCTGTATCTTTTGATAGCGTTACACCATTTACTTTTTTACAGTTACTTACAGTGCATGTTTTTTGAGCTTTACACTTGCATGCACTTATTTGAGGATTGGTTCATGAGCTTAGGAAGGCATGCTCTGCTACAATGGATGTGAAGTGTTGGCTTGAGGACCCAACATCTGTATTATTCTCTCTGCCCTGGGCTTATTTCTGTATTAATTTCAACATATGCTGCATTTATCAGTGCATGGGGTTGCCATTTTTTTCTCAGCCCATTGCCTGTAAGTCATATCTACTGAACTGCATTGCCCATCCCTGACCCATTTAGGAGGTCACACCGAAAGCTCTCCAGTCACAGCATAAACAAACCCAGCATGTGGTTGGGACAGCGGTCTTTTTCAATATGCTACACACTCCCTCTAATTCCTGTGCAGAATATTGGATTACCAACCACTTCCACTCACTCGAGACAAGGCTGCCTACTGCTAGTATAAAACCAGTTCATTCATTAATTTAAATGATTCATCTATTCACTCTTAAGCTCTCTGTGAAGAGGATCTTGTTGTACATTTTGACAGCAAACACCAAATTAAATGGGGATTTGGGTGAAAAAGGGGAAAAACACAAAATTAGAATTCCAATAAGAATCCATGCCTGTTATTGGGGATTTGCAAAACAACATATTGTTACAATTGAGAAGTCGGTCAGTTGTCTGAATGGCTAGTCTGTCTTAATGCAGCCTTGTGTGATTAAGTTGGTTTAGAGTCCGAAATGACACGTTTTTTAGGGGATGTTCACATAGGATGTGCTCTTGTGTTCAAAAACAAGTGGGCAGAGTGCAATAAAATGGAACGGAACATAGAGGTCTCAGGACACATTTAATAATTTTTTACTTGAAACCACGCCTGATAAAAGCAACACTTATGGCACAATAATAAATTGTGATATGCATCACAATGAGCAAAGACATCCATCTGAGGTATGTGTATAGTTACCAACAAGAAAATATCGTGCAGGCTGATTGCAAGAATGTGCAGCCCTTTAACATGGCAACTGACAGATATTCTTCTAATAAATAGGCTAAATATATCTGAACTTTCTATTGCACAAAACTATCATGGTACTTACAAAAAACAACAACAAATAATAATTAAAAGTGCAATAACCTAAGTACAATAACATTGCTTACAGCAGACAATTTACAGTCCATGAGTAATTTTCTTGAAATATTGTTGAAAGCAGGAATTTGTTTCAAAAGTGGTGCTTTGTTTGCTGTAGCGGAAGTGTTTTAAAGAGGATTAATTTATTATCTCACTGTCCATCAGAGATCTGTTCTATCTATAATGATGCTATTTCTAAAACACTTCAGAAGCATGCCCCTGTTAAGACTAGGATGGTTCCTTCCACTCACGCCTCACCCTGGTTCACTCCCGAGCTCTGGGCTATGAAAGCTGAAGGCCGTCACCTTGAAAGATTGTACAGAAAAACTTTTCTGTGACTTTCTGTAAATTTTTTGGCTTATACAGAACACCTGCTTAACTACTAAACTGCCCTCACTGCCGTATGCTCCTCCTATCTCTCCTCCACCATTAAAAACTCCAGATGCAGACCTAAATCACTTTTTGCAATGGTAAATAAACTCATTAAGCCTCCAGAACATGATGTTTCTGGCTCTGATGAGCTTGTGAATGGCTTCCTTCAAATCTTCACAGAAAAATTAAAGTCTATCTCTGAGTCTACAGCCAATGATACATTGTACTCAATTCTACATCCTGTCAGCTTCACCCTGGTCCCACCTCTCTACTTAAAATGTGTGTCTCTGATATTTCACCTACCATAACACATTTGATTAATTGTTGCCTAGCCTCTGCCACAGTTCCAGCAGAACTAAAAACTGCTGCTGTAACCCCCATTCTTAATAAATCTGGTCTTGATCATTTAAATGTGAATAATTACAGGCCAATTTCAAATTTACCATCCCTAGCAAAAAATTATTTGAGAAAGTAGTGGCCTCACAATTGCAGTCTTAAATTCTAATGGTCTTTTTGAACCTTTCCAGTCACAGCACTGAGACTGCTCTTCTAGGTGTGGTTCATGACATCCTCCTGTCTATGGATTCTGGGTCTACAAACATCCTAATTCTCCTTGATCTAAGTTCTGTTTTGACACTGTTTGCCATTATATTCTTATCTCTTGGCTCTCTGAAATTGACATCACTGGTTCAGCTCTATCCTGGCTCACTTAACCTTACTGACAGAAAAAATATTTCGTTACTATACAAAATTACAAATCTACCACTGCTCATCTAACACAAGGTGTTCCACAGGATTCATGGGAAAATCTAAAAGAAATCAGCCAAGACCTCAGAAAAAAATTGTGGTCCTCCACATGTCTGGTTAATTCTTGGGGAGCAATTTCCAAATGCCTGAAGGTACCACGTTCATTTGTACAAACAATAGTACACTAGTATGAACACCATGGGACCACGCAGCCATCATACCTCTCAAGAAGGAGATGCATTCTGTCTCCTAGAGATGAACGTAGTTTGGTGAGAAAAATGCAAATCAATCCCAGAAAAATATCAAAAGACCTTGTGAAGATGCTGGAGGAAACAGGTAGACAATTATCTATATCCACAGTAAAACAAGTCCTATATCGACATAACCTGAAAGGCTGCTCAGCAAAACCGCCATTAAAAAAGCCAGACTACAGTTTGCAAGTACACATTGGGACAAAGATCTTACTTTTTGGAGAAATTACTCCTGGTCTGATGAAACAAAAATTTTACTGTTTGGCCATAATGACCATTGTTATGTTTGGAGGAAAAAGGGTGAGGCTTGCGAGCCCATGAACACCATCCCAACCGTGAAGCATGGGGGTGGCAGCATCATGTTGTTGGGGTGCTTTGCTGCAGGAGGGACTGGTGCACTTCACAAAATAGATGGCATCATGAGGAAGGAAAATTATGTGGATATATTGAAGCAACATCTCAAGACATAAGCTAGGAAGTTAAAGCTCGGTCACAAATGGGTCTTCCTAATGGACAATGACCCCAAGCATACCTCCAAAGTTGTGGCAAAATGGCTCAAGAACAACAAAGTCAAGGTATTGGAGTGGCCATCACAAAGCCCTGACCTCAATCTGATAGAAAATTTGTGGGCAGAACTGAAAAAGCGTGTGCGAGCAAGGAGGCCTACAAACCTGACTCAGTCACACCAGCTCTGTCTGGAGGAATGGGCCAAAATTCCAGCAACTTATTGTGAGAAGCATATGGAAGGCTACCCAAAATGTTTGACCCAAGTTAAACAATTTAAAGGCAATGCTACCAAATACTAACAAAAGTGTATGTAAACTTCTGACTCACTGGGAATGTGATGAAATAAATAAAAGCTGAAATAAATAATTCTCTCTACTATTATTTTGATATTTCACATTCTTAAAATAAAGTAGTGCTCTTAACTGACCTAAGACAGGGAATATTTTCTATGATTAAATGTCAGGAATTGTGAAAAACCGAGTTTAAATGTATTTGGCTAAGGTGTATATAAACCTCTGACTTCAACTGTACATGCTTCCACTTGGTGACATCATACGTAAACATGGCCTTCAATTTCATTGTTATGCTGATGACATCTAAATTTACCACCAGCTCTGACTCACCATCTCTTGAATCACTCACTGCATGTGTTAGGCACATCAAACACTGGATGTCTCTGAATTTTCTTAAACTCAGTAACAACAAAACTGAAATATAATTAATTGGCTTGAATACTCAAGTACAAAGAATGGACCTGTGCTTTGATATTGATGGGGTTCATGTTAAGCTCTCCCCTTCTGTCCATAATCTCAATGTTTTATTTGACTCATCTCTCTCTTTTAATTCTCATATGTCCTCTGTTGTTAAAAACTCTGTCTTCCACTTATGGAATATTGCACAACTCTGATCTTCACTCACTCTGGCTGATGCTTAAACCTTGGTACATGCTTGGTACAAGACCTCACCTCTTGATTATTGTAATGCCTTGTTTATCGGCTTACCAAAAAAAAAAAAAAAACATTGCTAGACTACTGTATGTCCAAAATGCACAAGGTGCTCTGCCCACATCACCCCTCTTCTGCATGATCTCAACTGGCTAGCTGTTGCATCCCGTATTCAACTTAAGATACTCCTCCTAACATTTAAGGCTTTAAACGGTCTTGCTCTGGTTTATTTGTCTGATCTACTTCACCTTTATCTGCCTACTCGTTCTCTTAGATCTTCTGAACTTGGCCTTTTGTCTATTCCTAGATCTCAATTGTCCACTTTAGGTGGAAAGTCATTCTGTGTTGTTGCTTATAAGCTATGGAACGCATTACCCTGTACTCTTCATAATATTTCCTCTCTATCCACTTTCAAGACACAGCTTAAAACGTATCTATTTGCATTACACTTTCAGTAACCTTTTTTTTTTATGTATCTTGTATCGTTTATCATGTTATAATATACTTATTGTAAAGTAACCTTGAGCTTTGGGAAAGGCGCTATATAAATATATATATATATTTAGCCCCTTTTTACCCAATTTGGAATGCCCAGTTCCCACTGCTTAGTAGGTCTTCATGGTAGCACTGTTACTCACCTCAATCCGGGTGGCAGAGGACGAGTCTCAATTGCCTCCACTTCTGAGACCGTCAATCCACACATCTTATCACGTGGCTCGTCGTGCATGACACCGCGGAGTCTATGCATGTGGAGGCTCATGTTACTCTCCACGATCCATGCACAACTTACCACGCACCCCATTGAGAGCAAGAACCACTAATTGTGACCTTGAGGAGGTTACCCCATGTGACTCTATCCTCCCTTGCAACCGGCCAATTTGGTTGCTTAGGAGACCTGGCTGGAGTCACTCAGTACACCCTGGATTTGAACTCATGACTCCAGGGGTGGTGGTCAGCGTCAATACTCGCTGAGCTACCCAGGCCCCCTTGCAAAATTCAGTCTTTAAATTCTTCCTCATTAAAGCATAGCCACTAAAACAAATCTAAAATCACCCTCACTAACTGACAAGTTGGCTAATAAGGCGTGGTCACATTTACCATTGCACGGCAAATTCTGCGGGTGAAGAAGGTGAGGGTTGACATTGAGTTCATGTGAAACCAGCAAAAAATAAATGCCAAGCAGCCTTTTTTTAATGCTGCACTTTATAATATGGGAGAGTGATGCTCAAAAGAATCCTTGTCTATTTAGTTTTATAATATTCAGTGTAGCTGTGTGCAAAGCACTGCCCACACAGGGGTCACTGCCAAACCAAGCAACTTCCTATTGGTCAACGTGATGAATTAATCTGTCAAAGTTCACCAAACTTGAACTCCAGGCGAAATCCACGAGGGGAAATTGTTCATCACCAGAAGTTTATTGCGCATAATTGACGATCGCATGGATTCCCAGTGGGGCTGGGCAATATGTCTTAAAAAATTATATCTGGGTATTTTTCAGCCTATTGACGATATTCGATATATATCTCGATAATTATATATTTGCTCTAAAATGGCTCAAAAGTTTTTTTTTTTTTTTTTAATCAGAGGAACCATCATTTCATCCAAACAGCCATTGTAGCCAAGTTGATTAAATATTTTAAAGACATTAAATTAAAATTTAATAATTGGTTTTTCATTAAATAAACACAAGGGAGAATGAAATTTTCATTGATATGCACTTTATATTTATATTTTGTACACAATGATACATAGTAGCTTAATAAAAAGCCTTATTTACCTTCAAATATTTTTACTGTGCAAAGCTACTTCACTGACTTATTTTCGAAACCCAGTTGAACACTGCATAATACTAAATTATTACTGTGGGACACATCAGGTTGATTATTATAATATAATGCTAATACAGAATAATTTCGCTCTCAGAATTTTGCCGTGCGAAGGTACAGTACTTGCAAAAGTCTTAGGCACATAAGCATTTGTCTTAAGATGGTTATTTATATCTTCAGCTTTAGTGTGTCAATAGGAAATATAAATGTTAGACTCCCAAACATTACTTTTGCATATAGAAAAGATTAGAATATAAGAACAGGGAGCTCTGCAACAGATGTCATGGGCCCCCACAAAGCCCCCCACTGAACAGCGTGTCAGTCTGGGATTACATAAAGAGACAGAAGTAATTGAGACAGCCTTTATAGACTGAAGAACTGTGACGAATTCTCCAAGAAGCTTGGAACACCCTATCTGCCAACAACCAAGAAAAACTGTGTCCAGGTGTAGGAGAATTGGTGCTGTTTTAAAGGCAAAGGTAGTCACACTGTATATTGATTTTTATGTTTACTGGACTTTGTACAACATTAAGTGATAAATGAAAACTATTTATGTCATTATTTTTCTCAATTGCCTAAAACTTTTGCACAGTACTGTAAATGTGACCACAGCTTCATGCCAACCATTCTCCCATCACCCAAACACAATAATAAGACTTTTATGGGATTGTGTTCTTTTTGCAGAGTTTCTTAGGATGACTAACCCTGGATTCTCTCTAGAGCATTTTAAAAGTTTTTGGGCACTTTGTGATCCGGATGTTAAAATGTAGCTGTTTTTCCCGCTTTTGTCAGCTTTGCCCACCTTTGTGCTCTCTTCTGTTTGTGTGCGCACATGTGCCTTGCTCAGGGGCAGAATAATCTCTGAAAGGGAAAGAAAGAGTGAGGGAAAGAGAATAAGACTCACTGAGCTCCTGTGTAGCTCACAGAGGAAAACACAAGGCTCAGATTCATTATTAGTCATTCCTCTTCACCTCTTATGACAGTTAGCATCTCCCTGTCACTCACAGGCAGCCTCCTGGGATGAAGAGGGCTACTAAAATCAGGGTTGCCAACTTTGGTTACCTGGTTGAAGTGAGATTTTGATGACATGGCCAGGGCCTCATTAATGCATGGGCGAAAAGACGAAACGTAAAGCCCCATGGCCCCGTGGTACCTTAATGCGAACATACACTGGACATAGTGTGCGTAGTTTATACTAGTGCTATCTTTAATTTCCAACACTACACAAGACCTAATCAAATCATACAAGGCAAATAATGATGTTTTTGTTTTTGTTTTTTTTTGTGTGCTAACTTTCACCAATTAACCTGACATTCACAAAACACCCATACACTACAGAAAAATCAGCCTTGTAATCGATGTTGGTGCATGGTGTTGTGTCCTCTTTACCTCATCAGTCTCAGTGCTTTTTATAATGTCAGGGCTGTCTAGCAGTTTGAGAGGTTTGACTTCTTTCACAGCGCTTAAAAGTATACGATCTCTGTAGAATTCCAATGGATCACATACATTTTGTGGTCTCCGCCGAGATATTGAGTGAAGGCTTGTTGAGTTGCACAATTGATCTCAGAGCTCTGGTTATCCGATCTCTGGAGCAAGGTGATGTGCGGTGCAGTAGTAAATTTGCTTTGGTGGGCTGAAAATTCAAGTCTCACGCTGATGGAAAAATCCTACGAGCAAGATTGGTTGCTATGCTTTATTTTACATTGAATTACATTGTTATTTGGCATGAGATTTATTTGAGGAAGTGAGAGCATGAGACAGAGCCTAAAAGCTGTGCCAAATGCGTGAGAGTTGGCACCATGACTTAAATACAGCTAACGCTTATTCAGAATGTACATTTTAATGTGTTTTTTTGTTTCACCGCTGGGCTATTGTGCTGTTTGAAAATAGATGTCTTTTATGCTTTTTTCAGTGTAATGCATGTTGAACAATTATATATATTGTTTACTTAGTGTGACAACCACCATGTTATAGCCTACTGCTAACTGCATTGTCAGTAGTTCGATGCTTCTGAATCAACAATTAGCTAAAGAGAGTAGCTGAATTACAGTGTATTATAAAGTCAATATGAAAGGACAACCCATTTTACTTTCGTAATGTAATGTATTTCAGAGTGAAACAGGATATTTCACGTTAAATAATGTAGGATGGAACTTGATTTTACCTGAATTGGGTGTTCCATATCAGAATGAAACCAGACCTGAATGCAATTTGCAGTCAATTATGGAGGGCTACTACCCTCCTGAAACATCAGTGGCACCCACATTAGAAGAGGCTTTTTGACTGGGAAGTGGAGGCTGAAGTTCAAGTTCAACATCAAAAAGGTCCCAGTGGTTTCACTTCTTTATTAAAGCTATCATTATTTGTTATTATTGCCAGGAAAGTTTATTAACAATGTAAATTGGATCAATTCTGATATCATATTGACTAAGAAAACCATGTCATTTCCGCACCATGTTTTTCAAATGCCTTGGATCAGATATTATTGTTCTTTTTGTCTGCATTTGATACTGCACCTGGTCACTCACAATGCCTGCTAAGAGAATCATTAGTATCATTAAACAAGATACATAATGAGGCATGAAATCAACATGAACCATTGGCAGGAGACTGTGCCTCACTATATCTATTTGGGTAATAAAGTGCCAGGAATTGTTTTATCCAGGTTTAATCATGAAGTCCTTGAAACTCCCTCCATTCAAGTAAACAGCTGTGTTCTGGATTGAACTCGCAGGATTATGAGTGACACACCCTGCTTGTGGCTCCAATTGTAGGAGACACCAACCCTATGGCTGTGTGTCTAATGCCATGAGAAAATGCTTGTTTGAAGCGTATAAAACTGCTAACACTGTCTACACTGAAAGCATTGATGCTTAATAGTAAAATGGGTATAACTTTGTGTTCCACTTTTTATTAACAAAAATACTGAAATACAGGACTTCTAATTGGTAAAAAACAACAACAACATGACAACACAGGAACTCGACATGTTGCTACCGCATGTTCTGGTCCTCTGACATCATCCCCATTCTGCCGAGTTTCTGACTTGTGCAAAATACCATCAGATATCTTAACATCAATTCAAATGCATTTGATTTTTCCTGTGGTGCTACTGAGTAGCCTCAGAGACAGAGGTTCTGGTCCTGGTCCTGTGGGAACCAGGAATTAACTGCATTCACAAACAATGAAGAGCACAATTCTGTGGTTGTGTTTTCCCTTTAAGAATTACTCCACTGATGGTTAGGTTTAGGATTTGTGTTAGTGTGTGTGGTTAATAAAATATACATTCCTGTTGACTGTAAAAACAACTCGCTTTACAACTTGCTTTTGGCGCCACTTTGCAGAAATCTCTTCTGGAAAAGGAGCACACACATGCCCATATGCTCAACAACACTTCAAGCTTCAGCCACTGGGGACAGTCGTTGGAATTTTGTTTAGTACAGACCGATTTCTGCCGAAGAACTTTCGTCCAACTGTTGCCAAATTCACAGCGAGTTCAGTCCAATAAAAATAGACTTTGATCATTTTCATGGGCTATTTTAGAATATTGAAACAATTTTACACATGTTAGTATTGCTATAATTGTGTATACATATGATATGATACAAAACATGATGTAAAATAGTAGGCCAGTGAGCAGAAAGATCACAGGGCTGTCTTTGATGAATTAATTACAACCTATTTAATTATATGACCAATACATTTAATAATAATCAATTCATACATGATATTTCAGTATAAAATAATTTTATTTCAATAGGACAGAAAAAATAAAGTGGCTGGAGTAACTGAGCAGCACTGCAAAAATAGCAACTGGGTGTCCATCGACTGAAGCTTCCAGTGTAGAAAATTCTGTTAATTATAGTGAAAATGATCTAGTTTTGTCGAACTGTGAAGCGTCACTCACATGCAGTGCAGACACAATGTATCAAGAGACTTGCCTCTTTCAGGGACCAATCAAGGCTTCTATACTAAAAAACTCACTTCTGTGGTTGGCAAAATAGTGTTGCAGCTCATAAAGAGTAAGGTTTGTTCAAGCTCCGAGTGGTCCATCTTAAATGTATATTTGTATTGAAAGGTGTTGGGAATCTGCTTAATTATCTGAAACCATTTAATTAACCTTAGATAATAATGTTCTGACCATAGATCCACCCAGAACATATTTTCATGGTGAAGAATGACCTGTTTTATTATATTAGCCACTCAAGGTTCCCTGATGGCTGGCTTTCCACTATGTAAAAGCTGAGATTCAGAATGCAAGAATTTGACATCTACTTGTTTTTTCCTTTAGAAGAGTGCTCTAAGGAACAGTTTTTATTCCCTTTTGAGTTAATTATTTTGCACTGAGTATTAGATCAAAAGTATTATGGCAAATCTGTGTCAGGCTCATTGGCTGTGTGTATTAAAATTTTGTTCAGCAGAGATTCCTCTGAGATGGCACATGTCTCTTGAACGCATCACAATAGGCTAGCTGACAGCTTCCACTTAAATAAAAACTAAAAACCCTCATTACACAATATCCTATGGTCTTCAGCGACTTTTAGAATAAAGTGGTTTATCCTTTACTTTGTCCACTTTGATTGTGGAGAGCTACTCTTTACGAGCAGAAGTATATCTATCCTTTAAGTTCTTGAATATACTGACTATAAAAGAAATTTAATTTCCTTAAAATTCACATTTACTACAGTATGTTTTCTGTGTGTGAACTGAATGGTACTGGAAGTGGAGTCAAATGTACTCAATGTAAATAGAGGTAAAGTATCCTTTATTGAAGGATTTACAGTTAATTAATGGAAGAACACTTTGTGAGATAATTATTTTATATATATATATATATATATATATATATATATATATATATATATATATATATATATATATGTGTGCTTTTGAACTAAGGGGTTGCATGACTTAAGTATGCTCAGAAGCTCATGCAAAAGACCAAATACAATTAAGCTGTGATTTTAGCCAATATGCAACAGATCCCAAAAGTAATAAAGCAATGTGGGTGGATAGAAATACATATTTGCATATTCTTCTAAAAATGTATCCTTGTTTACTGCCATATTTGATGAGGTGCTAACGTGAAGTTTTGTTCATATAAAACAAAGTCACGCAAAACTGTAAAGGTACGCTATTTTAAGAGCAATTTCAAACAATTAATTAGCCTGGAGAATACAAAAACATTTTTTGCATTCGAGTTGAGACTGTCTTGCTTTGCCTTCTAATAGGCATATGGTGTTGAGGGGGATTATGTTGATTAAATGCATGTTGTATGCATTAAACAGAGCTGAAAGTTTATTCAGGTCCTCCATGCAAGCCTTTGGCAGCATCACCCACTCTTTTGCATTGCCATGGCTTTTCAAACCCACAGCACAGCTGCTGCTCTGAAGAACACAAGGTCAAGAGGTCTCCTCCTTCCTCTTTGCCTCTACCATTTGAGTGTTCAAGTAAAAAAAAGACACTTGCTGACCATAAATGAAATAAATGGTGGCAATAATGAATTCTGATTGACATAGTTTCTCAGATAAGGAAATCTCATCCTCCTTGGCTCGCATTGCAGCCCATTTATCTTCCAGTGTGTTGCATTCATCATTGCAGTTCTCCAAGAGTACTCTGGTGTTCTCTGAAAGAAGCAGCCAGGCTGCACTAATGGGCCTGTTGTTGTTGCCTTAGTAATTTACTTAACAAATGCACCAATCATTAAGCTGCATTGCTATTCATTATCAAATTCAAGCATGCAATCAAGTTTATTTTATTAGATTTTAAAGCTCACTTTGGCCGTTTTTTTTTCCTTTTGTATTTGTTTCTTTGTTTAAAAATATATAAACACAGCACAATATTACAAGAACCCTGTTAGAAATAAGAAACAGCAGTTGAATCTGGTTTGCTGGTCATTCAGCAGGTCTCCCAGAATCCCTCTTAAACAGGCTAACAGACCAGGCTGGGAGACCAGCTGAGCCCAGCAAACCAGTTTTGGCTCGTTTAATTTTTTTTGAAGCAGGGAAATTCATGTGCTAAAATGTTAGCATTACATTACCTTTGCATTCAGTAATGTTGTTAAGTATCATTTTTGTTCACCAAAGTCAAATTTGCATAACAATAGATGACATCCATGTGAGCTAGCTCACTTATCTCTTTCCAAACTTAATAATCATATTTTGATTTGGCCATTTAATGTGTCATTGAGAGATCTTTTATTTCATCAGCAGGGAATTTTATTGACTTCTCATCTGTGTGGCTAGTGTTCTTTTGGACACTAGACTCAAGACACAAACTCTGCATTAAATATTTTTACAGATCAACACAAGCTGCATGGCAGTACAATATAGTGAAAAAGATGCTTATGGTGGAAGCAAATAAAGCAAATAAAGGGAGGTAGCATTGTAAACCTTACCATCTCAGAGAGTCACTATACATTACCTTGGGAGACTTTGATATGTCACTGTTCAGATCTGCTTTTTTAGTATTCTTTGCAGGAACAACAAAGATCCAGACACTCTAGAAGGTTTCTTGTTTTGCTTCTCATTCCAACTTTTTACTTCTTTCTAATGCCCTGTTCACACCACCAGCAACTTGCAGCAACAAAGTGAACTTAACTCATTAATTTCCAGTGAGAGTTGGCGACTTCCATAGACATGTGGGACAACAAGCATGGTGACAAGATTGTTGTGTCCAGCGACTAGACAAAATTGAGAAAAGTTTAACTTTATGAAAGTGAAGAGCATCTTGATGCAGTAGCTACTGTACCAATGGGACTGAAGATGGAGCTTACGTGATCGGTCTCCTGTAAAGTATTATTGTCGAGTGTTGCCAAGAAAAGAGCAATTTCACAATTTTAAATTCTGCATCTCTGACCATGTACAGGGACAGTATTAATCAATACTGTGTGGAAAAACAGGTCTGAGATTGTGTACTGTGTATGTTCAAAACTGTTGCTAGGAATGCCTACTAGCAACCAACCTGTTCAGCGACTGGTGGCGCAGAGTGACAAAGTTGCTGTCGGTGTGAATGGGGCATTACTCTCTTCCCTCAGATAGTACTATCCAATGAATTCACAATGGATGAGATCAAGTCCCAAAATAGTTCCACTCTACAGTGCATCATTAAACATTAATAAGTAAAATGAGTTAAAACACCATTTCATGTTGACTTTAATGGTATCGCAAAAGTATGTGCAGGGATGTGTATCTAGAAAAAAAAAATACAGTTTTGAGGAAGTAAGCAGATTTGCCTCATTCACTCATTAACAATAATTAACAGTTCAAGAACAATGGTTTCTGATTACCACACTCCATTATTGTGTTGCTCCTCTGAGCTTGGGAAGTTTACTTCATGAATATGTAAAAGACCAAATTTGTATCTTTAGGGAAGTTTTAAAAAAATAATACAAAAAATATATATACAGAGAGAGCAAGAGAGAGATGTATTAGTCAGCTGTAGAGTTTGTCTTCTCTCTTTGTTCTGAGAGCTCTGATGTGATTTTTTTGCTATCAGACTGATTCATTGACATTTTGCCAATGTTACAAGCTCATTATGTCAGCTGCTGTTTGGAGCTGAGTGCAGTCCAGTCTTGCACATTGTTTCAGGAAATCTCTAGTACAGTTTAAACTCTGTCAATTGTAGCATTCTTCTTGTTAATTAACAATGTTAATGGACTTTGTTTTATATGAACAAAACCACGTTAGCACCTCATCAAATATGGCAGTAAACAAGGATTAATAAACTTTTACTTAAGAAATTATTTTGTAGTACTGAAGAAAGTTGATGTGGTTTCAGAACACTTTGATTTGTAGAAAGCCTTGTGCTAAAGTACTTACAATGATTCACTGATTAATAAGAATAATTAATTTTGCCCCCGAAGTTGCTGTTAGCTGTAAGGGGTTCTAGCATGAGAACATCACCTGTCATTTCTGTTAAACAACAAAACTGCAGTCTTACGACACCAGGCTAACTTGAGCAGATGAAAGAAGACATCTGTGTGAGGATCAGCAGTTAGATGACAGACTATCAGTTTTCAAATCTTCAAGACAAATTATATTCCTTTACAAATATTTGAAAATGTTCAAAAAAGGAACTTCGAAGGGCATTTTATAGGAATCCTTAGTTGTCACATATGTAAATTGAGAAAATAAGCTGCTTTGCCAGACCCAAAGCATTATGAAATCTATTGTAATTTCATCAGTTGTAATTCGGTGGCTTGTCGATGTAGGCAATAACAAGCCAATTGTCTGTGAGCATAGTTCCATTCCTCCTTTTTTAACCAGTTTTAAAAAGTTTTGGCAAAATGTGACAAGTAAAGTTTTGTTTAAAAAAAACAAAAAAAACCCATACTTGTTTCAAAATCAAACTTCAGATTGCATTTGATATAGATGTTGTTTCAAACAGAGACCTGCCAATCATTCTTCTGGTTTAGGCTAAGACAGCTTGCCATCGATTTGCTTGGATTGATGAAAGGCTGCTTATGGCCTGTAGTGCATTAGAAATTACAGATATACAGTTGCTCACAGCTTAAAGATCTGACCTCATAAGGGGTGTGAATCTTTAGGTTGAAAGCGAATCAATTAGATTCCCGATTTATAGGTATTCGATTCAAAACAATTGTTTTGAAAATTCAGATTCACTATGAAATTCGATTCAATTCTGCATTTCTTTTTTTAAATGCATATATAGGGTTCTTTAAATACTCCCCCTATTGTATCTTAGGCAAGAAAAAGAAAGACAAAGTACTTAAGATAGTTATGGCACCAAAAGCAGCTTGAAAGAAAACACATTAAATACATGTACATACAGGCTTTTTGGAATACAACAGAGTGTAATGTGCCGATAAACTATATTTGAGAGTCAAGCATAACTACGAAAGTATTCCATGTTCCATATTTCACTATAAAAATGTCATGATTTTTAAAAGATTTTTATAATTTGCATGACTTTTCCGGGCCTGGAAAATACAATTTTAATATTCCCTGATATTTTCAGGTTTTCCATGACCATGGGAATCAGTAAAACAATCCAAATATTACAGCATTAAAGTAACATCATATGACTACATTCAAATTCCTCATGGCCTCATATACAAATAAGGAAAAGAGAAAAGGAAAATCAACTTGATGACTTCAACTTGAATGTTTTCTGTATGCCAAGTCCCCAAATAAACAATTATATCAGTAAAATGGCACTATTTATCTTATAGAAAATAATGGCTAAGTTTCCCCGCATTGACAGTATTTTATTTCAGTATGCAATGTTGGCTGCAATCGAAAAATGTAAGCAGCGTTTTAAGCTAGTGTTTTGGAATTAATGGAACTCTTAAAGAAACAGGACTCAGTACAGTTTGAAAAGCAGTTTATTTTCATCCTACCTCTGTATACAGCCTCCGAAGACAGCATTTTACAGTTTTCAGATGCAGCCAATGTGTTGGCAGCTGTACATTGAGAGCTATGAGGACGCGCACTCCGAGGCATGCTAGAGAATGACGCCACACTTGTCTCGATTAAATCACACATGTAACGTCAATATTTATATATTTTTAAAAACTGTATACTGTTTTGTCGAATTGTGATTAATTCGATTTTTAGCATTTTAAATCGATTATTGACCAACACTATAGATTCTCGTTTTAAAAATCATACTTTAAGATCAATGCATATAGATTGACAGGTTAAATAATTGATAAATCGAGAAAACGAATGAATCGTTTCACCCCTAGACCTCATGTCTTCTCATATGTAACTCTCAGAGTGATAAACACTGAGTGTTTCTAAGTTTTGAAAGCTTTGTAATGTATGAATATAAAAGCTAGAATGTGCTTCCTAAAGTTTGTCATCTGCAATAGAGCTGTGTTTGTTTATTTATTTATTTTTTTTCCACTCTCCTTTCTTGGTCTCCTGTTATTACAGAGCTCTTGATTAAAGGGAATTTCTAATTTCCTCTTCGAAGTCGTGCTTTTTAATAGACTATTTTGTATCTGTGAAGGTTTGTTTTGTTGTTCTTTAAGAGACTCGATTTGTATGCCAGGTTTGTTGCATCACTTTCTGCTGTCTCTATTGCTGGAATTGGGTGTATTTGAGAGGCAAAAGGAGCAGGCATAATGAAGCAATGTGCAGGGTGTTTGCTGAAGCCGTGCTGCTAAATAACTAATGAATGGTATGAAAGCATCCTATCAGTCCCCACCACCTGCCAGGCTTTTGACGCACATCAACTGTGATCCCATCGACAAAATGGAGAGGTGTAATTTTGCTGCAAAACAATGCAATCCAACACATCTGTTATATTAGACAAATCCATTCCACCAAGTATCATTCAGTTGCTTTTGAATGATGAAAAAGCATACCATTACTGGTCTACAGTGGTGACTATGGTGGAGCTCTAAAATGAGGTGTCACCCTTATCTGCTTGTCGCTGTTAGACAGAGTTACTTCAGAGAGAGAGAAAAAGTGGCTTATCCACAGTTTTCCTGACCAACTATTGAGGGCACCATGATGATTCTGATAGCTGCTGGACTGTTTTCTGTTTTACATTGCTAAGAAGCAATGTAAAAACTACTGAAACGAGCGATTGAGATGGAGAACAACAACCATTTTAAGTGTAAATTGGAGAAAAAATGTGTTTCTCAATTTGTGCAGTAGTAATTTATTTCTGTTTTATTTTTGCACTCTCAAAGTATTTCCATACTTGAATTGTGCCCTTGAGAAAATGCCAATCGCCTACAGGAAGTAAGCATTACAATGTTTTATCTGATAAGGGGTGAGGCTGAGTCTCAAAAAATTCTGTGGCCATCA
Organism: Myxocyprinus asiaticus; assembly: GCF_019703515.2. Lineage (NCBI taxonomy): Eukaryota > Metazoa > Chordata > Actinopteri > Cypriniformes > Catostomidae > Myxocyprinus > Myxocyprinus asiaticus. The sequence continues at coordinate 15,205,409 of NC_059384.1, forward strand.
TCCTGGGGTGTGTTTGATTTGGCTTGAAAGGTAGCAGGTATGTCAGGGGTTAGACTGATGACCTGTGTCTGTTTGATGTAATATCAATACGGGTGAGAAGCGGGTGTCTCCTGGGTTCAGAGAGAGATGAATAGCCCCTGTCAACATATAGAATCTGCCACAAGCGGCCCAGGGCTCTTTGTGTGTGTGTGTGTGTGTGTGTGTGTGTGTGTGTGTGTGTGTATAATGACTTCTGGGGACACCTCTTGCTGGCCTATCTCTTAGCAAACTGCTGACTGATACCCCCCCCCCCCCCCACACGCACTCTGCCTTTGTCAGTTGACAAATATGTGTTCCAAACTGCATGTTAAACAGAGCTCCTTCATATTCATGTTCCCTTCCCCATTTACACAGAGACAGCAGTAGGTGAAGTTGGGGAGATCTCACATTATAGAAACCTACATCAAGGTAATGATGGTGATTTAGTGGCTCCAATTATGAAGGGTGTTTGGTTTGTTGTTCAACCTTGTCTTGATTTGCTCTTTGTTGCAATGGAATCATTGTGACTGTCTTACATAATGTAGTGATAATCATACGGTCACCCAAATATGTGTGTGTTAGTGTCAGATGGCCCCTCCCTGATTTTGGGGTACCATAGGGAATTTCACCATAACAATATAAGAAAGATCCAAGAGGATGGTTCAATGAATTAGAAAAAAATATGTAAATTAGAGGGAGTTTGCCATCTGACTTATCTGAAGGATTTGTGAGATTTTTTATAACTTGTAGAGCCTCTGGTCATCAACACAAGAAAGACACAATTATATTATAATAAATTTGAAAAAAAAAACAATATAATAAAAATGAATTTTATTAACACAAGATAAGCAAGAGTAAATACTACAACTACTGAATGCTACTAACTGAATGAATATGCAATGCTAACGAATAATAACCAATAACTAGATAAGAGAATACTGAATTAATGCATGGAACAATAAATGAAATAAACACAGAATGTATAAATGCAGTGCTGTTGAGTTGAATAATAAAATAGAATTATATGGTAGCCAACATTATTGGGGGAAAGACTGCTTAGGGTCTCTGGTAAATGATAGTAGATAAAAACTTATTTATCCTTAAACACATAATCTGACTACTACTTGTCATGAACATTATTAGCTGCGGTTATAACTAATGCCAGCATCTCAAGAAAGAGGTTTGGATAGGTTATATTTACGTTCCACACAGACGGGTGATCATTCCGGCAGCAGAGACGTCTTCCACTGGCTGTGTTAACTGTGTGAAGTGGGAAGAGTACAGGATTGCACTCCAACAATCGTGGCCACAAATTGCTGGAGGATGCTGAATTCCTGTAGCACCAAGAGGGTCCTTGGAGTCTTGGTCGTGCAGCTGGTCAGTAACAGGTTCCTTTGCAGACTGGGCTGCAATGATGAAGGAACTGTGAAGATTCGGCAAAGCCTGTAGATGCTGGGGTCCTCTGCAAACTAGAGTGCAGCTGGAGAAGAGGTACAAGTAAGGTTTTACTCACAAGAGCTTAACCTTAGTCGTGCTGTTGTCTCTTTCCTCGTCAGGTTAGAAACTCAGAACACAGGCCTGTCTATTTGGGAGATACTTTTATCCCTATCTGATAAGGCGGGAATTGAAATCTTGTGCCTTTCCATTCCAGCGACATGGTTGGTTGTTGTTATCAGAAGTAACCACAGTATGGCCCACCCTGGTGTGGAACTCATTTGCATATTTTAAAGTACACGGTTAGATCAGTGTCCCTAAAGTTTTACCCATGCTTTATTTCTTTTCCAAACCACTTTCAAAATGGTCTAGGCATTATTATAAACTTATAGAGACCAAACATGATCATGATAGAGACCCACACATTCATTTATATGTTAATAGGTCAATTCCTATGAATTATTGTGATAACAATCAACTGCAATTAACAAAAACAGCTCTGTGAGTGAACATGGAGTGTATGTTCTCACTCTGCCATAACCATAACCACTCTGCCATAACCAAGGCTTTTGAAATGGCCTCTGGTCCGTTGCTCATCACAACACACACACACACACACACACACACACACACACACACACACACACACATAACATATACCGCATACTTACTCTGACACTCTGTTCTATAACCAAGTTGCCAACCTAATCAACATTTTAAGGTGTCATATGTGTACTCCTGATGCCTAGACTGTTCCAAACAGTATGAAGCAAGATCTTGCCTTATCCACCTTTTTCCTGAACGTGAAAGTGTCCTCCTATTTTTACCAGAAGCCTGTTATTGTTTTCTAGTCTCCAATGTTTTCACAGACATCAGCATTATTTCTTAGTGGATAATGCACTGTTTAACATATTACATTTGTTAAAATTGCCAAAAAAAGAAATAAAAAAAAGAATGTGACTCCATAGTGTTGATACTTTTCAGAGTTGCGATCACAGTCTTTTGCCAATGCCTCAACTGTTAAGTTTAAGGAGAGGGTAGATGACGTGATGCTGTGCTCTGAGATTAGTTATGTTGATGTCATGACCTGTTTAAGTTGTTATGATGGCTAGCAACCACACATGAACCTGAACACATTTTTTCTCCAACACTTAAAATGGTTGTTGTTTTCTGTCTGAATTGCTTGTTTCAGTAGTGTTTTGCTTCTTATGGAGACTGGAAGCAGAAAAGAATCAAGCGGCAATTAGAATCATAATGGCGGCTGGTCAGGAAAACTGTGGATATCTAGTTTTAATCATCACATCCTAGAATGCATTTGGTGAAAAAAGTAATCCAAAATGTCAAAGTCGAGATAAATCATGATTTTAAATATGCTTATTTCATTCAATACTGAAAATTATCAATAAAATAGTCCAATTGAAACCAATATTTTTATGAGTATCATCAAAGTCCCTTTAAGTCAAGTCAGGTCACTTGGTGGCCATGTTCGTAACACCTCCGAACAGCTATTTTCTATGAATACAAGTACTGCTTATATCTACTTGAATAGGGAAAAATAAACATTTCTAAAATAGTTGGGAAAGCAATCAAATTTGACAACAATCGTATCATAAATTGTGCTTCTTTAGCTCAGATCATTATACCAGTGACCCAAGTCATCTTATACTGGGTGCGACTCAATCAGCTCCCTAGCTCCCTATGTCGTGAATCAGTTTATTGTGAACACGAACTCGGGTACTGGCTAGGGTGTAAATCCACTGAATATTGGGACACTTATAATGGAATCACCTGCAAAACGATTACGATTTTGCGCATTAAAACACAGCTGGATTTAATCAACAACAACGCTGTATAAATTACATTGTGCATTTTCATTGTAGATATTTAAACGTACACTGTTATTATGAAAGATAAATTACATAAAAGAAATAAAAATATGTGAGTATTTTTAACATTCTTCTGTTAACTCAAAATGTAAAATATTGTTTCCCTTTCATGATCATTATGGATGAAAGACATTACAAACAACATCTCTTTTAAATAGAAAATAAGGCTTTGACTTAATAGTTTTACACTTGTGCTCGTCTTCTAAATAATTGAAAGACATGACAACGTTTCTGGTTAGGGAACATAGTGAGCAACAACAAAGTCCCTTTCAAAGCAAGTCAGTCCACTCAGCAGCCATCTTTGGAACGCTCCTGAGCAGGCTGGGCAGCTATCTCTAGGTATACCATGCACATGCGCATTCTCGAGTTGATTGACAGGTGATGTCTGTTTCTTAAAGGTTATTGGCTTGTTTACCTGTAAAGGCCAGTTCACACTGCCCCAACAAATGCCAACAGACAGCAACACTTCAAACATTCTAAAGTTGGCTGTTGTATTTAGAATGTTGAGAAACATAACTGCTGTGTTCACGCTGATCCAACAAACACCAGCAAACTTGTGTTGTTGTTCGCCTTTAAAAAATATGATTGACAAGGAAGAGGCTGCGGATGAAGCCAAAACATGCACAATTTAATATATGAAAATTCTGCACTAATAATATTATTGATTAAACATGTTTAGCGGGCTATAGCCCAGTAAACACTCCTACGTTGTAAAAACGTTTTGTATAGGCTGGGAACTTATTCATTCTGAAAGTTCCGTCGAGGAAAAAATATTTTGCACATGAGATTATGTACATAAAATGTGGGGAAAGTTAATATTTGTAATTATTGCAGATCTGCAGTGAGTTCGTTGTTAGCATATTCTGTGTGATTAGATGCCGTTTGAAGAATAAAGAAACTTCACAGGTGTGAGAAGACTGCTTCAGTACAAATCTATTAAAGAGCGCTTCGGCACAAATGTCTGTCTGAGATGCAGACTTCGCGTCTTGCCTATTTGTACATATTCCCTCACGAGTGTAATCCACACAAACTGCTGAACCCAACACTAACATATCATTTTGTTTTCTTTTATTTAGGAGGGAAGGGAAAACTTGAACAAGTTTGCTACAAAAATGTTATTAATGGTGATTAACTTTGTTTTTCCTGATCTACCAATGCAGTTGTGGCTGCGTGCGTTCAGTTGACAGGGACATGTACCTCATTATTATGCCAATGGTTCGTGCTGAAATCAGATTACGTCAAGAGTTTGTTGGAAAATCATACCAGACTGCTCAAACATTCCATGGACTGACAAATGCAGATTGAACATGTTGAATAGGTGAAAACAGACACCAACAAATGCCAACAGGGTGAACACATTGATCCAACAAAACTCAACAACTGTTGGATGTTGGTGTTCTTTGCCGTTTGTTGGAGTTTTTTGGGGCAGTGTGAATTGGCCTTAAGGAGGGACATCCTTTTCTATATCCATTGGCCGTTGGGCAATCCAATTTCTCCAATTCATTTGAATAGAAGTGGTCCATCTCTGCTAAATCTCTGCGAACGATGCTCCATGGTTTTTACGGTGCATTCTGGGAATTTTTAGGGAGCGAATGTTTCAGTGCACTGGAAAGATTTTGTGATTTAGACAGCTCTAGAAATGGCCAACTCCTTTACCCGGTGCCCTGACTACTGAACTAGGGAGCTGATTGAGACACCCCCACAGTCTCTGGTATTGTATCATTAGTTTAGCATTAAGGTAACATCAAACTCTCTTGGAATCAATTGTGAGGATTTTGGGATGCTCATTAGGTTTTGGAGAAGAGCTACAGCTAGATGCTGACATTTTGCATATTACAGACAGCTACAGTATATACACTCTTTTAAAAACTCCTTTCGCTGGATTTCCCATGAGTATTTATGTATTCACTGCAGTCTCTGCCTATTTTGCACCTCAAATCACCCCAGAGATGATGTTTCAGTCAAGGGATGATAAGAGGTTTGAGAGAAGTTTTTATTATTATTATTATTATTTCTGTTTTTGCATGGATATATATAATCTTTCTGCAAATATACCATGCCCTAAACTGTGGCTTATTGTTCAATTATTTGTCATTCACAATCCATATGTGTCATCACATGGCACTGATAAATGGCTTCAAAGCAGCCCTCTCATTCTCTCTCACTGCAATCTTTCTGGGGCCACTGGGTTTCATAAGAACCAGTGTTTTTCCCTCAGCTCACGCTTGGCACGCTTCAAACGCTCTAATCTCTTTGACCCCCACATGAAAGAATCAGCGTTGGGTCTAGCCCATTGCAGTAATGGGCAGAAAAAGTCTGTTCAGTGTGAATCTGAAATGTTAACGCAAAAGCTATATGTGAACACCAGGGCTGTGAAGAAAGACATTTAGATTTCTGTTATCGAGTCGAAATCTGGCAACTTCCCTGGAGACTGGAGCTACAGGATAATACTGTGGCAGCTCAGGCCTCAAAGGTCTTATTCTAATTGTAAGTACAAGTGATTATAGCTTAAAGGTGCCACAATACCTTTTATTATGTGTGAATTTTGTGCTTTATTTTTAGATTTAAAAAGTTCGCTACAGATACGCTACAGGTATTCTCTTATTATGAAATGTCATGATTGTTTTGAGCAATTTTACATTGCTGATAAAAAAATAAAATAAAAATAAAAAACTACATTGCATTTCTCCCAAAGGTCCTTAGGCTGAATTTGTGAAGTATCCTAATTCTGAGTGCAAGTAATAATATATAACACATAAAGGACGGGCAAGGAGGAGGCGGGAACATCTGAACAGTAAACATAAAGTTTAATGGTAAACTTAAAACCAACATAAACATGCAGCGTGTGTCTCTCTCTCTCGAACCGGTGCCCCCGGCCGCTCCTTATTTCGCTCTCCCACTGATCAGTTAATTAAGCGCCAGCCGTGCTCCATCACGGCCCGGCCATGCCCTCCTCCTCGTCACACTACTCGCCTGCCCAATTCAGGCTGGGGCGCCACCGGTCTGACTAACTCCCCCCCATCTCTGGGGTGAAACGCTGGTCTTCCGGCCGTTCTGTCAGCCGGTGGCCCACTCCGCCTCCTGTGAACTTGGGGGTAGAGACGAGGGGAGGCTTGGGGAGAGGGAAAGGGCGAGTGGCGACAGAGAGCGAGAGAGAGAGGAGAGAGAGAGAATAACTTGCTCGCCGCCTCCCAGACACGCTGTCGCCTGGTCCTCAACCGCTCCACAGCCTTCTGCCGGATGCCAGCTCACTCCTCTCCCGGCAGACAACAGCGAGTCCTCCAGCCCCTGGCGGACGGAACTGCTCCTTCCCTTCTTGGCAGACGGCCGCGGTTCCTCAGGCTCTTGGTGGCCGGCAGCGACCCCTCCGTCCCCAGGCAGATGGCCGCGGCTGCTGCCCTGGCGGATGGTAGCGGCAAGGACTTCACGACTGCACATCCCTCCTCCCTCCCAGGTTTCGGCACCACTGTAACTCATAAAGGACGGGCAAGGAGGAGGTGGGAACTGGCTGAACAGTAAACATAAAGTTTAATGGTAAACTTAAAACCAACATAAACAAATGTGCAGCGCGGCCGCGTGCAACTCTCTCTCTCGAACCGGCACCCCCGGCCACCCCTTATCTCGCTCTCCCACTGATCAGCTGATTCAACACTGGCCGTACTCCATCACGGCCCAGCCATGCCCTCCTCCTCGTCACATAATAGCTTGAAGGTACCCCAATGCATTATTTAATTGGGCTGCAGTTTTAGATTTAATATACTGTATAGGGTACATTACACTTCTCCTATCTTCTGGTGTAAACAGGTTCTTTTGAGAAATATTTTATATATATATATATATATACATCAATTAAGAACAGCAATTAAGAAAAAAATAAATGTGCAAAACCTCCAAAGGTCCTTAGTCTAATTTTACTTTTCACTCATCATTTGTGTCCATTTTCATGTTGCATTTTTGAGAAAAGACTTCCTTTACAGCCTTGCTAACTTTTTTTTTTTCGAGAGTGATGGTAACTTTGCAGAGGCATTTGTTTATGGGTTTTTACGAAGAGAAATCCTGCCTGGATGCAACCATTAATGGCAATTACCAGAAGAGAATGTTGCTGCATGTGCATATATCTCTAACAAATGATCTCCCCAGAAGCCTTAAGCAGACTACTGATTAGAAATGCCATTGTGCATGCTTGTAATGGTGACACATTGTGTTAGGTGAAACTCGAATGAGACAGAACAGTGGGAAGCCAATATCATATCTCCAGCTGAGTATGTTCTTCGTGTTAGTTCTGCACAACATTGTTGATGTTGAAGATTTAATAGTGAGCTCATCTATCGGGGCCTTCAGTTTCTGATGCACCATAGTAGTCTCTACTGAGATAGATCTAACCAAATTAGAGTTCTCCGTGTGCATCATTATCAGCCGTAATATTTAACTAGACAAATAACTATTTTTGGATGTTGTTAAGAGGTAGGTTTATTAATAAAGACCTTGTTTTAGTTGTGAAGTGAATCACACCCATTTTATTTTGATGGTGTCAGGTGTTTTTTATAATGGATCTTCATGGCAAATGTAATTTTTTGCCATGCTGTTATACGTAGGTAAATTTCAAGCTAGTGTTTACCTATTCTTATACATTGAATCTGAAGCTGTAAATTTTGAAGGAATCATACAATGAGAAATTGAATTGTCCTTAATCTTTTGAAATATACTCCTGGGAAAGTCAGAAAGATTATTAAGTTACAGAAATACTTAAACCAGCCTGTCTGGCACCAATAACCATGCCAAGTTCAGAATCACTGAGATACATTTTTTTGGTTGATGTGAACATTAACTGAAGCTCCTGACCCGTATATGAATGATTTTATGCATTGCACTGCTGCCACACGATTGGCTGATTAGATAATCGCATGAATAAGTAGATGTACAGGTGTTCCTAATAAAGTGCTCAGTGAATGTATATATTGTGTATAAGTGATGTATAAGTGGACTCAGGCAAAAATAAAATTATTAATAAATAAATAAATATCCCTTTGAAAAGGACACATTTTACTCACTTAAATACATTTTTCAAATTTTCCAGAAGGTTATGTCCTTAAGCAGGCCATTTATTTTAATATTTTCGTCTGATTAAAGTCATTTTTTTTATGCATCTGCAGTTAATCATATTTCCATGGGAAATAACAAATTACACTGCAGCACTACCCAATAAATCTTGGGAAAGTTTATAATATAGATTAATATCAAGTGAAGTTAACACATTCTAAACACATTTAGAAAAGACTGTAAAACAATAGCACATACTCGTGTAATCACAGGTTAAGGTTTGAAGAACCAGTATTGCAAATGTGTTCATTAGGTTTTTTATCTATTCCATTGAATTTAAGACAGAGTTTTCGTAAAATACTTTTTATTTTATGAATAGGGATATCAGGCTTCAGCACATTATGCATTAAAGCTGTAAGTTGGAGCTGGAGGCAACACCAGTGCTGGATTTGTTTCATAAGTCTTGGTGGTTTTGCTTAATGTTCTGTAAGTCATATCTTAATACTACTGCCATTCTGACAAGAGCTTGTTTTAATGAATATGAAATAATGCCTGTGGAGTGTCAGAATTAGTGTGTTTAGAAGTGGTTTGATCCTGGCTTGAAGGTTTTTCTCATTGTGTAAACAGAATCACAGCACAACCTTTCACCTCACGGTTTTTATCACATTGGAAAATAACTGACAATGCTTTTGGTGTGGAATAATGTGTAAACATCAAGGGTTTATAAAGGTTAGGTTTTACAGGACAGTAGACACATACAAGTAAAGTTGGGGTGAGAAAGGGGGTAATGGGATTGGGAAATGACTCAGGCCAGATTCGAACCCAGATCCCCATGGACCACTCCATGGTGGGTTTTAATGGTGGAGCAAATATCATAGCATGATAACGTAGTTCTACCATTTTCAATCCTGGAATCACACGTTTCCCCAGGCTCACCTTAATGTGTTAAGGTGCTGAGATAATGATTATATCTTTGCTTTCCTTTCAAAAGCAGTGGTTAAACTCTTATGACAACAGCAGGCATCCAATTGCCCATCAAGACCCACATCATACAACTGAAACTGTTGTTTGCTTCCAAGAAGTCTTTTGCAATGTGCATGCCGAATGAAAGAGCCACTTTACCTCCATCTATCTTTCCTTCACATAAGAAGGTGTTTTGTCAAGGACTGACTTTTTGAACCCTCCTCTTTCAAAACCCAGCCATGCACATCATATATCTCCTTCCAAATATATCCATCACTTCCCGAGCTCACTTTCGAAACCTGCCACTCTCTGCACCCTTATGAGAGCACTTGCTGTGCAATTCTTTACATTTTCACATGCTCAGCGCACCACAAGACTAAAGGTGTTGGAAATAAAGTTTTTTTCTCCTGTGACAGTTTTATTATTTTCTCCACCATTTCAGCTGACCTTTTGCTTTTTTACTGAATGTGTAGAGCAACGCGGCTTATGTCTCGAGACAGAGACTGAGAACTTGCCTTTTGAGGGCTTCAATCCATCAAAACAAATGTCTCCTTGGATCAATGAATTTACATTTGTCATGGAACCAAATCATGGGTGAACGAGTTCAGCCAGCCAAAAAGCGAGAGGACTACACAAAAGTTACTCATGTGGTCAGTTCTGAATAAGAGGCACAACTATGAGTTGGCATTTAGTCACTGACATTTCAAGGTGCTATTTTGTTGTGCCAGTAGTCTAGCCTCATAGGAGCATGAACTCTTTTTTTTTTTTGGTAACTTCAAAGGGGATGTTTAGAAGTGACTTTGGGAACATGCTGCTATTTTTGCCACAGTGGATGTATGGGACCTAGGAGGTACACAGATAACAAATATGTCACTTATTAGTAGAGGTTGATCAATGTCAAGACTAGAGAGAATGGTTGTGGATGAAATACTGATAAAAATAATATAGGCCTACATACACAGGCCCCAAAAATTAAAACATAAATGAGACCTAAACAAAATTGCAATAACATCACTTATTTGAAAACAAAAAATGTGCAAAATCTACAGTGTACTGTGTTGCTCTTTACAAATATTGTGGGACAGATGTCATAACTATTTAGGTGGGCAACAAAAATCGCTTGACTGAACGTTTTGATGCTTTGTAATTTCCAAGACACAGTAAAGGAAATCAATGAGTGAGATGCCGTTGTTTAAGTTTTCTCTGAATTAGAAGCCTGAAATCATCTGTTGACATAATTTATGTTGACCCTGTCACATTGAACATAAACCTTTCCTATGATATTTCCAGAAGATACTTTTCCTGAGTGAAACTAATCTATTGCCTGCTCTTAACACTACCTGTAAAGGTGAAGTGAGTTTCTTTTTGAGAGAGAGAGAGCAAAAAAAGCTTTAAAAAGCACACAGTTTGTTTTCTCCCCTGGCAAAGGCTGTTTGCCCAGCGTAGTTTATGTATGTGTTTGGGTAAATTGGCTATTCTTAGATTCACTGAAGAACAGACGTGACACACTGAGGCCGTACTTTTGAACTGACTTAATCGGGCCATTCTTCACAGAATGCTGATGATGCCTGCCTCTCTTTCTCTTCTTCTCTTACTTGACTCTCTTTCTTAGTCTTTTATTTTAGCACCCTCTACCTCTCTTTCCCCCAACATCCTCCTATTTCGCTCTCTTTGTCCTGTTCCTCTGTCTTTCTCTATATATGTAATTATTCGATCATGTGACCCAAATTCGCTCACTTAAAAGTAAAGAATACCTTAGTTAAACAGCACAGTCCTAAAATAAATACAGGGAGATAGAAAATACTTCAACTCTAAACCTAGTTGACATGTCTTACTGCCTATTTCCATAGGCAGCATCCTTACTGAAATGGAACCTCATAAGTAGCTAATTTGAAATGATCTACATAGGCAGCAACTCTGTGCATCATGCAAATAGTGCACTTTACATGACCCGCATGGGAGACTCGACTCAGAATTGATTTTAATAGAGTTAGGCTGTAGCATGTCAAGTGAATGCCATGATACTCTAACCATTAAAATACACAACACAGAAATATTGGGTAAAATATATGTACTATTTTATTACTATTTTTGGTATTGAATTAATTATATTTGAAATAATATATAATACAAAATTCCAAATTATATATTCATAATCAACATTTCTTGCTTTGTCCGCCATCTTACATGGATTTTTCTCAGACCTCTTGGCAATGCATTCAGGATTGCCTTCTCCTGAGGCGACATAATCATGCTGCTTACCTCTAAATGCCTTAAAATGCTGCCTCCATAGGCAGTTTGCTAGAATTTGGAACAGAGTCTTTTTGTGAAACCTCTAAATTTTATAGTTTGTAAGAAACACTTCTGGGAATTTAATTAGCATTTCCAGATTTTGTTCCCCAAATTCTTTTATTGTTAGACTTGCGGTGAATTTTCTCAAGTGTAATTTGACGTAAATAGATAAATCACAATGGATTATAAGCAATATTCAGAGTTTAATACAAGTTATGCTCAATTGACAGCATTTGTTGCATAATATTGCAATAATAATAATATAAAATAGCAAAAATCTGGGTTATATTGATGCAATTACAATGGAAGTGAATGGGGCCAATCTGTAAACTCACTGTTTCAAAAATATAGTCACAAATAAACAATATGCATGTTAATATGATTTTAGTGTGATAAAATCACTTACTAAACTTTTCTGAGTAAAGTTATATCTAATTTTACATCTACATTGCTGTGTCGATGTAACGCCGTAAACCCTTAAATCCAGGTAAATAACAATTTAAAGAACTTCACAGCTCTAATAATAGTTTTAATAGAAGAATTAATGAAAGTCCTTTTATAAAATAATATGCTTCTCATTTCTGCCTTTTAAACCCTCCAAAAATTGGCCCCATTCACTTCAATTGTAAGTGCCTAACTGTAATCCTGTTATTTTTAAAGAAATGAAGGGACGAGTCAAAATAATTTTTTGTGGTAATCAACATTATGCCACAAATTCTGTCGATTTGAGCTTAACTTGTATTGAACCAGGAATATTCTTTGCAAATCTCTCTTTACATGCTGTGATAATATGGAGCAGAGTGGCAGATTAGCATAGTCATAACTTCTTTCTTTGCATTACATAATGCACCTGTTTGTCATGCTTTGCCCATAGACCTGCTTTGGTGACATGGAAACTCTTCAAAGCTTATTGCATAGTATACTAACTAAAGATGCACCAAGAACCTTCAAGCAGTGAATGTGAGCTCAACTTACTGTAGGTCAACATACCTTAATCTAATGAAAGGCCCATATTTGCCATGACAAAGGTGCTGTATAACCCTGGATGAGATTGGATGCAGATTAGATGCTGACTTGACATCTTCACAACAGCTACTGTAAACTTCATCAGAGTGGTTGTGAGCATGTGTAATATCATGTAGCCTTCAGATATTTCTCAGTTGAGTAATTATTGAAGTCATTAATCAACTGACTGTTAACAAAGAAACACATTACAAACAATAGATCAAAGATGCATTTATTATTTAAACAGCAAGTCTTAAGGTATATAACAATAGTGTCAAGCTTTCAAATAAACATTCATAAAGTAAAATACAATATACAATAAATACAATACAAAAGTAATTATATAAAAAATAAAACTACTTAAATTATTGGAATAGTCTTCACTGCATGATTAGATATAATACATTAATACTGATTCAATAGAACATTCCATTAAATTCCAACACTTAGCTTCATGTTTGGAATGCTAAGTAACACCTGGAACTACCTTTGACCCCTCTGCCTTAACCGGTGTCCTGACATTACTCAAAGTGTGCTTGCATTGAAGTTGGTTGACAAGAGCAACACACTCCTACTTTAGTGAAGTCTTGAACAGTGTCTTTGACTGAACACCAGGTTAGATGACCTCAGAGTTTTCATCCTGGTCTGAAAGTGTCACCTGAGAGAGATGGAAGGGTTTGCTCAGGCATCAGATCACACGACCTATTGTTCAGGCTGTGGGGGATACATGTGGTTTCCCCTGTGGAGAATGGTACAGGGTACTGTGTGCCTGAGCTGAATAGCAGAAACAAAACCATCTCTGCACAGTATCACTGTCTACAAAAAGGGTCCACACAAGAGCAATTTAAAAAGCAATTCTATTTCAGCAACGTTGCTGTGGTTTTTAAATTAATAAATGGTAATAATTAAACAGTGTTCAGATCCACTTCAGTATTATTTCAATGCTTTTTGCCTTGATCCAGCACCTGTTGTAGAAGTGTTGGATGTGCGTGCATTCCCCCCTCCCCCTTATTGTAAAATAATAAAATTATTAGAGGTTGGCCAATATGTTTTTTTTTTAATGGCCGATGCTGTGATCCAGAGAGCAGGGTGGCCAATAGGCCAATATAATGCAGATATGTCACACAATTTAATATAATAGTAAAATACATATACATAAATAGGTTAAAAATTATATTGTTTTTATTTAGCATTATATTTACTGAAAATTCACACAAAACTTGAAGTTGCCCTCATGCGGTAGTGCAGATCCAGTAGGAGCAGCAATCTACTGACCGCTTCCAGTTTACATAGCCCGGATCACCTGTTTGGAGTGTCATGGACTGACCGTTATGCAACATTTATGAGTCAGAGGGACACAGTTTTGATCTAGGCTATTAATACGCGCTTCAGAGGAAGATATATGAGCGCTCGACAGGAAGAAAGCGCTGGATTTGTGCAAGTTTTATGAGTTTTGTGAATTAAATCTGTTCAAAAGAGATATATTTGCAGAAGGTAAATGCTAAAAGTTTTATTGATATTAGCCTTTTTATCATTAGACAAAACAGGTAACAGTTACAGGGAACTGTTGGGAACAGAGAGAGAGACGGATAATGAAACGCGTGAGGTTTGTGAATTAACCCTTTAAAGCCTGAGCCCAAAATTCCGAAAATTCCATTCTGTGCCAGAATATGATATTCATATTCATATTACATTCATATTCATATAACATCACACACCTGAACTGTATATACCATATTAAAGAGAAGAACTAGGGCTTTCAAATGATATAAATATATGTATGATTATTTAAGGCTAATCATTCTTTATCAATAAGATTTCACACAGCAATTTTTTACAAAAATCTTCTCCGGCCATCATACTTCATCAGACAACTGCATTTTCAACCATTGTAATTACAGGCTAGAGGGAAACTTAGAGTATATGAAATATACATAATTTTGTGGGCAATGTAGAATAGCAGACAGATTAGAAATATAATCTGTTGTTTAAAAGTTATGATCATTCTAGTGATTAGTGGGAAACGGAATAAAACAAACATTTAGAATGTTAAGATACATTTCACGTGACCACTCCTCAAATACTCCTTTTGAGCACCTGTAATAATAAATTGAGATTGCATCTGATATTGGGCAGTGGTGGCTCAGTGGCTAAGGCTCTGGGTTACTGATCAGAAGGTCAGGGGTTCAAGCCCCAGCACTGCCAAGTTGCCACTGTTGGGCCCTTGAGCAAGGCCCTTGACCCTATCTGCTCCAGGGGCACTATATCATGGCTGACCCTGCACTCTGACCCCAGCTTAGCTGGGATATATGAAAAAAAGAATTTCACTGTATATGTGCAAATGTATAATGTGTGATAAATAAATATAATTAATTAATTAAAAAAATTAATGAATATTGAAGGACACAAACACTGAAATATACATTTTATGTGTTCAATAAAACACACACTTTATTTAATTTGAACATTAGAATTACACATGAATTACACAGCAAAACATACAAAATCAAACTTTCGAACTATCTACAGTAAATACATTTTTAATAAAGAGTGCAGGAACAGAATATATATAAATTCATAAATACTCAACAACTGCAATACCTGTGGAGAGAAGAGAGGGAGAAAAGAGGAGTGGGGAGGACAACAACACCAGTAAACACAGCCCAACCTAGGCCTCTTCACGAAACTGGTCACACTCAGCTGAGTGTCAAGACTAAAAACAGTTCCTATCGCAAACCAAGCAAAGTCTTTTGCCATTACATTCTGGCACACAACAAGCTACTTCAGTTTTATTTTCAGTCCTACTTTTCTGATAGCATAGCCAACATCTCTTAGAGGACTCTTCAAATTTAGGGACATGGGCTGTGTGGAGTGATGACGAAGGAGGGACTACAGGCTTTATTTTATGCAAAGGGAAACTTGCGTGAATATCGATACCTCCCAGCTGATGAGCCAGGTTTTCTCTGAAATCTATCTGGGTTAAGTTCACCGGTCTACGCTCATCCCCTGGTGCTGCATGAATGTGTTGCCATTCCTTAAACAATATGAAACTATTGACGACGGCAGTGTCTATGAAGTGTAAAAGAGTGTCTTCCACCACTTCTGAGTTTTTTGTAGGATGTCGTAAGATTTTATCATTTGGTCTGACCTATCAACACCACCCATGTTTTTGTTATAATCGCTGATGACAGTGGGTTGGAGGGCTACTTCTTTTGACCAGTCGCCATCATTATTTACAAACCTAGTAATTTCGGTTGAGCCATTCGCATTGTGGAAATTGGAGAGGCATGTAACTGCATGTGTGTCCTTCCATTGAATTACAAATATATTCCCCTCAATCCTACACCACCTCATATCCCCTTGGGGTCTTGCGTTCCCATCTTTTGATGTCTATAAATTCTGCAGGAAACAGTTTACGATTCACCCTGCATGTCCCACAGGCATTAGTTCCCATTTCTAACAACTTAACCATAAGAGCTGGGGACGTATAAAAGTTGTCAAACCAAACATTGTGACCCTGGTCTTTGAATGGCTGCAGTAACGATTCAACTACTTTGGTGGCCAAGTCAGTGACACGCCCATCATTACTACCTGTGTAAACATTAAAGTCGAGAGTATACCCTGAGTCTGATGTTGCAATTACCCATAATTTAAAACTCCACCGAGTAGGCTTGCCCTTCATGTATTGTTTAAATCTGACCGAGATTTAGACTTGACCATACGTTCATCTATTGCGAGATTTTGGTTAGGCTGAAAGAGCTGTTGGTGGTTTGAGGTGGTCAATAAGATAACGCAACTTCCTAAGGCGATCCTGATTATCCTCTGTGGTAGGGTCTACAACATGTAGAGCTGCTAAAAGAGCCTTGTAGCGGTCACGCGACATAAATCCCCTCGCCCACAAGCCCTGAAGTGACTTGGTTCCCTATGATGATGGGAATCAGAGAGAAATGAAAACCCCATTTAAATGAGCAACCCAAGAAATTTGTAAAATTAATCGGGGGTCACCTCCATCCAAGCTCCTTGGTGGCTGGAATATGACGGAGAGTTTAGGACGAGCTCCCACCCAGTACGGTTTGTAAAGCTGCATATCACAGCAATTACAGCCAGAGTAAAAAACAGCATGAAAAAGTCAATTTCTCACAACCTCATATTGGAGGTTGACCGCACAGCCTGATGCATGCTACCTAAGTCAATTTTAAGGGAGAGAGGTTTTGGTGCATGTGATTCGATGTCAGAGTACGAGGGATAAGAGTCATTGAAGCGTTTACGCTTTCTAGCTGACTTGGGACCTGTGCGAAAATGGCTAGCCATTCCCAAAATAATAAGAGTAACAGTGTTAGTGTTACTGTGAGTATCAGTCATATGAGAAATAGAAACAAACAATACATACACATTCATACATACCCAGCTGATGGTCTTGGCTGGGGATCAGGTTCCATCTCATCCTCCGTTTCCTCATGGTCCAGGTCTTCCTGCAGTAGTTCCTGGTCCAGCAGATCTTCCTTCTGTGTGCTCATGCCCTCAGGAGCCATGTCCTCCTCTGCTATGAACCTAAGCTCATCAGCAGTCAGCTGCCACCTCCTCTTGAGGGTGCTGAGCAGGGAGCCATAGTCTCTATCCATCTCTACAACAGAAGAAAAAGTACAACAATTGGTAGCCAGCAGTGTGTTCTTCACAAATCCATACACTGAATAGTCACCAAAGGCTTGCAGACTAATCTGAATGTCCAACTGCAGACAGCCCTCTCACACTTTCCTTGTAAACAGGAAGCTACACACAACCTAAAATCATGTCTGTGTGATGGATGGGTAAGGCTATCTGCTAAATTATAGAAAGATATCTACCATTTTTTTTTATTACATGGAAAATCAACAAGCTAGATAACTTATCTAACTAGCAAGACAGTTTCCAGGCAGGTCTGAACAGCGTCTGCTCTCTGCCTCACATTACTTCAGGCAGATTTTTTACAAGCGACAAAATTAGCAAAAAAGTTATTTATATTTAGTTAAAAATGTACATAGTATTACTAGCTAATGTTTATTTAGCAAGTTTCACAGAAACTGCAAAAAAAAAAACAAAAAAAAAGTTTATATAAAAAGAGGCTCGCAGATGACGGTCACGTCAGTTTTTCCAGAAAAAAACTAGCTAGCGCTACTCCTACAAATAAATGCTTTGTAACTACAAAGGTTCCACAAGCGACAAAATTGGCCAAAAAAGTTATTGATATTTAGCTAAAAATGTACATAGTATTGCTAGCTAATGTTTATATAGCAAGTTTCACAGAAATATGCTTAAAAATAGAGGCTAGCTGCCTGTCCGATGAACGCCGACGGTCATGTCATTTTTTCCAGAAATAACTAGCGTTACTCCTACAAATAAATGCTTTGTAACTAAAACGTTTTGACTTTCAATAGACAATGTTGACAACACATGTTAAATAACTTGTCTTCGAAAGATTGCCTCTGTTTTCAATTTGAAGCAGTTAAGTCCAACACTGGAGGTAATCTCCTGGGATATCCTCTCTGGCTCTGCCCAGGCAAATGGAGGATGACGCGGACGATAAATTTATTATTCAGGCCCAGTAACCCCTTAACCAGTCATATGTGCTTTTAGCTTATATTGTCATGAGTATCTGGCAGTTTTCAGAAAGAAAATCGGTGATTGGACGGCGAAGATACTGAGACAGGAACCATGGAAATAATTGTTCCCAAATTTGAATGCTTCGGCTGGTAAGTGTTAATTCTGTTTAAACTAAATATCTGCATATTTGCAGACATTAAATGATAGAAGTCTTATTGATATTTGCCTTTATATCATTAGACAATACAGTTAACACTTACAGGGAACTTTAGAAGAGAGAAACAGAGAATGAAGCACCCGAGCACATTAAACATGATGAGCACATATGCGTCTATCATGGCTTTGATATGCATGAAATTTTAAATGAGAATGTTTTGCACACTGGCCTATTATTTTGGTAACACGATGGCACGTAACAACAAAACAAACTGTGATTGGTCATTTTCATGTCTCAGACGGCTCCTTCACATGCAAGCAGGTGATTCTTGGTGCCCTCGCAGCTTGAGAAATGAATCAGCCTAATGGGAAAATGTATCGCCCGATGCTGATAATTTAAAAATACTAAATATCACCCGATTTATTGTGACCATCATGCAAAAAGACATACAGTTACAAGTGTGTCTTTTTGTGGTTTGACAGCTTGCATGAAACTTATACAATGCTACACACAGATACATTTCATAATAAATGTTGCCGTTTTTAATCGTTCAGTATATGCCAGTTTCATACACTTACCTGCAAACTCATTAATGTCACTTTGAAGAAGTACAAAATCCTTTGTAACTTTTGTGTGTGTAGGAATCCACCATAACCTAGTTTGGACTGCAACCTCTCCTACTGGCGACTGGCTTCAGTAAATTTTCTTTCTCCCCCTTGTGGTTTCCCAAAGCTATTACGCCATTGGAAAATACACAAATTAGGCTTCTAATTCAAATGTCGGCTAATGTTAATATATCAATATCTCAAAAATATATTTCTATTTTATGACATCACTAGTAAATAGCGTGCTGCAAAAACATTCCACACTAAGTTAACAAACCCAAATGCGTTTGTGTGAAATGTTTGTAGCACTAAACGGCTTGCAGTATTTACTTGCCTTAACTTTAAGTATGCATTGTAAAAAGTGTAAACCTGCAATTCTTACCTCAAGAAGCTGTTTCTTCCTGATCCGACCATTTAAAATACTTCTGTTGATGAAAACCAATGCAATCAGGTTGATTCAGACATTTTTGACTTGAATGACTTTGTAATTCAGATGTTAACAAATGAATCACATTTTTTAGGTTCCCTGATGAACTGTAATTTTTTTACAGTATGTGTCTATATGGCTACACCATGGCTTTATCATGTTCATCACTAATAAAGTGGTTTCAGGTTTCACCCTTTAGCAAAAAGAGTATCACTTTAAACAGTGGATTGACTGAATGATTTCTCCTCCCCTCTTTCCTGCCCATCTTCTCAGCCTCATCTGTAAGGATGGAGAGATCATAAAGAAGAGAGGAGTTGATTAGACGAGAAGGTGATAGCACAATTGGTATGCATTCGAACAGCTAGACTAGCCTTGGTATCAATCAGCTTTTGATCACTGACCAGGCCTATTGAGGGAGCACTAACCAGGCGGTCAGCAACATCTCTCTGTCTCTCTCTCTCTCTCTTGCTGCTGCAGCTACTAAATCTCTGCTTTTATAGTGTTTAGATTGGCTTAGTTAAAGGCAAAACCATGTCTCACTCCAACTCTAAAATATCTCTCATTTACTTTGAGTGCATCCAGACAGGTCATTTAGCAGTATGTGCTGAAATAGTGTCCTTTCAATAAATAATGAATTTCTGGGACTGCTGGAGAAAGAGATGGAGAAGTTTTGGCTGCTGAAATGGCCTGGCTTCCTTCCCCTCTCCCGATAATACATATAGCCTCTCTGGTCTCCATTGTATTTAAACATATTTCGACATAGCGCATTAGATAAAATCGATCTGGGGTTTACGAGACTTCCAGGCTCGTACTGATGTGGAACAGACAGTGAAAGTTCTCTGGCTTTTCAGTGCGCCTGGGGAGAGATGGAAAGAGAGGAAGAATGGAGGAGAGAGGCATTTAGCGTTTCACCCCAAAGGCACTCGAAATTCTCAGCCACTCCTTCGGTGTTTGAGGTGGTAGGCACAAAAAGTCCTGTGAAAAGGGGCAAGCGAGCCAACACAAGAGTGATTGGGAGGAGGCTCGATTTGGCAGGCTGGCTGGTGGGCAGGTCTTTCAGCGATGAAACATTGCATAAATAATGCCGAAGGGGGTGCTGGGTCCTCTGTTGCTATGGAGACCTTTGTGGCTGACTGAGCCTCTTGTGTAGTTGTATGTGTGTTTGTGTGTGTGAGGCGCTTGGAAGCTGCGGCTGGCAGACCGGCCGCGACTGTAATGAGTTGAGGAATTTCTCTAATGGGTAGAGCTAAGTGGAAGGATGGTCGACAGGCTGGGGTTACAGTGATCTTTGCATTTGGTCCCTCTGCCGTGCGGTGCATGAGCAGGTAAAGCTCTTTTTCTCGCTCATTGCTGAGAATGGAGGGAGGACGGGAATTTTACTGATTTAAACAGTAAGTTTGAAGTTTCTGAATTTTAATTGTTGTGTGTTTGTGCTGATGTTTGTGTATTATTCTGTATATTAGTGCATTGAGCTATTTTGCAGGTTCTAGTTTTTTTTTTTTTTTTTTTTTTTTTTTTTCTTAGGGAGAGCTGTTAGTTTTGTGTGGTTTTAACTTTTGGGGGGGTAACTGACAAGAGCGCTGTAAGATGAAGAACATCAGTAACAAAGCTAATTAGATAATGTTTCTGTAGCTAAACATGGTGGCAGCAATGCCAAGGAAATGGGTTTGATTCCCAGGGAATGCATGTACTGATAAATGTATGCACAGTCATTCAATGTAAATTTAATACAATTTAATACAAATTAAAGGGATAGTTTATCCAGAAATCCATTTTTTTTTTTTTTTTTCATAATTTAATCACCCTCATGTTTTTTTTTCCCAAACCTGTATGACTTTCTATCTTCTGTGGAACACAAAAAGGAGATTTAGGCAGAATGACAGCCTCAGTCACTATTCATTTTCATTGTATGGGGAAAAAAAGAAACAATGAAATAAAAGGTGACTGCAGCTGTCAGTCCCTAACATTTTGCCTAACATTTCCTTTTGTGTTCCACTGAAGAAAGAATGTCAAATGGGTGAGATAATGATGACACAGTTTTTCATTTTTGGGTGAAGTGTGCAAAAACTACAAGATAAACTACAAGGAGGAGAGAAAAAGCAAAATATAGGGTGAGACAGAGAGGAAATGAGTTACATTTGCAGCGAGTTTGTGGCTTGCCGGTGTGTTTGGTGGCAGACAGCTGGTCTGTCGTGATTAAGGATGTGTGAAGAGAGGTGCTTTTGTATTGAAAATGGATAAAGAGTTGTTTTGGTGTCTGGGAAAAAGAGTTTGCATCATCTGATTTAATCCACAAATGGCTTTCAGAGCAGGATCAATAAACCCTCCTATTGTACGACCCCCATATGAATGTGGTTACGGATCAGACCCCCATTGATCTGCCTCCCTAGCTGTAATTAAAACAGGTAAGGGTGACGAGAACTCTTGCAGAGGGGCGTCTGATTGGTTTCTGAGTTCCTATTTTATCCTCTCTCCTTAGACTTTTTCTTGGCACTGATGCAATTGCAGGGATAAAACACTTTGGGATCTTTTTTAACTTTAACCTACTGAGACCCGAGTGTGACTGTTGTGTGCATTTTCAATTTCCATTTTTGATTTCTAACTAGTAGCAACTAATAAACATGCTAAAAATAATCAAAAAAGTCTAGAGCAAATAGTTTTCCTAAACATTGATGCCAACATATGTGGACAGCTGAACTAAGTTGTTAAATTTCTAAGATTTTAAATCAAGCAATAGAGAGTCAGATTTTTATTTCCAGGAGTGTTGGTAATTCATGTTTAGAAATGAGCATAATTCTGATTCAAAATAATGGCCAGCATCATCCAATCACTGGCAATGTTAAAATAAAATTATACATTATAAATTCTGAATCTATGTACTGATTACCATTGTCCCAAGTCTGACAAACACGTTGAGTGGTCCAAACATCATCTGCAGCCTGAAACGTAACTTTTGATAGGACGTTTGGATTGAATGCACTTAGCTGCATAGAGAGATATGGGATACTCCCATGCTCCCTTCCTCCCTATTTAGTGAATAACTTAACCTCCAGTGTGCTGTCTGTCTGCACTGGTCTCAGAACAGTTTGAAATGCATCTTATTTTCATCCTAACTCCAATGTAAAACTCAATTTGGTTTCTTACCAGATGTAGTTTTGTTGCCGTTTCTTTTAAAGACGAACTCCGCTGTGGTCGGCGCCATGTTGTCTCTAGAACTGTGTTAAGTCAGTTCAAATATAACGTCAACGCATTTGTATGCAGGGTCGCA
Organism: Myxocyprinus asiaticus; assembly: GCF_019703515.2. Taxonomy (NCBI): domain Eukaryota; kingdom Metazoa; phylum Chordata; class Actinopteri; order Cypriniformes; family Catostomidae; genus Myxocyprinus; species Myxocyprinus asiaticus. The sequence goes on from NC_059384.1 coordinate 15,228,084, forward strand.
CAAGGATAAAGTTCTGCCAACATTTTCAAATACTGCCAATTGGAAACTACAGCCTATACCATCCAGACAGAAAGAGATGCTACACTTACCACTTACCACTCCTACAGTAGTTTAAGGTGGACTTTAAAGACTATAAATTGTCAATGTCAATGTCAAATTTTAAATATAAAGCACATTTTAAAACAACCGAGGTGGACCAAAGTGCTGTACAATAAACAGGCATTAGAAAAGCAGATAAAGTGGACAATAATACCAACAAAGAAATAAAGATAAAAGTACACACCAAAACAAAGGATAGATTAAAAACCAACGAGAATAGATAGGTTGTAAGCCTAGATTTAAAAACAGATAGAGATGGAGCAGTTCTGATGTGGACCGGCAGGATGTTCCAGAGCTTAGGGTCAGCTATGGCAAAGGCTCGGTCACCTCTTTGCTTCAATCTGGATCTGGGAAAAGAAAGCACTCTGAGATCCACTGATCTAAGAGATCATCCTGGTTACTTGCGTAACCTCCGTTCCCTGATGGAGGGAACGAGACGTTGTGTCGATGTAGTGACACTAGGGGTCACTCTTGGGAGCCCGAAACACCTCTGGTCTTTGATAAAAGGCCAATGAAAATTGGCGAGTGGTATTTGCATGCCACTTCCCCGGACATACGGGTATAAAAGGAGCTGGTATGCAACCACTCATTCAGGTTTTATGCTGAGGAGCCGAGACAAGGTCCGGCCATTTCAGCGGGTAGTTCAGCGTTGTGGCAGGAGGGACACAACGTCTCGTTCCCTCCATCAGGGAACGGAGGTTACGCAAGTAACCAGGACGTTCCCTATCTGTCACTCACTCGACGTTGTGTCGATGTAGTGACACTAGGGGTCCCTATACAAAATGCCGCAACTGGCTGAACTGTGTTACGTGAACTGGCGGTGTGTGACGAGCAGACCACTGTGTGCCTCGTAGCCAGTGCACCAGGCCAACACGTAACCTCCCCCAACATAGTTATGAGTGTCAAACGGCCCTTTGGGGACAAGTCGACTACCCAAAAGATAGAGACAGGCTAACCCAGTCGTTGCCTCTTTTCCCCTTCTTTTTTTCCACTCCCTAAAAAACAAGGGGGATTATCCGACTGGGCCGCCAGGTCTAGTCGTGGGGTGTTCCTCCCAAGGGGAAGACACCGCAGAGACCACACCTCGCCCAAAGAGAGGGGGGGATATTTAAGTGGAAAATATGTCACATGGTCTTGCCGACCATGTGGAGAGTCTCATGGTAGATCCTACCCAACGGGGGAGGAGTTGCTACAAACATGGAGACTGTGGCAGAGGGGGCTCTACCCAAGGAAGATGCAGTTTGCCAAAAGGGAAATTAAATAGTGGAAGATATACATCGCAAGGGGTTACCTTACATGGAACTGCCAAATACGGAGCACCTACCCCAGAACAGGGCTCTTAGTTGGCACGTGTACTGGGCCAGCAGTGAGTCTCTCCGAAAACTCGACTGCCACAGGGCTCGGAGGAAGTCAACCAGGGAACATAGTTTGTGAACACTACTGGGAATTAATGGCGCATGTCTTCAGCTCAGAGGAGGCTATCCCGGGCTTATCCGCTTGTATTGCGTGCCACTATCTGGGATGAAACTGGTTCCACCCGGAGGTTGTAGAACCTTGCAAAGGTGTTGGGTGTTGCCCAGCCCGCTGCTCTGCAAATGTTTGTTAGAGAGGCACCAATGGCCAGGGCCCAGGAAGCCGCTACACCCCTGGTAGAATGGGCTCGTAGCCCTACTGGGGGCGGCACGTCCTGAGCATGATATGCCATAGCTATGGCGTCAATGAGCCAGTGGGCGATCCTCTGCTTGGAGACAGCGCTTCCTTTCCACTGTGCACCAAAGCAGACAAAGAGCTGCTCAGAGATCCTAAAGCTCTGCGTGCGATCCAAATAGATGTGTAAAGTGTGCACCGGACACAGCAACGACAGGGCTGGGTCTGCCTCCTCCTTCAGCAGGTTCACCACCTGGTCCTTAAAAGGGGTCGTGGGAACCGCACATAGCCCGGTCAGGGTCTCAGGATCACGTGAGAGTAGCCCGGACTGAACTCCAGGCACATTTCGCTGACAGAGAATGCTTACAGGTCTCCTACCCTCTTGATGGAAGTGAGCGGAGTCAAGAGGGCAGTCTTCAAAGAGAGTGCCTTAAGCACAGCTGACTGCAAAGGCTCAAAGGGGTCTCTCTGTAGACCCTGAAGAACTACAGAGAGGTCCCATGAGGGAATGAGGCACGGTCTGGGGGGATTCAGTCTCCTGGCGCCTCTCAGGAACCTGATGATCAGGTCGAGCTTCCCTAAGGACTTACCGTCCACTGTATCGTGGTGTGCTGCTATAGCAGACAGCCACCCTTCCAACCTCTCCTGCAGGAAGGAAAGCACCGATCCGACTGCGCATCTCTGGAGGTCTTCCCGTCGGGGAGAACACCACTTAGTGAACAGATGCCACTTAAAGGCATCTGGTCCACGGGCCAGACATGGAAATTCCAGATGTCTGGTCGCGGGTGCCAGATGGTGCCCTGTCCCTGAGAAAGAAGGTCCTTCCTCAGGGGAATTCGCCAGCGGGGAGGCTGTCGCGAGGAGCGTGAGGTCCGAGAACCACGTCTTGGTGGGCCAGTAGGGTACTACCAGGCTGACCTGCTCCTCGTCCTCCCTGACCTTACACAGAGTCTGTGCAAGTAGGCTCACTGGGGAAACACGTATTTGCGTAGGCCAGGAGGCCAGCTGTGTGCCAGCGCGTCTATGCCGAGGGGTGCCTTGGTCAGGGCGTACCAGAGCGGGCAGTGGGAGGATTCTTGGGAGGCGAACAGGTCTACCTGTGCCTGTCCGAATTGACTCCAAATCAGCTGGACCACCTGAGGGTGGAGTCTCCACTCTCCCCTGAGGGTAACCTACCGTGACAGCGTGTCCGCTGTAGTGTTGAGGTCGCCTGGGATGTGTGTGGTCCACTGCGACTTGAGGTGCTGCTGACTCCAGAGGAGGAGATGGCGGGTGAGTTGTGATATACAACGAGAGCGCAGACCGCCTTGGCGGTTGACATATGCTACCGTTGCCATGTTGTCTGTCCGAACTAACATGTATTTGTCCTGGATCAACGGCCGGAACCTCCGCAAGCAAGCAGAATTGCCAACAACTCGAGGCAGTTGATGTGCCAATGCAGTGCCAGTTGCAAACAGCGCCCCAGCCTGTTTTGGACCTGCTCTAGAGGAACACCTGCCCATAGAAACGAGAGGTCGGTCCAAGGGCTGAAAAGACGGTGACAGACCGGCGTGATGACCACCTGATGTGTCCCGCGGCGCCATGCCCATCTTGGGACTTGAGTCTGAAGCCAGTGCTGAAGCGGTCTCATATGCATCAACCCGAGTGGGGTGGCCACCGCTGAGGATGCCATATGCCCCAGGATCCTCTGAAAGAATTTCAGTGGAACCGTTGTTTTCTGTTTGAATGCCTTCAAACAGGCCAGCACCGACTGTGCACGCTCGTTCGTGAGGCGCGCTGTCAAAGAGACTGAGTCCAACTCCAAATTGAGGAAAGAGATGCTCTGAACCGGGAGGAGCTTGCTCTTTTCCCAGTTGACCCGAAGCCCTAATCGGCTGAGGTGCAAGAGCAGATGGGGTGCAGGATCTTGAGCCGCACCGTGGCAGGATATGCCGGATAGCCTCCATCTGCTGCTTCACCGTCGAAAACAGCTGGGCAAAGTTCTTGATGGTGTTGCCAAATAGGCAAGCCTGGGAGATGGGGGCAGCAAGGAACTGTGTCTTGTCGGCCTCACCCATCTCGACCAGGTTGAGCCACAGGTGGAACTCCTGGACCACTAATGTGGACATTGTCCGCCCAAGACACCGCGCCGTGACCTTCGTCGCACGGAGAGCGAGGTCGGTTGCCGAGCGCAGTTCCTGCATCAAATCTGGGGTGGAACTACCCTCGTGCAGTTCTCTGAGAAATCAGGACCGGGCAGTAAAAGGTGCCTTCCACGTTTTCTTCAGCTCCTCATGCACTTCCGGGAAGAAAGGCACTGGAGCGGGGCGTGGCTGCTTTGAGCGGCGCCGCGAGCCCATGAACCAATCATTGAGCCACGATGGTTCAGGGGAGAGCGGAGGGTTCCACTCTAGCCCGACGCTTGCGGCCGCCCTGGAAAGCATGTCCATCATCTCTGCATCATCCTGTGACTGGGCAATCGACCCCAAAGGGGGAGCCCAGCTGAGGCTTCTGCATCCGACTGGACAAGCCTGCTCTCCGATGCTGCGCTCGAGAGCTCATCAGCTTCGCGGGCTCCGAACAAGAGGTCGAACTCGCCGTGAGACGAGCCGGCGGACTCATCCGGAAGCCCGATCGGGGCAGATGAGCGTGCTGGGGAATGGGAGGTCCGCGGGGGGATACCCGGCGGAGGCGATACCATTGGAGTCCCTAAATCACCCCCAGTGCTAGCCGCGCTGGCCTCAAACCTGTAGGTAGAAGGACCGGGGCGGGGAGCTGCTGGGGTGGCTTACGAAAGCAAGCTGCGACCGCAACATTGCCATCGTCATGTTTTTGCAGTGAGAACATGAACCATCCACGAACGCTGCCTCCATGTGGGTCACGACCAGACACGAAAGACAGCGATCGTGACCGTCTGAAGTTGAGAGGTAACGACCGCAACCAGGAATAACACACAATCGGTAAGGCATCTTTAAAAAGACACGTATTTAAAAAGACGTTCTGTGTGTGCCGCTCTTTTAGAGAAATATACTCTTTCAGAAAAATATACTTTCTTTTTTCTGCCGAAGTGCCCAGGGGCGTTCTCTGCAGTGAACCAGTGCAGGGTGAAGCCTCTGAAATGCGCCGTCAGATCCAGCAGAGGTGAATGAACTGTCATGAGAATTCAGCTCAATGAGCATGACCGTTCAGCTCCGAAGAGAAAATCTGAATGAGTGGTTGCATACCAGCTCCTTTTATACCTGTATGTCCAGGGGAGTGGCATGCAAATACCACTCGCCAATTTTCATTGGCCTTTTATCAAAGACCAGAGGTGTTTCGGGCTCCCAAGAGTGACCCCCTACATTGACACAACGTCGAGTGAGTGACAGATATGGAACTGGACGGCTTGGTTTGGCACAGCAAATCAGAAAGTTATGGTGGCTCCTGGTTGTTTAATGATGTAGAAACATTTTTTAAAATAAATTCTGTATCTAACCAGCAACCACTGCATTGAAACTAAAATTGGAGTGATGTGTTCATATTCACGTGTGCCCCTCAGAAGTCTAGCTGCAGTGTTTTGGACCATTTGAAGAAGAGAGAGAGATGATCGATTTACTCCAATATAGAGGGAATTACAGTAATCTAAGTATGATGAAATAAAGGCATGACTAACTTTTTCAAAGTTACTCAAAGAAAAAAAGGTATTACATTCGTTAAAAGTCGTTGGTGGAAGAAACTCGATCTTACCACAGTGATTATTTGTGTATCATCGTTAGGTCCAAACAAAATAACTTCAGTTTTTGTTTGCATTCAAATTCAAAATTAATTCCTTTAGGCAGGCAGGCTGCTCGAGGGCATATTTGTCATTGCACTTTAGTGGAAGATAGATTTGGGTGTTGTCAGCATAGCAGTGAAAAGACACTCCATATTTATTAAAAATAGAGCCAATAAGCATGCATAGTGAAAATAAAAAGGGGGCAAGAATTGAGCCCTGTGGCACACCACAAGAGAGATGCGCTACAGAGGATATATGCTGACCAAGACAGACAGAAAACCTTCTATTGGTTAAATAGGACAGAAACCATTTTAGGACTGTACCTTGAATACCAGCACAGAGCTCCAAGCGGGAAATAAGAATATTGTGATCGACCATATCAAACGCTGAGCTAAGATCTAGAAGGACCAAAGCCATAGAGTCCCCAGAGTCCGCCGCTAATAAGATATCATTTGAGATTCTCAATAGGGCAGATTCAGTACTGTGAAGTGTTTTTAAACCAGACTGGAAAATTTCATGTATGGAGTTTGTGCTCAAAAAGGTCTTTAGTTGGATTAATACCACTTTCTCCATAATTTTAGATATGAAAGGCAGATTAGAAATGGGTCTGAAATTAACTAGGGCATTGGGATCAAGATTAGAAGATTCCAGAGCCAAGGGTTTACAAACCTCTTTGTATGCTGTGGAAAAGTCTTCGCAGAAACGAGAGGAAAAATATGGGTCCAACGAACCAGAGAAGGTGGTTTGTCAAGTAGATCAGGAAGGGACGCGGTGAACAACACATGATTATGGTCTGAAAAGTTTGTTTCACAAATTTCAATATCACAAACAGGTATGCCATGTGATACAACCAAGTCTAAAGTATGACCTTGTATGTGTGTTGGGCCTTTCAACTACTGAACAAAGTTGAAAGAGTCAATAAGATTTAACAAATCCTAAGATATGTGGACCCTGAGACCAAGGCAGATTTCAATCTGACAGCAGCGCCTCCCCCTAGATAGTTCAGCAAATGTGCTTCGGATGTCAAGCAGCAGAGTGTAGCTATTCTTGATTAAGAAAGACATAAGTACTAACATCAGTGAGGAGAGTAGATGGCACGCCACACACACAGGCGCTATCTTAGCAGTCATCTTAACATGACATAAAACGTCAGTGCAAAGTGACTTCAGCCAAGTCCAACCAGACACTAAAGGATGCTTCACTGACCACTGCTTGCATCTCTCCAATCAACATAGGATGGACTTCAAAGACTATAAACTAATCATTATCCTTGCGATTAAATGATTATCCTTACTGTTTAAACCTTGCCTTACTAACATATTGAACACATGACTTTTATAGAGCGCAACAGTGTCCGTCCACTTTTTCAGCTGTCTTGGTTTCGGAATTATATTTCCCATTTTCGATAATATTTTAAATATGTACATTAATTGTAATGCCAGAGGAGGATGGGCTTCCCCAGCTATGTAAGTCGGGTTCCTCTAAAGGTTTTTCTTCATCCATTACCTAAGCATCTTACAGAGTTTTTATTTTGGCTTGTTCACTGGGGACTTTTAATGCATGGTTTTCTGTAAAGCAGCTGTGCAGCAAAATGTATTTTGAAAAGTGCTATAGAAATACAATTTACTTGACTTTTCTCCTGCTCTGAGAACTCTTACATTGTCTGAGAGTGCATTTGAAGAATCAAATGTTCTTTTGAAGACTTCTGTGGAGCAGGTCATTGGAGGAGAGGCTGCTGTCTGGTGCAATGCCAAGCCTGGCAAGGCTGGTTTTAGGTTGCAGTCTCTTAAAGCTTGACAGCCTAGAGGGGGCAGTTTTGGGCTGGCGGTCTGAGTGATTATATGTGTCGTCTGCTTGTGGAACAAGCCTTTATTGGAGCTGATGGTGAACTTTCTGTCCCAGCTGAGGCGTTTGCAGTAATTATCACCTCTCTGGGCTGGCCGGAGGTCTGCTCACTTGATTTACAGTATAGCTGGCGAGCACACTGGCAAATTCTAAAGAAGTTCTCTATGGGGCTAGAGATTATTTAATCAAAATAACTCTTCAGGTGTTTTTCAACTCATTATAATTATAGAACAGAACAGAACATTCCCTCTATTGAAATATGATAAGACTTTGGAACATATTATGACATTGAAAATAATTAGTGGTGCGTGCTACGGTAAGGGATAAGATTATAAGAGGCTTGGGGGTGGGCTGTTTCGATGTGGGCCAGTAAGAAACCACCTAGTAATGCCCTAGTAGCAACCACCCAGAACAACCTGCAACCATATAGCAAGATGCTGAAAACATGTAGAATACCTAGGAAACCGCATAACAACACTCTGGCAATCATGAGTAGGACCTGAATTTACAGTAAAGCTACACTGAATAATTAAGCCTCAGGAAGTTGTAAGGACTTTGTTGACTGACCGTCTTTCTTTCCCTCTCTCTCTCTTTCTTAGGAGCTTCAGTTTGAAAGATTAACGCGAGAGCTGGAGGCAGAGCGTCAAATAGTTGCTACTCAGTTGGAACGATGCAAAATGGGATCTGAGACAGGTGGCAGCATGAGCAGTATCAGGTAATGCTAATGTACTGAGTGGGTGTGTGTAGTGACTATATAATACTTCAACAAGTCTCTCTAATGTGACCTTACTTTCTGATGGATGCAATGGCTTGTATATGGAAATGCTGACAACATTCTTGACCACTTTTTTAAGGGGAAGAGTGCTACAATGTAATTGAGCTCATATCGGGATTTTATTTACATACCTCAAATTTTTAGAATGTGAAAGAGAGAATCACATATGCGAGTGGGTTGACATGATTTTCATGCATCAGAGCTCTGTCTGTGTATATGTTTACAGTATGCATACATTTTTGCATACACGTGTACTTGTCCTGTCACATGGAGGCACCCAGGCTAGTTTCCACATGAGAAGAGCAGGTTTCTTCCCAGAACCACGCAGACATTTACTGCATGAGGGAGCCCCACCTGAGCCCCCCCACACACTTTTTCACATACTAACACACATACACTTGCTTTTTCCATTTTTAGAATGAAAAAGAAATTGTATTTGCTTTATTTATAAACCATTTTTCTTATTAAAGACACTGCTGAATATCAGCAAATATATATATATATATATATATATATATATATATATATATATATATATATATATATATATATATATATATACAGGTGAATCTCAATAAATTAGAATGTCGTGGAAAAGTTCGTTTATTTCAGTAATTCAACTCAAATTGTGAAACTCGTGTATTAAATAAATTAAATGCACACAGACTGAAGTAGTTTAAGTCTTTTGTTCTTTTAATTGTGATGATTTTGGCTCACATTTAACAAAAACCCACCAATTCACTATCTCAAAAAATTAGAATATGGTGACATGCCAATCAGTTAATCAACTCAAAACACCTGCAAAGGTTTCCTGAGCCTTCAAAATGGTCTCTCAGTTTGGTTCACTAGGCTACACAATCATGGGGAAGACTGCTGATCTGACAGTTGTCCAGAAGACAATCATTGACACCCTTCACAAGGAGGGTAAGCCACAAACATTCATTGCCAAAGAAGCTGGCTGTTCACAGAGTGCTGTATCCAAGCATGTTAACAGAAAGTTGAGTGGAAGGAAAAAGTGTGGAAGAAAAAGATGCACAACCAACCGAGAGAACCGCAGCCTTATGAGGATTGTCAAGCAAAATCGATTCAAGAATCTGGGTGAACTTCACAAGGAATGGACTGAGGCTGGGGTCAAGGCATCAAGAGCCACCACACACAGACATGTCAAGGAATTTGGCTACAGTTGTTGTATTCCTCTTGTTAAGCCACTCCTGAACCACAGACAACGTCAGAGGCGTCTTACCTGGGCTAAGGAGAAGAAGAACTGGACTGTTGCCCAGTGGTCCAAAGTCCTCTTTTCAGATGAGAGCAAGTTTTGTATTTCATTTGGAAACCAAGGTCCTAGAGTCTGGAGGAAGGGTGGAGAAGCTCATAGCCCAAGTTGCTTGAAGTCCAGTGTTAAGTTTCCACAGTCTGTGATGATTTGGGGTGCAATGTCATCTGCTGGTGTTGGTCCATTGTGTTTTTTGAAAACCAAAGTCACTGCACCCGTTTACCAAGAAATTTTGGAGCACTTCATGCTTCCTTCTGCTGACCAGCTTTTTAAAGATGCTGATTTCATTTTCCAGCAGGATTTGGCACCTGCCCACACTGCCAAAAGCACCAAAAGTTGGTTAAATGACACCGATGGTGTTGGTGTGCTTGACTGGCCAGCAAACTCACCAGACCTGAACCCCATAGAGAATCTATGGGGTATTGTCAAGAGGAAAATGAGAAACAAGAGACCAAAAAAATGCAGATGAGCTGAAGGCCACTGTCAAAGAAACCTGGGCTTCCATACCACCTCAGCAGTGCCACAAACTGATCACCTCCATGCCACGCCGAATTAAGGCAGTAATTAAAGCAAAAGGAGCCTCTACCAAGTACTGAGTACATATACAGTAAATGAACATACTTTCCAGAAGGCCAACAATTCACTAAAAATGTTTTTTTTATTGGTCTTATGATGTATTCTAATTTTTTGAGATAGTGAATTGGTGGGTTTTTGTTAAATGTGAGCCAAAATCATCACAATTAAAAGAACCAAAGACTTAAACTACTTCAGTTTGTGTGCATTGAATTTATTTAATACATGAGTTTCACAATTTGAGTTGAATTACTGAAATAAATGAACTTTTCCACGACATTCTAATTTATTGAGATGCACCTGTGTGTATATATATATATATATATATATATATATATATATATATATATATAAATTTTTTTTTTTTGTGATTACCAGCTCAGTGTACATTATCCTGCTTATCACACTAGATACAGTTGAAATCAGAAGTTTACATACACCTTAGCCAAATACATTTAAACTCAGTTTTTCACAATTCCTGACATTTAATCGTAGAAAACTTTCCCTGTCTTAGGTCAGTTAGGATCACTACTTTATTTTAAGAATGTGAAATGTCAGAATAATAGTAGAGAGAATAATTTTTACTTTCATCACATTCCCAGAGGGTCAGAAGTTTGCATACACTTTTTTAGTATTTGGTAGCATTGCCTTTAAATTGTTTAACTTGGGTCAAACGTTTTGGGTAGCCTTACACAAGTTTCTCACAATAAGTTGCTGGAATTTTGGACCATTTCTTCAGACAGAACTGGTGTAACCGTGTCAGGTTTGTAGGCCTCCTTGCTTGCACATGCTTTTTCAGTTTTGCCCACAAATTTTCTATCTGATTGAGGTCAGGGCTTTGTGATGGCCACTCCAATACCTTGACTTTGTTTGTTTTGCCACAACTTTGGAGGTATGCTTGGGGTCATTGTCCATTTGGAAGACCCATTTGCGACTGAGCTTTAACTTCCTGGCTGATGTCTTGATATGTTGCTTCAATATATACACATCATTTTCCTTCCTCATGATGCCATCTATTTTGTGAAGTGCACTAGTCCCTCCTGCAGCAAAGCACCCCCACAACATGATGCTGCCACCCCCATTCTTCACGGTTGGGATGGTGTTCTTTGGCTTGCAAGCCTCACCCTCATTATGGTCATTATGGCCAAACAGTTAAATTTTTGTCTCATTAGACCAGAGGACATTTCTCCAAAAAATAAGATCTTTGTCTCCATGAGCACTTACAAACTGTAGTCTGGCTTTTTTATGGCAGTTTTAGAGCAGTGGCTTCTTCCTTGCTGAGCAGCCTTTCAGGTTATGTCGATATAGGACTTGTTTTACTGTGGATATAGATACTTGTCTACCTGTTTCCTCTTCACAAGGTCCTTTGCTGTTTTTCTGGGATTGATTTGCACTTTTCGCACCAAACTACGTTCATCTCTAGGAGACAGAATGCATCTCCTTCCTGAGAGGTATGATGGCTGCGTGGTCCCATGGTGTTCATACTAGTGTACTATTGTTTGTTCAAATGAACGTGGTACCTTCAGGCATTTGGAAATTGCTCCCAAGGATGAACAAGACTTGTGGAGGTCCACAAATTATTTATTTTTCTGAGGTCTTGGCTGATTTCTTTTGATTTTCCCATGATGTAAAGCAACTGGAGTTTGAAGGTAGGCCTTAAAATACATCCACAGGTACACCTCCAATTCAGTACACCTCCTATCAGAAGCTAATTGGCTAATTGTCTAAAGGCTTGACATAATTTTCTGGAATTTTCCAAACTGCTTAAAGGCACAGTTAACAGTATATGTAAACTTCTGACCCAATGGAATTGCGATATAGCCAATTAAAAGTGAAACAATCTGTCTGTAAACAATTGTTGGAAAAATTACTCATGTCATGCACAAAACTATAGTTTGTAATTTTAAATCCGTGGAGTGGTTAAAAAATGAGTTTTAATGACTTCAGGCTAAGTGTATGTAAACTTCTGATGACCATAAACCATCATGAATACAGTACCTTGAATAATGCATACATATACAGACTTAAGATTAAGTGTTGTCATTTTGTCTTTTGTCTTTTGTTGTTTTGTTTTGTGTATGTTTCTTCCATCTGCTGCTTAGTTTACATACTGTTTTGTTTGATACTTGAGTCGGAAAGATTGAGCCAATGTCGGGTAGAAATGACTTGATCAGCCTGACAGTTTGGAAGCCTGAACAGACTTGAGATGCTATTACGGTAGACTGGCCTTGATTGTCAAATGGGTCTCCTGGGAATACTGGGTAGAGCTGATATAGACACCTTCGGCTCACTAGGTGTCACTGTCAGGGAGATACCAACAATACTCACATTGACATTCCCACTAGAGATGACCACGGTTGATTGACAATTGATTAATTATTGTTAATGATTTAATTAAGCGTATTTGCCATTATTTAATCACAGACACACTTTTAAAGGCTAGTTGCAAGAGCTAGGTGCCATTGTTTTTAAACCTGGTACATGGTGTCTAAAACAAACTAAACATAGCCTAAATGGATTTAAATGTATTAAGAAAATAGCAACACTTTTATTTATTTAGAATATTTAAATATATTCTAATTGCAAAGTGAGCTAAGTTTATTTGCTATTTAGAGCCCTTCACACTGAAATAAAAACAAAACAAAACTGGAAAGCAGCACTATTGAAAATACTAAACCAGTAAACTTGAAATCAACTTAATACATTTTTACATATGTTTGAGATTAGAACATAATTATATTCTTAAAGTCAAAGTAATATTCAACACAGCTATCAACATGTGATATGTTCACATTGCTATGAAAGGTTCAAATGGATTCAGACTTCTAATGGATGATGTTCACTCAAGTAAATTGAGCAAGCAGTAAAAATTATTATTTAAAATGAGCGAATGCAACACAGTTCTTTAGCATTTGGTCTTAACTTATTTTCATTGTGTACAATCCATCTGTGTTTACTTAATCCAGTTGTGTTAGGACTATATGAATAATAATTGTGGCATCAATGTATTGCTGATTACGGGCAGGGGATTTCCATTTCCCAGCATGCTTTGCATGGGACAGGATTGTGAGAGTAAATTTTAAAAAATGAAGTGTTATTTTAATGTATTTCTAAGAAAAATGAAACAAGTAGGAGACTTGTTTGTGTTTAATGTTCTGTTATGTTGGAATTTATAGGAGCTATTGTCATGTTGACTTTTTTTGGAGGTTACCTTGGTGGAAAAGAGTGGAGCTAATGGTGTGGTCGAGGTTGGGTACATTAATACTAAAAATCTGTGTTTATTGCTTTTCTCATGGATAATTAGTATAATGACTGAATGGGGATATGTAAACTCTTAGCAGCACCATACTTGTTATGCAGTACAAAAAGATATGCATAATATGTGTTTGGTGCTAGCTAGCAAAAAGCTGCAAGGTTCAATTAGTTATTTGAATGGATCAAATTTAAGTTAGGTTAACTCAATTTATTTTGGTTTTCATTACACAAAGTATTTGAGTAGAGCCTACATTTTAATTTAATGTTAAAGAAACAAATTTTCATTGTCTGGAACCAATGTCCGCAATCGAATTGTTAAACAAACAAAAAAAATTAAGTGGATGTGTGTTTTGTGATATTATCGCTAATGATTAATCGATTGTTAATTCTAAAGACAATCGATTATGAAAATTCCTGAAAATTGAAATCCCTAATTCCCACAAAGGAAAAAAAAAATCTCACTCTACAAGTTATGGTGATCTAAAGCCTGGGTAGTTTCTTGTAGCAGCGGATGGACTTTTAAGAAGGTTATTTTCCTGAGAATGAAATAAGCTGGAATTTGTAGCCCTTTACAGTTTGTAGACAGTGAAAATACCCAGCAAGCTCATGAAGTTTCTCACAAAGCAAAATGCAAATGAGACATTTTCGGAATTTAGACTAGATGCTGAAAAGTGTCATGTCTAATTGGGAGACTCGATGGTTGAAAACTAATTTAAATGGGCTGCACTTATAATTTTGCCTTACATTGTGCCTGTGTTTTTTTCTGTTTTCTACAGAGAATTGAGTAAACAGTGGTGTTATTCATGCGTGTTCATGTGTGTTAATGTGTGTAAACCTGACTGTTGCTCTGGGCTATCTCCACACTTACGGCTGTAAATCCAGTCACTCTCTGGCACTGCATCAGTCTGATTCACGGCTGTCTATAACACGTCCTTCCCAATAATGTGATTACACACATACTCACAAAAAAGACGCATACACAAACACACACCCAGTCTGTGGTGTCATGTTGTAACTGACAAAAACTCGCAAGACTAGATACAGAGTAAAGAACCCAGGTGCAGTTTATTCTGTGAACAAATAATCTAATAATACTCAAGACGAAACTAGGCTTGACATGACTCTAAATCTGAAACTTGTCTATAAAATGACCAGAGAAACTCACCAAAACAATAAAGAACATGAATTTATTTCGATACATGACAAAGGACCAGTGTTGGGCAAGCTACTCAAAACATTTAGCTAGCTAAGCTACCAACTACTCAACAGAAAAATTTGTTAAGCTAAGCTAAAAGCTGCACTTCAGGAAAAAGTAGCAAGTTACACTACAAGCTACACGCCAAAAATAGCTTGCTACATTTAAGCTACTTCGTTTTTTTTTTCAATCACAGATGCACAGAGCATACTGTCATAGACAAAGCACCTAAAACACATATTCACATTACATTTATCAAAGCCATGGTACAGTATATTATAGTTTAGTTCAGTACAGTATACAATTAGACAGTAGGTGCAATACGTATGTGCACGTAAAAACAAACAAACATGTCAGTTCATATTTAGATATGCTACCTACGCAAACTCATGTGTTCAACATGTAAAATCACTATTTTTACATTTTATTTTTCATATTTATACTACTACCACTACAAACATGTTCAACATGTAAAATCACTATTTTTACATTTTATTTTTCATATTCATACTACTACCTCTACAAACACGTGTTCAATATGAAAAATCACTATTTTTACATTTTATTTTTTATATTTAAACTACTACCTCTACAAACCCATACCCATTTACGAAATTTCATTTGTACATTTCTGTATAAAAATTCTGCGTACATACAGTATACTATTCATCTTATCCTGTAATTCTGTGTCTATCTGTTGTATTTCTTTATGTACTGGAAGCATTTGATAAGAGGCCAAATTCCTTGTGTGTGTGTGTGTGTGTGTGTGTGTGTGAGAGAGAGAGAGAGAGAGAGAGAGATAGAGCACATCTGGGCAATAACAATGTGATTTTTGATGGTATCAGATATACAACTATTTATTTATCATTCTGTAGTTGCGTGGTGCTTCAAAGTACTTCAAAGAATACCATGTTACTACCATGGTAATTTGATATATGATTACCATATTCATATAGTATTTTATTTACATGGTGCTTCAAGGTAATTAAAAAATACCATGGTACTTCGCGATATTACCACATTCATATACCATTGTATTAACATGGTGCTCCCAGGTAATGTCCAAAAAACATGGTAATGTCATGGTACTTTTTTAAAGTATTTATTTTTATTTATTTTTATAGTATTTCATGTAAGCTAATAAGTGTTTTGATACTCTTTTGGTTGGAAAATGTATTTACCTGCAGAAGTCGTTCACAAGCTGCACATGTATTGAATTTAATAAAGACCTTCTTCATCACTGGCAAAAGATAGGATGTATTTGCAGGTTTGGTTTCCATTGATTGATTGCAGATCCACTGCAACCAGCGTTATCTTTATTTGCCGTGTTATAAAATATTACATGAGCTTGTTGACAAGTGAGAGCGTGTACCAAATGATTCAGCAGTGCAAGCACAAGCTTTCTGAAAAATTCAGACTGATTTTCTATCATGTGTGACCAATTTATTGAAAAGAACCGACTCAAATGAGTGATTCATTTGTGAACGAACAGCATTAGTTCTGATTCAAAACTGGCATTAGTAAACACCGGGTACAAGGCATGATGTAGCAGTGTAGCTTTTGTCAGTGCTACACCACTACCTTGTCAAAAATATAGCTTAGCTACTGAAAAGCTACTTGTTTTAAAAACTAGCTAAGCTACCATCTTGCTGCTTAGAAATGTAATTAAGCTTTGCAGTATTGGGCAGTAGCTACTGCCCACTGCAAAGGCCAGGGTAAACACAAGATGTAACAATGTAACAAATGAGTTGTTAGAAGACATGGTTCCATTTGAAAGGCCGTTAATGGGGAAACATGCTTTTTGCCATCTTATAATAGTGTAGTTCCGGCATCTACCAGTAGGAGCTAACGAGGTGACGCTAACTCCCGACCCCCTTAACAAGACAAACCAATAGCTGGGTTTACATCCATGTGTTTCAGATTTTTTAAGAGCATTTTTTAAGGCTCATGTACATTTACCAAACATTCAGCTCTTTTCTATCACGGCTTTCTCCTTTCTCTCAGGTTGGATGGTAAAATATTTTGACTGAATAAACTTTTTGAGTCTTTATTCTGTCTAGAAACATTGCCTCGGTTTGATAGTCAGTCTCCTGATGCAATCAGCTCTCTGTTCAGGCATTTCAGACAGTGGCTGTGCCTCAAAAACAAGTAAACTGCCTATCAAGATTGCATTTTTGGGAGTCATAAAGACATTCACAAAGTTTTACATTTCAATTAGAGCAAACAAATATAAGAATCTAAATATCAATGCAAGAGAGAAATTGCAATTAAGAGAAAAACAATCACTATATCAATCTATTATGGTATTGGCACAACCGTTATTTTAGGTCAGCAGCATTTTTGACCACAGCATATTTCGCTGTCATAGCCATTTTCCGAGTCAGCTGAGCTGTGTGTGTGTGTGTGTGTGTGTGTGTGTGTGTGTGTGAGGCAGAGAGAGAGCTGAGCCGACTAGAAACGCACTTACAATGTCCAAAAATGCTAGACAGATAGGCAGCTCGCTGGGTTTTTAGACACCTCCACTATGATATCATCCCTTGATTACACGTGGTCTAAAAGATACCCCCTCAAGGATTTATAGTTAGTGCTAAACTCTCATCTGTCATGGCTCCGGTGAGTTTGCCAGTTTATTATGTTGTTTTGTTTTTTCTCTCCCTCATGTCTTGCAGGCGAAGCAGGCAAGTGTTTACATGGGAACATTGATCGTTCCCGGGGAAGCGCTGATCATGCCACTGATTAACGTGCTAGCTACACCTGTTCCACTCTGATTGCACTCCCTACTTAATCCTTGTGTGCCCTCCCTGTCTTTGCTAGATTATTGCTTGTGCTGTCAAGTGGCTAACCTTGCTCTCTTTGTCTAGTTGGTGCTGTCTTGTGTATCTGTTGGTTGCCTGTCTCTGCCCGCTTGTAGGGAAGTGTGGTTACCTTTCAGTTTGCCTTATGCCTGTCCTCACCGCCCACAAATCGCCAGTGGAGGATTCTTCATCTCTGCCTGCGTGTCGGGAATACGACTGCCCTCTTTCGTCTGGGCTTTGCTCTCTGCACCACACCACACCACACTTCAACGGACTCTTCCTCCGGATCTGCTCCTGACTTCCACAACGCATACACCTGTCTACGAACACACTCATCCTTTGCCCGCTGCATGGCCACAATGTGCACACAGACTTGTTCCTTGCCACCTGCTACTGCAGCCGCTGCTGGGATTCATATTCATCGCCAGCACAGTTTATGTTGACATTTGTTGTTAATAAATCCTTTGAAATGTTTTTCTGCTATTGGGTCTCTGACTCACTCATGAACTTTTATATCTTGAAAACATTGCATGAGACATGACATTCATTGTCATCAACATTCTCTATGTAAACAAGCAAGCATTTACATACTAACTGTGACATACTTTCATGGGTATTAAACGTGTAAGTAACAAAACATGAAAATCCCTACTGGTTAATTCATTGGTTTTACAACATGGATAAAATATTACACGTTATTAGAAACCTGATTGTCAGGGTATATTATCAGGTTAGTTATCATTCTTAGTAGAATGAGATGAATAATACAAGATTAACAGTTATACTTATTGATTTGTTAGTTAGAAGTGATTACAAATCACTACACATTTTAAAAGGTACATCAGGCTATAATTATTAATTTGTCAGTTATGAAAGTAATCACAGGTCAAAGAAATTTTCAGAATTATCTAGCAAGGCTAGGTATGGTGTACATTGTAGGTTTAAATGCATTCTGTACATTTAAGAGGGTTAACTCAGTGAAGGTACAACGTTCATGAATTCCTTCACGAGTCTCCGTTTCCTGATATGGCTGCGGATTTATGCATTTAAGGTCACAAGGTCTTACTTGGCCATTTGGTCTTACAGTGGAACAAAGAAGGGTTGTCCATATGGGTTAGCTCTGTCATTACAAACCCTAGTTTGAGATTAAGCAGGAATGGTGGAGACGGTCTCCTTCAGCAATTTAGGTGCCATGGATTTGTTTTTATGACTCTCTAATGGCTTGGTGGGGGATCTCTCTGATCTGTGGAATGTGGTGTTGTGTTCATTTGATGGCTTCATTCGAGGATAATCCTACAGGTATGTGTGTGAATTTAAAGGGTAGGTCCTCACAATGCAAGTGAATGGTTATCAGGACTTTGAAGCTCTAAAAAGGACATAAAGTCCACATAAAATTAAGCCATATGACTTTAGTGGTTTAATCAATGTCTTCTGAAGTGATCCAGTTGGTTTTGAGTGAGAACACACCAAAATGTAACACCTTTTTCACTGTACCTCTTGCTATTGCAGTCTCTAGGCACGATCATGATTTCAAGCTTGATTACACTTCCTAGTGCTTGACGCATGCACAGAGCGCTAGATGGCGCTAAAGGCAGTGCAATCGAGCTTGAACTCATAATCTCCAAGGAGATTGCTGTCAAGATGTACAGTGATAAAGGAGTTACATTTTGGTCTGTTCTCACCCAAAATTAACTGGATCGCTTCAGAATACATTGATTAAACCACTGGAGTCTGATGGATTATGGATTTATGCTGACTTTATCTGCTTTTTAAAGCATCAAAGACCTGATAACTGTTCATTTGCATTGTATGGGCCTACAGAGCTGAGGTATTCTTTTAAAAATCTTCATTTGTGTTCTGCAGATGAAAGAAAGTCTGGGATGGCATGAGAGTGAGAAAATGATGAGAAAATTTTCATTTTTGGGTGAACTAACCCTTGAACACAGCAGGCAGAGGAAAGGATGTGTGTCTCTCTCTCTATCTTTCTAGTTTCCTCCATCTTTCTCTCTTGGCACCTGGGAAAAAGCAGGCTGTTTAGTGAAAGGTCATCTCTGAATAACATGTCTGACTATGTGTGCTCTATGTGGCCAGTTCCCCAAAGGTCTCAGCTCTAAACACAGAGATGAGTGAATGTCTATCTGCATTTAAATTTTTTCACTCAAAATGCCTCTCACTGACTACGTATTAACATGGGCTTGATGCTTCCAACAAAATGTAATTACATGTGCTAATCTATGTACTTATAAAGGGATAGTTTACCCAAAAATGTTGTCATCATTTACTGGTTCGAAACCTGTATGGCTTTCTTTCTTCCATTATACATGAGGAGAAATTTTTGAAGAATGTCTACAGTGCTCTTTTTTTCCACACAATGAAAGTGAATGGGGACTGAGGATCTCCATTTGTGTTCCATGGAAAAAGGAAAGTCATTTGTGTTTGGAAAAACATGGGGGTGAGTAAATGATGACATAATATTTATTTTGGGTGAACTATCTCTCTAACGTAAAAACATAAATAAAATAGTCTTTAGTCTGTGCACAGCAAAGTTAGCAAAGACCATCCATTAATTTCTGACCATTACTATAATAACAGATTCTCGATATCTCCGTACAAAATGTTATGTTAAAAAAAAAAATTCTTCCAAATTTTAATTCTTAAATACTTATTCAACTAAGCATACAGGCGTATTTTTTTCACAGTTTTCACGCATGAAGTGACTTTGGGGTTTAGATACATTTCTGAATGTGCACTGACACATTTTATTTTTGCAAAGTCCAACAGAAAGCTGTTATATTTAGATTACTAACATTGTTTTGTTTTAGTTTTTTTTACATTAGTGCAACTCTACTTAAATTCTTTCACTGTAGGTAACAGCCATCTGTTTATTAAAAAGCATCTTTAACCTGTTGTTTGCGTGCGTGCGTGTGTGTGTGTATGTGTGTGTGTGTGCATGCGCATGCACATGCTTGGCTCCCTTCAGCACCATTCCTGTTAAACATCTGCTATTCCAGTTAGGTTTGCTCTGTGTGTGCTGGTGGGCTGCTTCAGGTCTCTTTTCTCTAAACGCTGACTGTGGTAACCTATGGAGAGGAAATTAAGGCAAAGCTGTTTCACACCATTTCTGCCAGTTCCTTATTATTCTATGCTGTATTTTTAGAGCCCAAGACTTCCGTTGCTCTGGGGCTGAAGGCAGTGTGTTATTATTCAAATTGGATAATGGGTTGCCAGTCAGTGCTCGGCGCAATAATGTACTGTGGTGAATTGCTTCACCTGAAAGCATGACTGTCCATTCTGCTTCGTCAGATGTTCTTCACATATCTTTTAAACAGCAATGGTCGTGCATTAAGCGTAAGCCTGTAGAAGTCATTATCCTAAAGAACATGTAAAGGCAAACAGGAGTAGAGTGATAGAAAAAAATGGTATAATCAAAAAGTGTCATTGAATGTGCTGTTGTTGAAAGTGCTACAAAAATCTCTTAGTCTGACCAGGACCACTGTGCAGTGGCACTGATACTAAGTTTGTATGTTTATGCATATAGACACATCTCTCTTTCTGTCTGTCTGTCCGTAAGTGTTTAATTTATATATATATAATTGCATTTTCCATAATTTCATTTATTTGTATATGTGTATTAATTCCTCTTTTATTTGTTTCCCTTAGAACTTTAAGTCTGAGAGGCCGCCACCAGGGACACAAAATATAAGAGTTACATTATTTAGCTCAACTGTGATTGTTTCATTGCTAATAATTTGATCAAAGTGCAGCCTGAATCCACAGTGGTGTCATGTCTGGAAAATGGCAATTGGAAGGTTTGTCTTTATAAGCCTCTTGGAACCTGCGCACATAAGTGACTAGGATGACTCACAACAGAATTAACCGTACTTATAGAATGGCATTACATCATCAAAGCCATTGCAATATTACCAAAAGTGAATACTACTCAGAAGGCTTCATTTTCAATTATGCTTCAGAAATGCTTATGTAGAAGACCATGACAAGGTAGCATGCGGAACTGAGTACTAATCATACTTACAAAACTAACATTGAGCATCTACAGTGCTATGTTTTTCCATGTTTTTTAACACAATGTTTTAAGATTACAATCTTATAATTTTACTCCATCATAACACATGAAACCATGTGATCTGGCCATGCAAGTTATTCCAAGTTGTTTGTCACAGCATTCATAGGATTAATTGGTGGTGTAGACCAATATGTTTTTTTTTTTTTTTTTATGGTCTGAACCAATACTAATATCTTGAGAGAAAGGTGATCAAAGGCCAATATAATGGCAATACAGTATATACATTATATGTAAGTAAGGGATATTGTACACTACAGTCATCTGCTCATTATCACAAAATAAACACAGACAGGGAGATCAGGACCTAGATCTGAAGGGAATTTATTTACTAATTAAAATCAAGTATTCTACATTTAATAATGTAATGAAAGCACCAAATTGCTGAAATGAAACAGACACTTATTTTACACTTTTTACACAATTCACTTAAAGCAATTTAAATACATTTTTATTATACATTGACAAGGCTTTAGGGCTTTAAGGCTTTAGAGTTTGAAAATGACATATGGGGAACTAACACTTTATGTTAATCGGTTAAGTGGTTATAGTTATTGGCAAATGCTGATAACCTGAAAATGAACTGAAAGTCCTGGCTGATATATCAGTCTATCACTACTAGATTGTACCTCAAAATGTTACACGCAATAGTAAAAAGTGTACAGGCTGCTACTGTTGAACCTGAGATTCCATTACCTGGGCCAAACAAACAAGTGCTGATGAGTAGATAACACCAACATTAATATGCAAATTACAAGAAAATTGCTATAATGAAGGCAGAGGACTGAACTTGACCTCTAGATTAAAGTTTTATTGTGTTTAAAACAATCATTTGCATGTGACGAGCTGAAAGAAAAGGGAATACAGTATTTATACTGCTTAAAGGTAGTGTAAAGTGTTTTGGTAGCTAGAGTAGCTGGTGTAATGAATGACGTTCATTACCTTGTAGTGGCCTGTGAAACACAGCACATTGATTTTTCTCCTTTCTGTAGGGCATATTGGTCAGAGAGAGAGAGTTTGCATGTGCGTGTATATGGCACATACAAACACTTGCTGAACCATGAGGTCAGTTACAGGGGGCACATGTCAGCATTTGTAAAAGCCCACAGTGGTCAGCACTTTCTCTGTTTACACGGGCCCTGAGCTAATGGAAAAGACCCATAGTGTGTGTCATCTAATCTCCTGTGTGCTCTCCCAGGTCCCCCATCACACATGGTCAACCGCTGAATGCCACTCAGAGTCCCAACAGTCTGCAAGCAAACTGGCCCTGTTAAGCACACTGGGTCATTTGAAAGGATTCTTCATTAGTGGAATAAACTGTTGCCCAGTTTGAAAGAAATTAGTTGATGCTGGTGACTGGAGTTGACACAGTCAACTGCGAAGAAGTGTCTTCAGTTTATGTCCTTATGTGTGAATGTTTATTGAAGGGAAAGAAGCATGGAATCTTGCGATTATAAATAAATTAGTATTTTTTAGCTCAAGTTAACACGTTAATGCAAGCAATTAATTAATGATTTTTAATTGTGATTAATGCATTTATGGTTAATAAAGAATAAACCAGAATATACACTGGTCGAAGTAGGGTGGAAAACTTTGCGATGTGTCCGCCCGGTGTCATGTACTTTGCAGCCTCTGAAAGCCGTAATTTATTTACCACAGAAGTATACCAAGTCTTACCTATAGTGGACTCAAAATGGCGCCGAGTATGGCTGCTGCGTTGCGAGCTCCAACACAACATTGCAGTTTTTTTTTGTTTTTTTTTACAGTTCTTATGTTTTTTGTCTTGGATGTTGTCTGCCTTATTGTATACGATAGACAAACATTTTTGGACATTGGTTCTGCAATTGCACACCGAAAACCGGACTTCCAATTCCTCAATGCCGACCCGCTGTTTACAAACACGCCAGCGGAGCCCTTTGTCTGGGCTGTCCGGCTGCGGAAATGCAGAAGGAAAAAGGGAAATAGAGCCGGCATTCTCATCAGAGTAAGATGTCGCGCAAATCGACCCTCGCTACCTAGTATTCTACTGGCAAATGTTCAGTCTCTGGACAACAAGCTCTGTGAGCTGAGAGCGTAGTTCTCTTTCCAATGAGAGACAAGGGACTGCTGCATTATCTGCCTTACAGAAACTTGGATGTCTGCTGAGATTCCAGATTCAGCCATTGAACCCGCGGGGTTCTCCGTGCACCGAGCAGACAGAGCAAAGGCCTCTCAGGTAAAAGCAGAGGTGGTGGTGTATGTTTTATGATCAACAAATCCTGGTGTGATCAGAGGAACGTACATTCTATCAAGTCTTTCTGCTCTCCTGAACTGGAATTTCTCATGCTTCTGTGTCGACCATTCTGGCTACCGAGGGAATTCACAGTGGTCATTATCACTGCTGTGTACATACCGCCACAAGCCGACACAGACCGGGCACTCAAGGAACAGTATGGGAGTATAAACAAGCAGGAAACCGCGCACCCTGAGGTCGTGTTCATTGTGACCGGGGACTTTAACAAAGACAATCTCAAATCAATCGCACCAAAATACCACCAACATATCAGTTTCAACACACGAGGGGACCGGGTTTTGGACCATTGCTACTCTCCCTTCCGGGATGCTACAAACCCCTTCCCCGCCCACCATTTGGCAAATCAGTCCACTCTTCCGTTCTGCTTCTGCCCGCTTACAGACAGGAACTGAAACAGGAAGCACCCACCCTCAGAATGATCCAGTGCTGGTCGGACCAATCAGATTCTACGCTACAAGACTATTTTGATCATGTGGACTGGGAGATGTTCCGGTCCGCCTCTGATGACGACATCGAGCTTAATGCTGATAGCATAATGTGTTTCATCAGAAAGTGAGTAGAGGACGTTGTTTCGACCAAAACAATAAGGATATACCCCAACCAGAAACCATGGATTAATAGTGATGTTCGTGCGGCACTTAATGCGCAGACCTCCGCTTTTAATTCCGGGAACGCAGAGGAGCATAAACAAGCCAGTTATGCCCTCGGCAAAACTATCAGAGCAGCAAAACGCCAGTACAGGGACCAGATTGAAGGACAGTTCAACACCACCAACTCTAGAAGCATGTGGCAGGGAATTAATGTCATCACGGACTACAAAGGGAATAAAAACTCCGCCGTGAACACCGCTGCCTCTCTCCCGGATGAGCTAAATACTTTTTATGCTGTTTCGAGTAAAATAACACTGCTCTCGCAGAGACAGCTCTCGCGGCCGAAGCTACAGAGGTTAGTTCACTCTCCGTCTCTGTAGCTGATATAACCCGATCGTTCCGATGGGTGAATATCTGTAAAGCCACTGGTCCAGACGGCATTCTGGGCCACGTCATCAGAGCGTGCGCGAACCAACTGGCTGGTGTTTTTACGGGCATTTTCAACCTTTTCCTCACCTTGTCTGTAGTCTCCATTTGCTTCAAAACATCCACCATTGTGCCTGTACCAAAGCAATCCAAAATCACTTGCTTAAATGACTGGCGTCCTGTTGCTCTGACCCCCATCATCAGCAAATGCTTTGAGAGGCTAATCAGAGATTACATCTGCTCTGTGCTGCCTACCTCACTGGACCCACTGCAGTTTGCTTACCGCAGCAACCACTCCACTGATGATGCCATTGCATCTACACTACACACTGCTCTCTCCCACCTGGAAAAAAGGAACACTTATGTGAGAATGCTCTTTGAAGACTTCAACTAGCATTCAACACCATAGTGCCCTCTAAGCGTGATGTGAAACTCCAGGCTCTGGGCTTAAACAGCTTGCTGTGCAGCTGGATCCTGGACTTCCTGTCAAGCAGACGCCAGATGGTTAGAATGGGCAGCAACATCTCCTCATCACTGACCCTCAACACTGGAGCCTCGCAGGGCTGTGTTCTCAGCCCACTCTTGTATTCCTTGTACACACATGACTGTGTGGCAACACACAGCTCCAATGCCATCATTAAGTTTGCTAATGATACAACGGTGGTAGGTCTGATCACTGACAATGATGAAACAGCCTACAGAGAGGAGGTGCACATTCTGACATGCTGGTGTCAGGAGCACAACCTCTCCCTCAACGTCAGTAAGACCAAGGAGCTTGTGGTGGACTTCAGGAGAAAAGACAGAGAACACAGCCCCATCACCATCAATGGAGCACCAGTGGAGAGAGTCAGCAGCTTCAAGTTCCTCGGTGTCCACATCACAGAGGAACTCACATTGTCCGTCCACTCTGAGGCCATTGTGAAGAAGGCTCATCAGCACCTCTTCTTCCTGAGATGGCTGAGGAAGTTTGGAATGAACCACCACATCCCCACACGGTTCTACACCAGCACTGTAGAGAGCATCCTGACTGGCTGCATCACTGCCTGGTACGGCAAGAGCACCGCCCACAACCACAAAGTCCTGAAAAGGGTGGTGCGAACTGCCAGACACATCATCGGAGGTGAGCTTCCCTCCCTCCTGGACATATATACCAGGCGGTGTGTGAAAAAAGCTCGGAGGATCATAAGAGACTCCAGCCACCCGACCCATGGGCTGCTCTCACTGCTACCATCAGGCAGGCGGTATTGCAGCATCAGGACCCGCACTAGCCAACTCCATGACAGCTTCTTCCCATAAGCAATCAGACTTTTGAACTCTTGATCTCTCACGATCAATATACATCAGCACTGCACTTTATTAATCGTATTATCTCACACCGGACTGTCATATCCGACAGCCTGAATGTCAGTAAAGTTCAATACAACCTACTGTATATTTTATATATACTTTATATACTATTTTTATTGTATGTGTATTCTATATTATGTGTACGTGTATTCTATATTGTGTGTATTGTATATTGTACATTGTATATTATTATTGTGTTGTGTAATTATGTGTATATTAGATATGTAAATTGTGTTGTGTAAATCTGATGTTTATTGTAAATTGGTATATGTCTCATCACTGTCATGACTGCTGTGTTGCTCGGAACTGCACCCAAGACTTTCACCCACAGATGCACTTGTGCATATGGTTGTGTGACAATAAAAGTGCTTTGATTTGATTTGATCACAAAATTGCAGAACGAGGCGTTGTTTGCAAGTGCTTTTAATGTGGATTTCAAAGTGGCTTTTGATTCTGGCGTTGACGCCCTGACACGAATTGTAAATGCGGCTACATGATTGCTGTAGTGGATAGCCACAGTCTAAAATTTGTTTCTGCGATATGATGTCACCATAGAATGGTGAGAAGAACTTATTATAGATCTCATTAGATTCTCCTTACCGTAATGCAATATTTTTATGTATTGCAGTACAAAGAATTGTAAAACATTTTTTAATGACAAAATCAGCATAAATTAAAAGCGCATTAAAATATTAAACGTTCATGTAAATATAAAATAAATTATGTATCATTATTTTTTACAATCATAAATTTGTTAGGATACTTATGTCACAATGCAAAAATAAATAAATAAATAATGCTAAAATAGGTTACATTTTCTTTAAATAAAATGTAATTTTAAATAAAAAATTTTATTTGGGGTGAAATATGACATGTTCTTGACAAGTTTTGGGAGATTCACCAAACCACTGCACTACATCATCATTAGTTTGCATAGATGGATTTTTGTTTAATGAGTTGTGTATGTATCCTTAAGGCTGAAGCACAAGTGCATAAACATGGATGCTACTGGCTACACAAGCTCGATTTTGTTTGTAGTTGCATTCCAAAATGTAAATGTACAAGTTACATTCTCAGCGTTGAATTAAGGGCATTATAGCTGGCATTAGTGTGAACTGTCCACTTCTACAGTGAGTTTTACTGCCATGATGGAGAAACTATTTGAAGAGAATATTGCCGTAAGTTAAAGCCAAAATATTTACAGTATAGCAACATCCTGTTTCATGGCACAGACTTTTGAAGGAAAATCTATTGCCCCATTGAGTTCTGAGGTTTGTTACCATCACAGTAACGTAAGAACGCACATTATGTAGGTTCAACTGGACAGCACATTGAAAAATGCGTTGGCTAAGCGATGGCATCTGCGTATGCCTACTTGCGTGAAGTATGTTTCTGGCCCTGCTTTTGTGAGCTACATTCCTTAAGTGAAATTTGCAAGATCAACCCTAAAGTGCAACATAAAGTAAAGCACTGACTGATCCCTACTTTAATGAACAGGTGAATTTGTTGGATCAGGCAGAGAGAGGAGGATCATGTAGGACATGAGGTGATGTCCTTTATGAGCTCATTTATTTTCTGTGGCTTCAAGTTCAGGTCCACATTGAGCTTAAACGATGTTTGTCGAGGTCAGTGAATTACTTTGATCAATGAATGGAGCTCAGCTCTCTACACTAATTAGGATCAGAACACACATAATATACTTGATAAATGACTCTTTAAAGGCACTGTTTGCTGTAGTGTCTAAGATTTTAGAAGTCTTTCTGATTGTGAAACTTGTTTGAATTATAATTTGAACTGTTTTACATACACTTTTGTTCCACTCGTTCACTCGTTGTATTTGAAAGCTGATTTAAGTTTGTATTTAATGTGGAATCTCAGGTTAATAAGAGCCTTTATAATCATGTTGAACAAACCTCCTGTAAGACGTGTTTGATGAGTTCATTCGGGTCCAATCCTCTGCTTGCTATGTGGAAAACTTCTCTACTCTATTAATGCTGCTATTTACCTAGCCAGCTTGAGCTCATCCCAGTGCAGCCTCAGACTTCATTTAATCATCCTCCAGTCAGCATGCACACACATACACACACAGATATATATATACTGGATACACATACATAGAGGCCTGTCTTCCTGCCAAGCGACAGATTGATTCCTTTACTCCACCACCCACACACACCCTCTATAATCATTGGTGGTCAAGTGTACTGTAAAAACACACTGTGAGTATACACACAACACACACACTCCCAGCATTTGCCATGTTTTGCCCGATGTCATACTTGCAGTTACTACCATCTATGGACCCACCATGGTTTCTGTGGTAGTTTGATCTGATGGCAGTTTAGTCCACAACAGAGCATGGTTCACATGAAACATTGGTAATATTAAAGATGTTTTGTGGACTGGAGAACAGACCATGGTACCAAACCCAAAACTACCTGCTGGAAGTGGTCTGAGCTCAGTTGCAATGGAACTGTGTCATGGTTTGCATGAGTGAGAAAGCAACCTGTACTCATGTCCAGATAAAATACCTTTGTATGATTTTTGCCGATTTAAGCATGACAACATTATCAGTTGCACAAAAACACATACATGTGCACCTTGAATGGCTGGGGAACATAAGCAGTGCTGTAAATTCATTGCTCGCAACCATCTGTCTCCTCAAAAAAGACATTTTATGGGCAGAAGATATAGTCGCCTTCTCCTGGACATGCAAATTTCCTGAACTATGGTATGCAACGCACAGAGGCATTCACTCTGGTGAGCATAATGATGCCAGATAAAAAAAATAAATAAAAAAAAACACAAATATAGCGACCCCCTTTTTCCTTTATCCGGGGCGTGGTCCGAACAGAGGGTGAAAGCCCATCCCAGTAGGTAATACCGAAGGGTGAGGATCGCCCACTTGATGGTCAGACACTCAGACCCTCGACCCGCTGGGACAACACGGCTCCCAACCCTCTGTCTGACGTGTCAGTCTGTAAAACAAAAGGGAGAGAGAAATTGGGAGCATGTAAAACGGCCCACCACAAAGCGCAGCTTTCACCTGCATAAAAACCTGTTGGCACAGCTTCGTCCACTGGAACGGGTCTGGGGTTCCCTTTCTATTGAGATCAGTCAGTGGGCTGGTGACGTCCGAATAATTAGGCACAAACCTTCGATAGTAGCTGGCCATCCCCATGAACTGCCTCACCTCCTTTTTGGTCTTGGGACTCAGGCAGGCTGCAATCGCTGCGGTCTTATCAATTTGGGGACACACCTGCGCCTGACCCAAGTAGAACCTCAGATACCGTACCTCCACCCATCCAATTGCGCACTTCTTGGGGTTTTACATGAGTCCCACCTGCCGCAGCGACCTCAGAACCGCCCTCAGATGCTGCATGTGCCACTGCCAATCATTACTGTATATAATGATGTCATCCAGATAGGCGGTGGCGTACGCAGAGTGTGGTCTGAGGACTCGGTCCATGAAGCGCTGAAACATAGCCGGGGCCCCAAACAAATCAAACGGAAGGGTCACAAATTGGTGTAAGCCAAACGGTGTGGAGAAGGTAGTTTTCTCACAGGATATTGCCGTTAAGGGGATCTCCCTTTGTCAAATCCAGTGTCGAATTAAAGCGAGCCGCCCAACCGATTGGGCAGTTCGTCAATACGAGGCATTGGATACACGTCTAATTTAGACACCACATTGAATTTTCTTTAATCCACACAGAACCGGACCGAGTCATCGCTCTTTGGAACCAGCACCACCGGGCTAGCCTAGTCACTGTGGGATTCTTCTATTACCCCCATATCGAGCATGGCTTTTAATTCGTGCTCAGGTAATCAGTAGGGATGACAACGTACCACTACCCCTATGAGGTTCGTACGACCAGGAAGGGGCAAGAACACGTCAGAGAATTCTCTTTGCAACCGGGCCAAGTCTGTGATGGGGAACACCTCCCTCCATGGTTTTAAGAGTTTGAGGTGGTAAATTTGCTGTGATCAGCCTCTATCCGTTCATTTAACCTCATAATTGACTTCCCCGACTCGCCTTGTGACCTCAAAGGGCCCTTGCCACTTTGCGAGTAATTTAGAAATTGATGTGGGTAGTAATACAAGGTCTTTATCTCCCTTTGTAAATTCCCCTAGCTCCCCTATTATCCAGCTGGGACTGACATTCTTGAGCCTGTAGCAAATTCTCCTGTGATAGCTGCCCCAATGTGTAGAGTTTTGCTCTCAGTTCAAGAATGTATTGAATTTCGTTTTTGCTGTTGAGGGTCCCTTCTCCCAATTTTCCCTCACAACATCTAAGACCCCACTAGGCTTTCACCCATACAATAATTCAAATGGGGAGAACCCCATGGAGGCTTGCAGGACCTCTCGTATTGCAAATAAAAGGGGTTCAAGTCACTAATCCCAATTCTAAGCATCTTTGTGCATGAACGTACAAATAATGTTCTTCAGGGTTTTTTGTCCATTTGTGGATGGCACATGCTTGTCCGAATCGATTTAATTCCCAATAATTCGTACAGCTCACGTAGTGTACGTGACATGAAATTAGTGCCTTGACCAGTGAGGATTTCTTTTGGAGTGCCTCTGCGACACTATGTGCTGAAATGTTGCGTAGAGGCACTGTTTATCTAGGTCCTCACCTCCATCACCAAGCACTGGTCCTGGAAGTGCCCGGGCTCCCAGCAGCCCCAACATGCCGGCCCAGGCTTCATGCCCTCACCTGTGGTGGTGGATCTGGTCATCCTGGGGGCGATAGTGGGGAGAGACAGGGAAAACCAGTGAGTGGTGCAGTCCCCAAAGCCAGGGAGCTGGTGTAGGATAGAAATTTCACCATTTCCGGGAAGGGGGAACAGGACGAGGGGAAGGGAGAGAGGGGAGAGAGAGAGAGTGATGATGATACGGGATCGCCGGCCCCTGGATAGGCCACCGTGTGGTCCTCTGCCAACTGTACTGCCTCCTCCACCGACGCCGGGCGATGGCACTGGACACATTCTGCAGTTTTTCTTGGCAGGCGTGTAGTGAACTGCTCCAGCACCATCACATTAACCACTGCCTTGGCGTCGGGCTCCCCGTTGGCAAGCACCCACCTCCGACAGGCATCGCGAGACAGCTGGGTGTACACAAACGGGCGGCCGGCCTCATCAAGCGTGAGGGAACGGAACAGCTGGCAGTGTTGTACAGGTGTGCGACCGACCCGTTGGAGGATAGTCTTCCTCAGGTCCTCGTAGATCAGACGGTGTTCGGCTGGCAGCTGCTGAGCCACAAGCTGAACTTCCCCGGAGAGCAGCGGTAAAATATGTATTGCCCACTGGGTGTCTAGTCAGCCCGAGGCAGTAGCAGCCTGCTCAAAGAGCCCAGTGAAGGCTTCCGACTCATCCTGGGGCCCCATCTTGGTCGACAGGAGAAGGGGTACAGCTGCTGCCCCTGGGAATGAGGCTGAGGACCTGCCTGGGGCTATCAGGCTCCGCAGTGCCTGTCGATCCTCAGCCTGGGCCTGTAGGAGCTCTTGGAAATGCTGTTCCTGGGCGAGGAGAGTCTGATGATGTTGCTCTTGAATGCCAGTGAGGGCACGGATGACTTTGCCCAGTGGTGAGGCTTCCATAATGGCACTTTCTCCAATTTTCCTGGGTTTCGGCACCAGTGTAACAGTTCGTAATAAGAAGAAAGCAGGAGCCGGGTGAACAGACAACGTATCGTCTATTTTACACTCAAACAAAGAACAGCCTTCCAGCAGCAACTTAAATCAGGCTTTCCGCCATACACACTAATGCGTCTTTGGGCACTCCAATATACACAAACACGCATGCACAAAGGACAGGCATGTCAGTCTCTCTCTCTATCTGCTCCAGTGTCTGGCTTCCTTTTAAACTCTCCTGCACCCTCACTAGAACAAGAAACAGTTGTTAGAATCATTATAAACAGGTGGCAGCTCTTACCGTTCTCATCTCCCGATCTCGCTCTCCATTCAGACAGTAATGCTTGACCACACCTCCTGCCACCGTAGGGTCCAATACAGAGTGGCACAAAACTGCTTGTGCACACCCTGAATGCAGAATGACGTGCTTCAATGTAACCGGAGTGCTTCAGGGTGATCCTAGCTGCACATTCAAAAGCTTAGAACTGCAAGATAATATTGTGAGTGCAAAGCTATTTCACAACATCAAGTAGTTTTAACCTTTTTTACTCCAACTATTTATTTAAGCAGTGTCACACAGAATCAGCAAGACTTGAATCTCTCCACAACACCTCACAAATATGGGAATATTACTCACAGCAGAGGATTTAATGTCTGACAGTGATCGAATCAACAATGTGTTGTTGATTCAGGGCTTTGCTGTAACAAATGCACATAAGAAGACTAAACCTAAAGCATTAGAGCCAGAACTTCTTGCTGTGTGTAACCGTGCTGACTGTTATTCACTGTTCAGCACAGCAAGCTATCATCATGCAAAAACGTTCGCTAAGAAGTTGCATCTCTCAATTAAATTGAGAATTGCATCTTTCATTAAAATCGCCACCACTAAAAATATTAATGTTAGTAGTCGATCCCATTTATCAACTACTCAGTTGTTATATTGTTAGATTAGTTGTTGATTAGTCGACCTCCCTGGTACATCCCTATTATACAAGGATGTAACCACATATTCAGGATTGTGGGGGACCAAATTAATAATTTCATAATCAACTATGGAAAAACCCCATATCAGTAGACTAATAATATGAATATTGGGGGCGACATGTCCCCCTCAATGTCTATGGTGGTTACGGCCCTGCTATTATATATTTTAAGGAATGAACATGTGACTTTCCCTTTTCTTAATTCCTAATCTGTCTGTTCTGTTCTATCCACAGTCCATACAGCAATAATTTGACCCATGAAATTACACTTACATTATACGTTAGTGTTAAAGCTGAAGTATGTAATTTCTGCGACACTAGTGCCACCGAACGGAATTGCAAAAATTAACAATGTTTTCAAAACAGCTCTCTGAATACGCCCCTCTTCTGCTGTTGCTCAAACAGTTAGATCTATACAGTCAAGTCCCAGATAGGGTCTAGGCCGGTCGCTCATAACAAATACGGGAATTTTTATTGCACCACAGAGAGACACAGTGTATACAGTTTTCGAGAAAATTAACCCATGAATATGGGAATATGGCTAACTTATATTTCCCTCTGCATATTAAGCTGGAATAGAAGAAAGTAAAGTATTTTAACACTGAAAAAGTTTAAACAGATGAGATCATACACAGAGCTGAGAGATGTGAAAAGAACAGGGAGAAAGTGAGAGATAGAGATTGAGTTACAGAAGAAGAGTGTTTTAAAGAATTAAGTGGTTGCAGTGCAGATGAATTGAGAGAGGGAGTCAGAGTCAAGAGAGATTGCAGTGGCCTCTGGCTGCTAGTGGACTTTATATTCACAGTGATGCTTTGGCATTTGGCTGCTGCCTGGTTGTGTACTCTAAAGAGATTCATAGCCTCTGTCTGCCTGCTGGTTCAATGATCAAACACATATTCAGAAAACTACAGACTCACCTTCAAACAAGAAAATGACTGGTAATTTAATGATTTTTTACACTCACAGGCACAAACAAATGGACATTTGAATGGATGACTGTATTTATACACAAGCACACACAATTGAGCAAACACATGAGTTCCTGTACACCGAGACATGACTGAAGTAAACATGATGTTGACTTTATTTTTTCCATTTATTTGGCTGAAGGACTTCAGTTAGCTTTACAATGTTTGAGATCATCAAATTCAGTCTTCAAACACACACACACACACACACACACACACACACACACACACACACACACACACCAACTCACACACAAACAGTTAATAAATGATGAGTTAGTATGATATAACCTAAATGCTTTTATTTTCTTCAGAAGGCAATTTACTCATAACAATATTAAATGGATGCATTGGCTAGTATCTGGTTAACTCCTGGTGTGTTTGCTGGATTGTAGTGTTTTTCACTGTAATATTCTCCTATATCTATGCTGAAGAACAGAGCAGTCAAGCTTGCCAAAAATGAAACTCAACTTTTCTCATTTTTGACAATAATTGTGGCCATTAAATTATTAGCTGGTGGTATTTTAGGGTTCAGCACACTTGAGTTTGGGACAGAGTGCCTTTCCTAGCACACTTTACTCCATGGGCTATTACTGGGGTGATTATGGGACCAATTTGGAAACTGCAGACCCCTATCACAGAATTTTGTTTAATGGCCTGAAAGAGGCTAAAAGTCTCTTCCCTCAACAGTAATGTAGCTTAATAGCCTATCTGACTCACTCTCTCATTATTGACTCTTTTTATTTTTTTGACTAGTGATCAGTTCTTGGTGATTTGGGGAAGATCACCATTCACCCATGTTTCAACTCTGTGATTTACAAGACCACCCTTCTGTTTTTTCTCTCATGTTCTTTTTCCCTTGTTTGTTGTCACCTGGAAAAGTTCAAATAAAGTTAGGGGTGGTGGTAGTTTAGTGGTTCAGTATCTGGTCTGTTGACCCAAAAATCCTTTGTTGAAATACAAGATGGAGTGATTTATGAATTGGACTGTTACTGACCTGCTGAAAAGACTAGATAGTTCTCCAAAAATCAAAATTATCTTATCAAGTTACCTATGCTGTCTCAAACTCGTATGACTTTCTTTCTTCTGCAGAACACAATTATTTTTCACAGATTTTCACAGAACACAGATATTTTGATGAAGATATGGGGTGTTTTTGTCCAGACAATGCAAGTCAATGGTGTCTAACATTTTCAAGCTCCAAAAAGGACATAAAGGCAGCATAACGGCGGATTCACACATAGCCTACTCCGTGAGCGGGGTGTGAGCAAGGTGTGAGCAACGCATTGCATTTGGGCTTTCACATTGGTCGCGTCTCTTTTCTAGGTTCTTACAGCAACGACGGGCAGTCACGTGCACTTGTTTATCAGCATACTTGGATGTGATTGGATAATATATCAAAGTCCCTTTCAACGCAAACCAGTCCACTCGGCGGTCATCTTTGGAATGCTCTTGGGCAGGCTGGGCAACTATTTTTTGTGTAAACAAGCGACATAAAAGTACAGCTCCAGTCTACTTGATTGGGGAATGACTGAAATTTCCAAAAAGGTTGAATTGTAATAAATTGTAGTGTATAGTTGGTTTGGTTTAAATATTGTTTATTTATTTTTGCTTCTTTTCTAAAATCTCCTGATTATTTTAGTTTTCTACTGCACCCAGAGCCGCTGAGTTCAGCATGAGCTGTGTGGCAAAAATAGGCTCAGCGCAAAAACTATCTGCTCACTGCTGCGTCTGGGATACTTCACCTCACAACTCACACTTGCAATGTGAAGGGTGTAACCTGTTAATATGGGCACCGAAACGAAAACACGCTGCTCATGCCATGCTCACGGAGGATATGAGAATCCGTCGTAAGGGTAATCCATATGACTCGAGTGGTTTAATCCATGTTTTCCGAAGCAATGTAATCAGTTTTGGGTGAGAAATTGATCAAAACCTAACTCCTTTTTTACTGTAAATATTGATATCTGCAGTCTCCTTGGCGCATTCATAAGAGAAGTTTGTCCACACTTCCTCATGCTTGATGCATGTGGATTACCTTTAAGCTGCCTTTATATCCTTTAGAAACGTGCAAGTTTTGGATCCCACTGACTTGCACTGTTTGAACAAAAACACGTCATATATCCTTAAATAATATTTGTTTGTGTTCAGCAGACGATCGAAAGTCATATGAGTTTGAGATGGCATAGGGGTGAGTATATGATGAGAGAATTATCATATTTGGGTAAACTATTCTTTTAATGCCTACCCAAATAAGTTAGCCTGCTGTTTACAAATGGCATTGTTGATTTAATCTCTTAGGTTTTTTGGCATGATACAATACCGATGCAGTTTATTGTTGAACATGACAGAATGAAACTCATCAGGCATTACTCTCGAGGAATGAGTTCCAGTCACTGAACAACAAAGATTTCCGGTCATATTATGCGTTTGCAGTCAGCAGTATTGATAGAGTCATAACAGAAACATGAGTCTTCTCCTGCCGCGCAGAAGCTTGTGTAATCTGCAGCACGTCTTCCTCTGCCAAAGATTGTGCAAGCTGAGAAATGTGATTACAGTTTGGTTAGAGGCCAGATGGTATTGCAGACAGAGCGAGACAGAATGGGTGTTCGTGTGTGTGTACAAGAATTTTGACTGTATGGTCTAGCTTTCCTTCTGTTGGGGAAGACATCACAGTGGTGTCCACATGCAGTGGTGACCCTCCTGCCCTGCCCATTTACCCGTGGCTGCTTCCTACCCAGTTGAGCAGAGCGATTATCTACGGCAAGCATGCTGGGACATGCTCAATCTCATTAGAAATGCAAATGCGTACTTATCTTGTCCAAACAGTAGATAGTGGCAGAATCTAGATAAGGCCAGTCCTGCTGCCAAAGGACAGCGAGACAATTTCCATAAATTTGGGCACTTGACTGGGGGAAGACACTGGCTGTGAGCAGTTCTCTCTTCCCGCTGACCCACTGCCCATTATGTTGTAGAAGACACCTCCTGCCTCTTTCTCAATTATTCCCACTCGCAGAGAGAAAGAGAGAAAGAGAGATAAGATGGATCTCTAAGATAATTAGTGGAGCTTCCCAACTTGGGGTTAGGGATTTCAACAAACCCCAAAGTATTAATCTTTGGCGCATAACTCATCCTACACCATTTGTGTTGCATTGCTTCAGTAATGCTTCAAATCATGCCTTTTATTAATGAGAAGTGCGCAGTTACTTACTTTTTTTTTAAAAAATTCACGTATCGCAACAGTTTCACGTATCGCAACAGTTTTGAGTTGAAATGTCCAATCAGTGGTGATAAAAGAACCCTGAACCTAAGCCTAACCAATGAAAACTAAATTGCTGAAGCAACCACATCATTTTGTGGTGCTTCTATGACACTTTCGACTCACGTGTCAAATTGCGTGCTCTTCAGAATTCGTACCTTTGCTATGCAAGTGTAATGCTCTATCAGTTGAGCTACTGCATAATTTGATAGAGCTCGAGCAAGCTTATAAATGTAGTTGGTTAAGTAATGCAGATGTGCTATAGTAAAAGTGTTTTGATGACATAAGATTGAAGAGTGTGGGAACAGGGCAAAAAGAATGTGTTATGAACTGATGATCTGCCTTTTTGCATGTAATTTGTGTCAAAAATGGAATAAAAGCCATTGTCGTTTTAGAACCTCTAGTGTTTATTTCACCAGGAAACTGCTGCATTCAGCGAGCCACATAAAAATCATTTTGCATAAATATAGGTATAGTAATGTGTTCCTAGGAGACCAGGTATTATTATTATTTTTTTTTTAGTGGTGAACAATAAAACAAGCAAAAAAAAATACATTTATGCATTTGGCAGATGCTTTTATCCAAAGCGACATAGTATATTCAAGCTATCAATGTTATTTACATGCATTTCCTAAGAATCAAACCCATTGTCTTAGCATTGCAAGTGCTATTCTCTACCAGTTATAGGAACATAGACCAACATTGAAGGAGGATTCTGAGCCATATCTAGGGACCAGCAAGCATTACTCTTATTTTCTTATGTAAAATGTAAAAATTTGGGGTGAAATAGCTGCTGTTGTTTCAGGCAGGAGAGCACTGGGACTTCTCCTAATGATGTTGTGTATAGATTCCTCTGTTAGGAGTTGGAGCTTGTACAGCTACACTAGCACACATCATCACCCCCTTCTCTCCATTAAAGAAGGCTCTATTTCAGCTATGTGTTTGTTTATTTGTTTCTCTGCATTTGGTCTAGAATTTGTTCTGCACTAGAGGGAATACTTACAAAAACATGGTCATTGCTGATTCTCTTTGAAGAAACAAAGAAATTAGTGGTCAACAAAACCACCATCTGCAACACCAGATAGTTTGGAGTGGAGTTGTTAGAAGTGTTTGATGTTAGTAGAGGATGATTTCATAGTAAGTGATTGATGTCATAATGAGAGGAGTGCAGAAGTGCTACATTGTGTCTTGATGTTGAGTGTCTGTTATTGACATATGTTATCGGTGATGGCGATGCAATTGGCCATATAAGGAGAGAGAAAGAGACAGAGAGACTATTGATGAAAGCGAAAGCCATTCTCTATGGGACTGGTACCAGAGGACTGTCTAACTCTTGCACTCTCTCTCGCTCTCTCTTTTTTTATTTGTCACTTTTGTTTTCTTATTCCTTTCTCTTGTCTTGTGACACAGTTCCACTGTCTGCACACGCTGTGAAATTCAGATAAAAATCAATGTTAAGTCAAGCAATTAATGAGCCAAGACAAAAAAGCCTACCAAAAGCAATTAAATCACTTTTTAATTGGCTAAAATCTGTCTTTATTTTTATGCACATTGTGAATATTAAAACAGCAATTTAAAGGTTAAGGTTAATTTCAAGTTCATCGTCCGTTTGCAAGGTTGGGCAGAATACTTAAAGTATTCTGGGCTGAATTCTAAATACTCTTTCATAAAGGGATAGTTCACCCAAAAATGAAAATTCTCTCATCATTTACTCACCCTCATACCATCCCAGATGTGCATCACTTTCTTTCTTCTGCTGAACACAAACTTTTAGAAGAATGTTTCAGCTCTGTAGGTCCAGAAAATGCAAGTGAATGGTGACCAAACCTTTGAAGCTCCAAAAATCACATAAAGGCAGCACAAAAATAAGCGATGCAATCACTTTGAGTGAGAAACAGATCAATATTTAAATCGTCCTGGTTACTTGCGTAACCTCCGTTTCCTGATGGAGGGAACGAGATGTTGTGTCGATGTAGTGACACTAGGGGTCACTCTTGGGAGCCCGAGACACCTCTGGTCTTTGATAAAAGGCCATTGAAAATTGGCGAGTGGTATTTGCATACCACTCCCCCGGACATATGGGTATAAAAGGAGCTGGTATGCAACCACTCATTCAGGTTTTATGCTGAGGAGCCGAGACAAGGTCCCGGCCATTTCAGTGGGTAGTTCAGCGTTGTGGCAGGAGGGACACAACGTCTCGTTCCCTCCATCAGGGAAGGGAGGTTATGCAAGTAACCAGGACATTCCCTATCTGTCACTCACTCAACGTTGTCTTGATGTAGTGACACTAGGAGTCCCTATACAAAATGCCTTAACTGGCTGAACTGTGTTACGTGAACTGGCAGTGTGACGGGCAGACCACTGTGTGCCTCATAGCTAGCACACCAGGCCGACACGTAAACTCCCCCAACACTGTTATGAGTGTCAAACGGCCCTTTGGGACAAGTCGACGACCCAAAAGATAGAGACGGGCTAGCCCAGTCATGGCCTCTTATCCTCATTTTTTCCCACTCCCCCCAAAAAATGAGGATTAACCGACTGGGCTGACCAGGTCTAGACGGGGGGTGTCCCTCCCAAGGGGAGGACACCACGGAGACCATACCCTGCCCGGGGGGGGGGGGTATTTAAGTGGAAATACGTCACATGGTCTTGTCGAGCTATGTCGGAAGTATGCCATGTGGAGAAGTCCCACGGTAGGTCCTACCCTACGGGGGAGGAGTTACTACAAGCATGGAGACTGGGGCAGAGGGGCCTCTGCCCAAGGAAGACACAGTTTGCCAACAGGGAAACGAATTAGCGGAAGATATACATCGCATGGGGTTACCTACGGGGAACCGCCACATGCGGAGCACCTACCCCAGTACAGGGCTTTAATTAGCACGTGTGTACTGGGCCGGCAGCGAATCTCTCTGAAAACTCGTTTGCCACAGGGCTCGGAGGAAATCAACCAGGGAATACAGTTTGTGAACACTACTGGGAGTTAACGATGCACATCTTCAGCTCAGGGGAGGTGAAAGGCGCTATGCGCAAGCGATACACCCGGCCGGCTGTCCCGGACTTACCTGCTTGTGCGTGCCACTACACGGGACGAAACCAGTTCCACCCGGAGGTTGTAGAACCTGGCAAATGTGTTGGGTGTTGCCCAGCCCGCT
Organism: Myxocyprinus asiaticus; assembly: GCF_019703515.2. Classification (NCBI taxonomy): domain Eukaryota; kingdom Metazoa; phylum Chordata; class Actinopteri; order Cypriniformes; family Catostomidae; genus Myxocyprinus; species Myxocyprinus asiaticus. The sequence continues at coordinate 15,268,002 of NC_059384.1, forward strand.
GCTCTGCAAATGTCTGTTAGAGAGGCGCCCCTGGTCAAGGCCCAGGAGGCCACTACACCCCTGGTGGAATGGGCTCATAGCCCTACCGGGGGCGGCACGTCCTGGGCATGTTATGCCATAGTTATGGCATCAATGAGCCAGTGGGCGATCCTCTGCTTGGAGACAGCGCTTCCTTTCCACTGTCCACCAAAGCAGACAAAGAGCTGCTCAGAGACTCTAAAGATCTGCGTGCAATCGAAATAGATGCATAAAGCGTGCACCGGACACAGAACGTCAGGGCTGGGTCTGCCTCCTCCTGGGGCAGCGCTTGCAGGTTCACCACCTACTCCCTAAAAGGGGTCGTGGGAACCTTGGGCACATAGCCCGGTCGGGGTCTCAGGATCACGTGAGAGTAGCCCGGACCAAACTCCAGGCATGTTTCACTGACAGAGAACGCTTGTAGGTCTCCTTCCCTCTTGATGGAAGTGAACACAGTCAGGAGTGCATTCTTCAAGGAGAGTGCCTTAAGCTCAGCTGTTTGCAAAGGCTCAAAGGGGGCACTCTGTAGACCCTGAAGAACTACAGAGAGGTCCCATGAGGGAACGAGGCGCGGTCTGAAGGGATTCAGCCTCCTGGCACCTCTCAGGAACCTGATGATCAGGTCGTGCTTCCCTAAGGACTTACCGTCCACTGTGTCGTGGTGTGCCGCTATAGTGGCTACATACACCTTCAAGGTGGAAGGGGACAGCCGCCTTACAACCTCTCCTGCAGGAAGGAAAGCACCGATCTGACTGCGCATCTCTGGGGGTCTTCCCATCGGTAAGAACACCACTTAGCGAACAGACGCTACTTAAAGGCATACAGGTGCCTTGTAGAGGGGGCCCTAGCCTGAGTGATCATGTCTAGCACGCAGGTGGTAGACCGCTTAGGTCTTCTGCGTCCTGTCCAGGGGCCAGACATGGAGATTCCAGAGGTCTGGTCGCGGGAGCCAGATGGTGCCCCGTCCCTGAGAAAGAAGATCCTTCCTTAGGGGAATTTGCCGGGGGGGCTTTTGCAAGGAGCGTGAGGTCCGAGAACCACATCTGGGTGGGCCAGTAGGGTGCTACCAGGACGACCTGCTCTTCGTCCTCCCTGACCTTGCACAGGGTCTCTGCAATAGGCTCACTGGGGGAAATGCATATTTGCACAGTCCAGGGGGCCAGCTGTGTGCCAGCTCATCTATACCGATAGGTGCCTCAGTCAGGGCGTACCAGAGCGGGCAGTGGGAGGATTCTTGGGAGGCGAACAGGTCTACTTGTGCCTGTCCGAATCGATTCCAGATCAGCTGGACCACCTGAGGGTGGAGTCTCCACTCTGGTGTCTGCTTCCTGCGGTGGTCTCCGAAGGGGCGGGCTGCGGCGGAGCCGGTGCAGTCACTGCAGGGGGACACCCTTGGCGACGAGCAGGCGGGGTGCGGGATCTTGAGCCGTGCCGGGGCAGGATGTGTCGGATAGCCTCCGTCTGTTGCTTCACCGTCGAGAACTGCTGGGCAAAGTCCTCGACGGTGTCGCCGAATAGGCCAACCTGGGAGATAGGGGCAGCAAGGAACCGTGCCTTGTCAGCCACACCCATCTCGACCAGGCTGAGCCAAAGGTGGCACTCCTGGACCACTAAGGTGCACATCGCCTGCCAGGAGAGCATGGTCGGTCGCCATGTGCAGCTCCTTCATCAAATCTGGGGCGGAACTACCCTCGTGCAGTTCTTTTAGCGTCTTGGCTTGGTGGACCTGCAGGAGAGCCATGGCGTGCAGGGCGGAGGCAGCTTGTCCAGCGGCACTATAGGCTTTGGCCGTCAGGGACGACGTGAACCTACAGGTCTTGGATGGGAGCTTTGGGCATCTGCGCCAGGTGGCGGCGCTCTGCAGGCATAGGTGCACCGCGAGCGCCTTATCCACCGGGGGAATCGCCAAATAGCCCCTGGCCGCCCCGCCATCGAGGGTAGTGAGGGCGGGGGAGCTGAAAGATCGGGACTGGGCAGTAAAAGGTGCCTCCCACGATTTTGTCAGCTCCATGTGCACTTCTGGGAAGAAAGGGACTGGAGCGGGGCGTGGCTGCTTTGAGCGGCGCCGCGAGCCCAGGAACCAATCATCGAGCTGCGAGGGTTCAAGGGAGAGTGGAGGGTTCCACTCTAGCCCGTCGCTCGCGTCCGCCCGGTAAAGCATGTCCGTCATTTCCACATCAGCCTGTAACTGGGCAACCATCCCCGAGGGGGGGTGCCCAGCTGAGGCTTCTGCGTCCGACTGGACGAGCCCGCTCTCCGATTCTGCGGTCGAGAGCTCATCAGTTTCGCGGGCTCCAAACAAGAGGTCGAACTCGCCGTGAGACGAGCCGGCGGACTCATCCGGAAGCCCGATCGGGGCAGACGAGCGTGCTGGGGAATGGGAGGTCCGTGGGGGGATACCCGGCAGAGGTGGTCCCATTGGGGTCCCCAAATCGCCCCCAGTGCTAGCCGCGCTGGCCTCATACCCGTAGGTAGAAGGACCGAGGCGGGGAGCCTCTTTTTCTTACGAAAGCAAGCCACGACCGCAACGTTGCCATGGTCATGTTCTCGCAGTGAGTACATGATCCATCCACGAACGCTGTCTCCGCATGGGTCGTGCCCAGACACAAAAGACAGCGATCGTGACCATCCGAAGTTGAGAGGTAGCGACCGCAACCAGGAATAACACACAAACGGAAAGGCATCTTTAAAAAGATGCGTCTTTAAAAAGACGTTCCGTGTGTGCCGCTCTTTTAGAGAAATATACTCTTTTAGAAAAATATACTCTCTTATTTCTGCCGAAGTGCCCAGGGGCGTTCTCTGCAGTGCACCAGTGCAGAGGAGGGAGAAGCTGCTGAAATGCGGCGTCAGATCCAGCAGAGGTGAATGAACAGTCAGCTCAGTAAACATCGACCGTTCGGCTCCGAAGAGAAAATCTGAATGAGTGGTTGCATACCAGCTCCTTTTATACCCATATGTCCGGGGGAGTGGTATGCAAATACCACTCGCCAATTTTCATTGGCCTTTTATCAAAGACCAGATGTGTCTCGGGCTCCCAAGAGTGACCCCTAGTGTCACTACATCGACACAACATCGAGTGAGTGACAGATAGGGAACCTTTTTTCTCCACTTTAAATCTCAGAATTTGAAATTGGAGATTTATAGTCACTGCTCTCGTCACTGGACTTCCTGTTCTTGTTGCTGATGGCACGCTGCACGAGCCTGCTAGCCTGCTTCGCGTTGCTTATTCTTATTCTCATACATTCATCGTTGTATCCTTTGTCATTTTACTACGTTTCGTTTTTTTTTTTTTTTTTTGCTTTTCTACTGTTTCATCTTTGTGTATTTTACCTGTTGCTGCTGGCGCCTAGCTCGAGTCTGTGTTTGTAGCCCGCTAGTTTTTTTTAGCATCGCTTATTTATCTGTTTTCAGCTTTTAATCCTTAACATCTGCCATTTTTCAACACGCATCGGGTTTTCCCCAGCATTATTCTCTTATCGTGATTCAACTGCATGCATTTTCCATGTGCATCAACTTTCTATTTTTATTTTATTTGTTTCCCTGTCTCAACCTCGGGACTCCTATCCTGAGGTCACCAGAACCGGCTGGATCCAGCTCCATTCCTGCTTTGTGTTGAACTACACTGCTCCATGTCTCTGAGTAATGACGACTAATAGCAGCCGGGGCCAGCCAAACATCACTTCAGTCTATTACGATGGACTTCAGAGGATGAACTGATGCCAACTCCAGCCATAAGACATGAGATACATCATATGCCTTTGCCTGAACCTTGGACGAAATTACTGGCCGGTTGAACTGCGATGCACCTCACCGATCTCTGCCTGCATCACCTCGGTCTAATGATGGACTACACTCTTATAATGGAATATATAGACTATCAATTCATCAATCAATCAATTCAGTTGCCAAGGAAACGCTCCATCAGCCAACTAACAAGGACAATGCATCTATGTGAACTTCTGCAGTTAATCCAGAATGGACTTCAAAGACATTAGTCATTAATCTTACAGTTCATACAAAATCTTTGTTTAAACACTGACCCTTAACACTTTTTTAGTTGAATAATTTTAAAACATGACTTACGCTATACATAAGTAATATAGGCATTATATTCATGATGTTAGCTAGAGGGGAACTGGCCCCCACAGTGAGCCTGGTTTCTCCCAAGGTTATTTTTCTCCATTAACCAACCTTGTGTTCCTTGCTACAGTCGCCTTCAGCTTGCTCACTGAGTTTCTGAATAAAATTATTATTGAATTATTTTTAAACATAATTCACAATCATATTTTATCAAACTACACAATGATGACTCTAAGACATTATAGATATTACAGTTTCATTTTCTGCTTTGAAACGATGTGTGTTGTGAAAGGCGCTATACAAATAAAAATGACTTGACTTAAATATTGATCTGTTTCTCACCCACACCCATTATATCGCTTCAGAAGATATGGATTCATCCACTGGATTCATATGGATTACTTTTATGCTGCATTTATATGGTCTGGTCACCATTCACTTGCATTGTATGGACTGACAGAGCTGAAATATTCTTCTAAAAATCTTTGTTTGTGTTCTGCAGAAGAAAGTCATACACATCTGGGATGGCATGAGGGTGAGTAAATGATGAGAGAATTTTCATTTTTGGGTGAACTATCCATTTTAATGTATACTGTAACATATTCGGATTCATCACATTAAAAAAAGTAGCGTATGCTACATAAAAGTAACTCAAATGGACGCATGAACTGCAGCAGTAAAGCGAGACTGCCGGATACATGAAGAACTAACAACTGCAGGATATGCAGCACACATTTATCTGTTGAACAGTTTTTTTGCCAACTAATTGTATGTTTGATAGGAAGAGTCTAGCTGGCTAGATAATTCAGAATGTTTTTTTATGGTCTCTAAAAGTGACCTTATAGATCGCTACAATTATAATGAATGAAGCTGTGAAAGTCATGCACTTGCAGTGTTAACAGATTCATTTTTTTTAAAGGGACTGATCAAATATTCCAAAAATAACTGTCAGCATCTAAACTTGTACACATACTCAGTGTCAACAAGATAATGATACACATCTGGATTAGTCACTTCAGGTAAATGTTAGATGTCCCTTGAGAAAAGTAATTTTCTCAAAGTCTTGTTTAAAGGTTTTGGTGATGACACTTAATTGTTTATTTTCAGTTTTTGCATATATCTTGTTCTGTTTCAGCTAGACTCAAAAAGTATGCTCTAGTCATTTTGCTTTGACAGTTCTTGTTTGTAAAAATGCTGCTTCCCATACAAATCATAAAGGGTAAAGGGCAGGTTATCAATTCATAAACACTTACTTTTTGCCCTGTTCCTTACTTAATGCTATCTTATGACATCTATACACTTCTAGTGCATGACTTGTAAGGCAATTCATTTTAATGTTTACATTACACAACAAACTTCATTTTAAAGCTTGAAAAGTTAACTTGCTCTGAGTGCAACACAATTGACATTTCACCTCAAAAACTGCCATGACATATGTAAGAAACCACATAATATTATTTTGTCGTGTTATTTTCATCAGGCTGGTTTCTTTGGTATATTTTGGACTTCATATTCAACAAATAAATTCTAAATAACCATAACCATTTATTGCACAGAAATATCATAGTCCTTTAATAACAGGTGAGTTGCTCGTAGCAGACATTTTGAAGTTTGACAGTAATTGTCTTGTCTTATTGTTGAGAAGTTGTGGATTTTTTTTTTAAAGCACAACCTTGATGGCTGAAGTGCCGGTGCTTTAAAGGAGGAGGAATTTAGAGACTAAAAGTTGCCATAGACTGACAGCTTGCTAAAACCCTCTCAGAGAAGCTGCATTATTAAATTCATCCCTTTAAAACAAAGCTGCAATTTTTTTAAAGCTATTTAAAAAAAATAATGTAAAAAAAAAATGTGTATAGGCAAATTAGTCAACCTTCACTGATTGACCTTGTCAGTTGTTGGACGACTAGTTGACCCATTCCTACCCACAGGGTTGTTTAACACACTTAGCTAAAGAAATCTGAAGCACATGCATTAGTGTGTGTGTCTGTGTGTCTGTGTGTGTCTGTGTGCCTGCCTAACATCTCTATTCTGCCCAAAGCACTCCTGTAAGAGTAAGGCAGGAGGTCAGTGTGGAAAATGGCACCCACCATGAGGGTCTCAATTGAACTTCCCAGATATATCTAGAGTTTTTCAAGCTCTACAGGCTTTTGAACCCTGTTCAAGGTGTGGATATGTTTATATGCTGCTCTTGCCTGGATGAAGACTTGTCAAGAAGACTATGAACATGCCACAAAAGACATGAAATGAACCGGGCTCTGTTCCCTCTTAGTTTCTCAGCCAGGGAACCTGTCTTTGTTCTTCGGTTCCTTTGAGTTTTTTTACAATCTCTCCATTGCAGTCTCAGTGGAGGAAATAAGAGATATTGATATACATGGACTTTAAACATAACCACTATTCCTTCCCTCATGCATGACTTCACTCATTCATTCCACACATTTTTCCTTTCATCACCTTTTTTCTCTGTCCTTTCTGGCTGAAACTCTCCTCTCTGGTCTTGCCCATGGTCTACTGTAGGTGATGCTCATCCCATGGCTTCTCATGCTTATCATATAAGAACAGTACTGTGTTGAAAAGAGATGTTTTTTTTTCTTTTCTCCCCTCCCTTGCTTCTTCACTGTCTGTATGTCTCTTTTTCTCTCTTCTTGAAGTCCTTGGATCTGAGTGTGTCTTCTTTGAGAGCTGTCTGTCTGTCCCATGAGGGTGGGCTGTGGAGTACAAAAACTTGAGGGCCAGTCACTATAGACATTCCTTGCTCAGCAATATATGCTTTATAAAGTGTTGATTGTAAGCCTCAATGCCCTCATGAATAAGGATTGCCTGTAAAATTGCATTATGCAATCACTTTGGGAGAATGATTGACAAATTATGAAATTTTGAAGACTGGAAAAGCAAGTATTAATTCACTGCAGTAGAGTCATAATCCTGCTGGAATGCTTATTTGGATGAGTTCAGTTATTACCTGAGTACTTGGCAAATAATTAAGATGGACCTGAGATGGCTAGTTGCTGGTACTGTAATATCTAGTGTAGAATGAGGAGGTTGATTATACAGATTTGTAACATTTCAACTCTTAGTTTAATCTATGAATCATCAAATTCTGCATTTAGTTATGACATTACTGTTGCTCATACATAGGGATTTGAATAATTTCCTAAAGTTAAATATTAACCTCTGCATAAATGATACCTCAAATCATGCAGCTTGTTGAGAAGAGAGGCACTATTACGTAGCATTCTGACTTTCGATATTCGTCTGGTGGAAGATAAAACGGGCCAAAAAAATCCCATAGACTTACATTGAAGGAGGGACCCAAGCCATATCTAGGGACCAGAAAATCATTGAGACTTGGGGGTAGGCTCTTTTCACTTGGGTGAATAAGCAACCTTCAATGGAGCCTTATGATTTCTGCAATGCGGAAAACACTGACAGAATAGCGTAATTCAGTCATAAAAACAGAATTAACTATAAAATCCTTGCTGGTGTATAGTGGCACACTATGGCTGCCGTCGCATCATCCATGTGGATGCTGCACACTGGTGGTGGTTGAGGAGATTCCCAATAAACTAGTATGTAAAGTGATTTGATTGTCTAGAAAAGTGCTATATAAATGGAACAAATTGTTATTATAATTAATTATAAAATGCAGAATGTCACAGAATTTGACATGTTTGGGATAAAATTAATAATACAATTAAAATCGTGATAAGTTCTAGTGTGAAGATTAAACCACAAATGGCTGTGATTTAACTAAATAAATATACAGTCTGCATGTGCTGCACACTTAAAAATTAATGTGTGAAGCCGCTCAGACACTGATAACACTGTATTGGTCCCTTTCAAGGCTAAATACTCTCTGATCATTAGCACATTCAGTCTATATATTTATGTATTTAAATTGCATCCTTTATTTTTTAAATTTCAGTTTTATAAGCACAGTTAACCATATAGCGATCTGCTTATCCAGAATCGAGATGCTACCATCAGAAACAAACAGAAACTGAAAGGGCATCACTCCAAAATAAAAGCTTCTGCCAAAATAAAAGCAAAATTTAACTAGATGTGTGAAATTGAAGAAATTGCACAAAAATATATCACTACTATATTGTACTGAATAAAAGCTTTTTTTAGTGATTTCATTAATACCGTGATGCTCTGCTGTACAGCACTGTATTTGACAAGAGATAACTCAAATGTCATGTTTTGAATTGTGCTGTGAGGAACTGTATCGAAGTACTTCATTTATAAAAATAACACAATGGTTTGTTGAAAAGTAATTGTTCTGTTTTCATTTGATTAAAGTTCTAAAAATTCATTTTGATTAGACAGTTTTTGATGATAAAATTTCATTGAACTTAAAACATGGAATTCAGAAATAATAAAACAGAAAACATGGAATTTGGAAAAACACTTCATAGATTTCATAGGGCCCTTCATCTATCAATGCCCTAGTAACCACTCAAAACACCTTAGCAACCACATAACAATACACTGGTAATGAACCACAACACGCTAGAGTAGTGTTGGTGAGTTTTTAATGGGTAAACACCACTCACATATTCCTACAAAAAAAAAATTTTAAATTTAGTTTAGGGATGTTCCTTTCTGAAGAGAAATGTTTATTTAAATTATTTAAAAGTCTCAGTTGTATGATTTCTCTTCTGTACACACTTCCCTTTTGTGGTAACTTTTTTTTTAATGTTTGGGGTTACATCAGAAAGAACTCATTTAAACCCTTGCTTCACTTCTAGGAGACAATTAAATTATGTGCCACAAGTCAGTGTAATGTTGGCTGGCACTGGCAATGACAAGTGCAGTTTATTATAAATCGTGATATCCAGAAACCCTAACTTTAAACGTGAACAAAACATAAACATGGACTGGACTGGACTGGACTGGACTTGACTGGACTTGACTGGACCTGACCTGACCTGACCTGACCTGACCTGACCTGACCTTGGAACCAACAACGATACATTAACACACAATACCTGACCATGGACAATGGCAAACAAGAGGCTTAAATACATGGACAAGGGTAACAAGACAAACAAGTTAACCAATGAAAAGACATAACTGATAACAAGATAACTAGATAATGAACCAATGAAAACAAGACACATGTACAGGGGAAACACATGACAACATCACATGAGGGAACAGGAAATCACATGACATGACACCACATGACTTGAACAGGAACTAGAATTTTCAAAATAAAAGACATGAAAAACATGACAGTCAAGTCTGCTGTTGCTTGAATCATGAAAGATTCATGTTTTCATTTACTTTGTTTATGCTAATGGACGTCAGTATGTCAAAGATGGAACATAAGTGGAAATTATCGTAAAGGAAGAGATGAACTTTAGAGAGGCTGGTCGCCGGATTCCTGGCTGATATCACAGCCGGAAGCATATGCTCAGGTGTAGCTGTGCTGCGTGTGCACTCATGAGTCTCACAGACATGAGAAAAAAGTGATTAATGGAGGTGATTGTGGCCCACAGTGCTCACAAGTAAATTTAAAGCTCAGCAGCGATGCACTCTGTCCATCCAAAGTCACAGAATTTTTCCTGAGCTAAACTGAGAGGCAAGATCTTTAATTATGGACGTGTTCCCATTCTTTTTAAATTACATGTCTCAAATTTTATTTATTTGTTTGATACTTGACAATTTCATGATTTGTAATTTGTTGGAAGGTTGGTACTGAACTTAATTTTAGGTAACCAAAGATTGTTCAGTTAGATTTTGTGCAACCTCAAGTTAAATTGAGGCAAATACATTTCATAAGGAACAGTTAAAGTTGAGTAGTTGGTTAGTACAGTAGCATACCTCTGCTTCGTTAAACCTCAGCATGAAAAAATAAATAGTTATAACCATAACCCTGCTGAAACAAACAAACAAAAATAAAACACATTAATACAGTCCTATGGTGCTGGTCAGCCTGTTCAAGCTGTTTTGGAAAATGGTTAACAAGGTCAAACAGGTCTGTACCAGTTTAAAAATGTGGTATTCCATTTTTAACTTGGTTGACTTTGGCCCCAACAGCTAGTAGTCCAACTGATCAACAAACTAAACCAACATCCACCAGAACTGGTTTAACCCACTAGAAACCATATAACTGTTATTACACTGTAGACTATCCATGTAGATACTGTCAAAAGCTGGGTTTAACTGGATGTTTCACCAGGCAAATCATGTTTAATGTAACTTACAAGGATCTTAAATGGTAAACTCACTTATATGAGATGTTCCATAAATGCTCAGTACAGTAGAAAATAAAAACCTGTAGGGTGTAATATTTCTTGGCTTCTGCCATGCTTTGCCTGTGAAAGTGGTTTTCTGGTAGTTGTGTTATTTTTTACTGTTTATATTTGTTATTGCTCTGCTGTTTTTTGGGTCCATGAGGACAAGGCACTGTAAACAGTTTCCAGCCTGCAGACTTCCATTGGCAGTAAATAATGTGGATGTTCTTGCCGTGCCCAGTTCTCTCACTCTGGCTACAGTCTCAGTGAAGTCTTTTGTGCAACAGTACAGTGTTTTATAGTTTTATGGAAGAACATAAAGAATGAAATATATATTTGTGATAAATTATGATTTTATACATAATCAGAGGCCCTACAGTCAATTGAAATAAATTCATTAGGCCCTAATCTAATCAATGCGTATGGAGAATTTCTGGGATCTTTTATTTCAGCTCTTGAAACATGGGACCAACACTTTACGTGTTGCGTTTATATTTTTGTTCAGTGTGTATATATATATATATATATATATATATATATATATATATATAAAAATCTTACAGTAAATTATTATTTTTTTAAACCAACATATGATTGGAAAAGTAATGGGAAGTCAATGAAATTAAAATTAATTGGTCATAAAATGTTTGAACCCTGACATAATGATCAATGATCATTAAATGATACATGTTACCAAGAATCCTTGATATGATTTGATATCAATTTATATCAGTCATGAACACTGAGCCTTATCAATATGTGTCATTATGGGCAAAATATTTATTCTGACCTTGGGTTTATAACTGTACACAGTAGCACTGACATGGCACCAAAAACCAGTTTATATTTTTAGTATTTATAAGAGCACTTTTGTGACATCTGTGGTGTAAATATGTCAGCACATGCAGCCATTTGAGGTCTGTATTCGTGCTGTGTTTGTTCTGAATGCAGTTGGGGGTAAAGGCATCTTTATACACACACACACACACACACATGTTGGTGCAGCTATCATTATGAGGACTCTCCATAGACATAATGATTTTTATACTGTACAAACTATAGATTCTATCCCCTAACCCTACCCCTAAACCTAACCCTCACAAAAAAAATTTACATCTTCAATAAAACATCGTTTAGAATGTTTTTTTTTTAAGCGATTTAAATTATGGGAACACTAGAAATGTCCTCATAAACCACATTTATAGCATAATACTCTTGTAATTACCAGTTTGTAACCTAAAAAAAAGTCCTCGTAAACCACTTAAACCTGCCCACACACACACACACACACACACACAGACATTCAGATGAGATGAGGGAAAGAGAATTAATTTGTGTGCTAATCAGAAGGCAGAAATGGAAAAGGAAGCCCTCCTTCTATTATGCTTGAACTGAGGGGATCATACAGAGACTTACGTACTCTTACTGTGGCCCTACTGTTACGCTTCTATTGAGATTTACCATTGTACTACATTAACACTTCCTTTGATACTTCTTTCCTTTTTTGGTCTCCCCTGCTTAAAGACCATTAGACCAGCAGATCGGTGCAAGACCACCTTTGTCAACTAGCTAAGTTATGGTTTGGTGCTCTCCTTGTTGGTAAAACAGCGTAACCATGCTGGTCACAACCAAAACTTTGCCTGGATCTTTTTGGTTGACCAATTTGGTGAAGCAGCAGGTTCTTGGTGGTTTAGATGTTTGAGCAGACTTGAGCATTCCATGCTGTGAAAAGCACATTAGCATCCAAAACACATTGTTGAACATTTTGTTGCTGGTCTTTTTGTCAGGGTCCTACTCTGCCTGGTGCAAGAACCATAATGCAAATCTACTATTATGCTATTTTCATGTCAAAGTCCATCACAAACCCAGTAATGAGTGTGAATGTTCTCTTCCTGCAGTTTGTTTAAATCTCCAAGCCTCTCGCTTTAGACCCTCCAAGATCAGTATTATCAGTATTATTTTATTTTATTCTGACAATGAGGAATGAGCTTCTAAAATTATGAATCTTTGGGTTGTGTTTGTAAGGACTGTGGAGATATTGAGTCTGATATTAAATATTACAGACAAAATCCATTAGGGAAGGAGACAAAAAGACGCTGGGTTTGACTGAATACTTTCCACATGCTGAGATATGGAGTAAGCGATGGAGCTATAAAAATTGGATGTCATATGAAGAAGAGAGTCAAGGTTTGGATGAACTAAATCTAACCTGTAATCAATGGACTGATTCTCAGAACTGGACACAAAGTTGCAAACACATACACACAAGCAGAGGAGCCAGATTTCATTTGAACATATTCATATCAAAGTTTTCACAACAAAAAACTTGGGATGTGTGCCTGTAATGCTTAAAAAATAATTCACACAAACAGATGAGCCAGCTATATCTGGCCAGACTCCTTTAAAATCTAGACTTGACCTTAACATAGCATAGTTTAGCGTTGTGAGTCAGCATGCCATTTTGTTTCTTTCACAGTGATGAAAACATCCAAAGAGCCAAAGAGGGATTTCAGCACAGCCTTTTGGTGGTGTACAGTCTTATGGTATAAAGGTGTTGTATTCCTTTCTCTTGACACTCTGCTACCACAAGACTGTGGTGTAACCGACATCCATACAGTAGTCATTAGGGCTGGGTATTAATACAGATTTCCCAATTGATCTGATTCCAATTCACAAGCTTTTGATTTTGATTTGATTCGATATCGATTCATATTGGTATATTTAAGTTATAATGTCCCTTTTGCTTACGTATGAAAGAAATTCTCTCCCAACTAATGCTGTTAATTATACAGGGGACCATCTAACTAGATACATTACGAAAATATTAATTTTACTAATTATATTTTATAATTTTTTCATCATTTTGGTATCATTTTAGCTGATATAAACAATAAACAAATCCATGTATTCAATCAATAAATAATTTTTTGTTATCTTTATTGTTTAATAACATAATTTTTACTATTTACAGGTATTTACTGTACATTGATTTGTTGCACATAGAGTAAATGATTGATCTTGGGATTTTAGAATTGATATCGAGATCGTTCAAAGGAAGATCGTGATGCATTGAAAGATTGATATTTTTACCCACCAAAAAAAGTTTTAAATATTGTTCTATTTCTTACACACACCTTTTGCTTCAGAAGACATTAATTAATCCTATGGAGTCATTTGGGTTGTTTTTATGATGGCTAAACATTCTTTATGGAACTTCAAATATTTGGCACCCATTCACTTGAATTTAATGGACCTACAGAGCTAATATATTCTTCCAAAAATCTTTGTTTGTGTTCTGCTGAAGAGAGAAAGTTGTTCACATCTTGGATGGCATGAAAGTAAGTAAATGATGAGAGAATTTTCATTTTTGATTGAACTATTCCTTTAACATGCTCACAAATTTGCTAATTTAATTATTGACCCAGAAATCGAGCAGAATCTCCAATATTTCTTATTAATTTTATGTCATGCATTTTTATTTTTTTTATTTATTTTTTTTATTGTTCAAAATCCTAAACTTAGTTTATTTCCAGTCTTAAATTACATTCTGAATCCCATATTTTCAATGTTGTCTCAGACACTTAACAAACCCCAGCGCTGAAATATAAGCCCCTTCAGTACTAATCTGGGGACATTAACAGAAGTACTATAACAACATACGCACGCTCACATATACAAGCTGCTGGGTGAGTGAATATGTTTGTGTTTTCTTGATGGCCTGGGACTGTACACCATGAAGTGAACTGGAGGGGAATTGTATGTATCCCTATTCAACATGTGCACACAGTCCCACAGCTGAAAGGATTAAATAGGAGCTCTTGGTGAGTACACAGCAGGGGTAGATGAAGGGCAAGCAGTCATGCAGAGTATGTGGTTCTTTTTGTATGTGTGTGTTGAGGCTGGAGGTCTCTGGGAATCATAAGTTATGATGCTCTTCATTGCGTGTAGTGCTGATTTAAGAAGTTCAGCTGGAAGCTGACATGAGATAGGTGGGGTGTATGTGTTTATATTATGTATATATTCCCAAAAATCTGCTGAAGGGCTATGTTGATTTATGCATCTTCAAAGCACATTAGGGAAAGACTTTGACTTCAAATTAGTAAAAAATTGCTTTACATTCGCAATTTTGTGCTTTGTAACATCCCTCAGATTTCCTGCTGAGCATTCAGATTTGACACTGAAACCATGGCCATTGTGGGCATTTGCACATTTTAGAGAGTTGAGAATAAATCAGGAACTTAGGAACTTGAGCACTAGATTAGCATCAATGACCACAGGTCTTCAACCACTTTCTGGCTTAGGTGAAACCTCATATTAAAGAACAATTCTTCATGCAAGAAATGCGAAGCTTATAATTTCATAAAAGCACTTGCATTAACTCTTCTGTTAAAACTCATGTATTATTTGAGTTGTGCAGTTTTTTAAATTGTAATTTTTACAGTCGTTTTAGGGTTTGTTGGAATTACATTGTCATGGCAACAAAGTTGTAAAATTGGCAATAACTTTACACAGAAAAGGTTAATGAGCAAATATTTATAATGAATATTTTAACCTCTACCAATTGGCCCCATTCACTTCAATTGTAAGTGCCTCACAAACCCAGATTTTTGCTTTTGTTTTACAGAAAAGGAGGGGCAAGTCAAAATACATTTTTGTGGTAATCAGTATTATGCCACAAATGCTGGCGATTGAGCTTAACTTGTATTGAACCTGGAATATTCCTTTAAACTGATGTTAACACATACATTTATCATAACCTACAACAGTCTACAGTTATGGCCATTGAAAAGCTGATGTAATTTGTCTGTGACTGTCACTGTTGAGCCTACAAAACAAGGCTTCATTTCCCATGGGAACCGGGAAGTAATCGTGTTCACATAAACAATGGTGAGCGTGATTTGGAGATTGTGCTTTCACTCCAAAAGACATTTTTACCTCACTGACAGTTAGATTTAGAGTTGGAGTTTGGGTTTGGGGTGTATGGTTATTAAAATATGCATTCACAACTAAAAATACAAATCTCTTTTGGTGCCACTCTGTAAACATTTCACCTGAAATCTGGAGCTCACACGTGCCCATACATTCAACAGCAGCAACACTTCAGCAGCAGAAATTTCGAACTACTGTTACCATTAGACTAGCCTTCAAGACTAACCAGCTAACCCGATAAAAATATTTATGTATTTTTTTGTTACAGGCACACGTGATTAATATCAAAAGCTATTTTGACATCCAGTGTTCCAACTTTGCCAGAAACACTGAGTGTTGGATATGCAAGGCTATTATTTGTGTGTTTTTATCGAAGAGTAGTATGCTTGAATTTAGATGTCTTGTCAATTATGTGGCTGACAGTTTGCCTGTATTGTGTTCCACAAGCCCTTTTAGCATGTGTGTTTGCATTTTTCACCAAAAATAAGCAAATCGGGCCATAGAAAAAGAGCACTCAAAGTCACAATTAATGGGAGTCAGAATCTTTAATTTGCATATTATTTTCTGGCCTGTAGAAAAGGCTGATGTGCAGTGTTGGATTGACAGGGTACAATTATGAAGACAAGCCATCAATTCTTTACTGAAAAGGGAATACAATGCTGTTGCTTGACTAGCGTAGATCGTACATTAAAGACTTGAATTGACTTTCGGTGATGTAATGTTCATCTAAACATCAATTTTCTTAATTCACTTTCTCTCTCATTCTGCCTTTGTCTTTTGCTGTTCCTCCCACTGTGACTTGTTTTACAATATGCACAACACACATAATTATGCATCAAATCATTATACTTCAAATCTGTCCATTTTCATCACTCTGTCTGATGGTGATGTGGGTCTGTCTGTCCCATTGTGGGCTGATATTATAAGTTGTCACACTGCAAACCAGAGTTATCAGAGATATGGTGCTAAAAGGTGAACTACTCTTGAAACTGATTTTTCTCTCTCTCTTGATCATCTTAAAAGCCTGTTCAATGTCTTTGAATATGTGAAAGCTTCTGGAGGACATTAAGTCTGTTGTTTAGGTTCAGGTTATGTAATCGTGACATTTTTCTTGGTCTTTTAGGCACTTTTATTGCTTTGAAAAGTGGATATAAGACAGAAAATGAAGGGGAAGAAGAGTGGGGTAATGGGAAAATTTGTGAGTCACATTCAAACTTGCATCACAACTCTAACCGCTAACCACTAGTTTCAATGTGCCGTTGTCACATTACATACATGTTTGGATAGTTTGCAGCCTATCTTTTATAGATTCCATGAGACCGCATGATGAGCACAGTTTTCTCATTAATATTTTTGTGATCAATATTTTGGGTCCAAAGATTGTAAATAGTACTGTATCTGCTAAAAGTGAATTTGGATTTGATTTGATTTGCAAATGTATGAGTACACAAACATGCAGATGACCTCGAAGCAAACACAGATGGACTAAAAGCCTCAAGACTCTCATTTTGATTTTTACCTTTTGCAATATGATCCTCCCAAGTGCAAACACTAGTGAAACAGTTCTTCGGTTCAACATCTGTCTGTTTGTGACCTGAAGACCCTATTGACTGATTAATTCACTAATCTCACTGCCAATGCCCTGACAAAGCTGGAAGAGACATTCTTTTGATTGAGCTTGATTTCAATGTAAAATGTCCATCGATTTATCTCTCAACTGGCTAGATAATTCCACAGCCGGGTTGTAAATCACTCTGTCTTCTTCCTTTCACGCCTATTTCTTCATAAACCCCAAACAGCATCACAGCATATTTAATTGGGCAATTGGGGGTCATGTTGTTAATATATTCCACAAAGCAATATACGTGGTTGGTCTGAGTGGCTATTTTAAATTGTATTATTTTTAAGAGGGCCATTCTGGCAGACATTTAAGACTTTGCTTATATGTGTGCGTCAACATAAAATACTATCATTACTGTTTCTCTATTAAGGAAAGATAGCATGCTTGTCTTTATAGGTTTAGAGGCTGATTATAAGTGATCTGCCCTTGATGGCTGTGTCTGTGTTCCCCCTCTAGAGGACAAGAAGTCTTTGAGTAAACATCATTATTGCCTGCCTGCCCATAAACTTGCTTTTACATTTCAAACAGCACAGCAGGCTTATTTACTATGAGTGTGTTGATGGGCAGAACTGCTGTTTTAATGGTGTTGTTTATTTGAATGAGAGGAAAGGGGAGTTTAATGACACGCTCTTGGAGCATAGCAGGTCATCCGTCCAAACACCATCCTGGCTGTCTTTGGTGCTGGAGTGTGCGACTTGTGTACTGCCAAAATTGAAAGCCAATTTGAATTTGGCAGTATGTTCGGAAAATTAACATTTTAAATGTTTTTCTTCCTTGCATTGTTGTCTTACAACTGGAGATTTTGAGCAATAACTTCATACAGTGTTTTTAGTACATTTCTCATGGATGTTCAAGAGCTTTTGAACTATAAACCGATGTTGAATATTTACACTATATCTGTTGTTTCACTCTATCTGTCTGGGTGGAGTGATTCAAGTTTTAAAGACTGCTTCAAAAACATAAAATGAAAATTGACTCTATTTGCTTTCTTAATAAATGTCCCTAGTTTTATTGTGCAGGATTCATATGTGCATGTTATTCTAAAGAAAAAGTGTTTTCATAATCTTTCTCTGCCATTGAAACAACTCTTCTGCTGACATAATTAACGTTGCGTAGGCTGTAGGGCTGCACAATTAATCGTATTTTAACCACAATCACAGTTTCTGCCTCTCACGGTTAATTAAGCATAACCATCTGCGATATTAGTGAGCTAGCAAGCAGAAATAATCAGCCGGGTAAAGTTGTTAATTGTTGTTCATTTTCATTATAGGCTGTGTCTAAGGATGATAGGCCAAAAACAAGCTCGTTCGAAGTAAATTTTCCACTCAGATGACCCTTCACGATCTCTTCAGAAGTTCGCCACTGACCAATCACTTTCACTTTCTAGCACGTTCTGAAATATGGAGCTGCAGATGTTTAAGAGTATTGTATGTGTCGTATGTGCGTTGCTCTGATCTGTAGTGTGTTGCACATACTCGGAACACACACAGGGTTAATGATACGTTGTTTCAGAAGTCTTAAAGCTAGAGTTCGACCGATATGGGTTTTTTATTTGCTAATGCCGATATACCGAGAGCAGGGTGGCCGATAGGCTGATATAATGCCGATATATAATAAAATTTAATATAATAGTAAATTACATAGTACATCAACTTTTTAAAGTACATAAAAGGGCAAAACAAATTTTTTTTTTTACTTTTATTAAGCATTATATTTACTCAAAATTATATTTTGTGTCTTTTAGATGGTAGATACCAGTTTCTCCTGGTCTCTGTTTAGTCTTCCCATTTTAGTAATTGTTTGCACATAAAGTAATTGTTATACATTAGGAAGAAGGAAATAACAACATTGCACACAGTAGTCCATCAACCATGGATGGTATGTGAGCATAAGCAATCAGATTTTTTCACAAAAAGACCAAATCAAACTAATTGTACATATAGTGCACAGTGAATTTAACATTAACTTATAGCGCACATGAAGCACTTTTACTTTGAAGTTGCTCTCGATCTGGTTTGAATCCAGCGAGAGGATCAATCTCCTGACCGCTTCCAGTTTACTCAGCCCAGATCGCCTGTTTAGAGTGAAACGGACTGACCATCATGCAACATTTGTGTGTCAGAGGGACACAGTTTTGGTCCAGGCCATTATAAAATGTGCTTAAGAGGAATATATATGAGCGCTCCACAGGAAAAAATTGGATTTGCGCAAGTTTCATGAATTAAATCTGTTCAAACAAGATATCTGCATATTTGTAGAGGTTATGGGGGTATTTACACTTAAACACTAAATGTGTTCTTACTGATCGGAATGATATCCGATTGAAGCACATTCCATTTATACTTGGTCACATAATTGTGTCTCCGCGAAACAGATATAAATTTTAATTCCCACCCTATATGCAAATAAAAGAGTTCACGTCCGTGATTGTGCTAATGCCGGGCAGCGAATTTAAAGATGTGATTTTATTATTTGATTTCAAGTGACTTTGTCCCACACGCGTGAGTCTGTTTGTGTTTCACTCTCTGCTAAACCATTACACCTTCATCACACCCTCTTTTGCTCTATCAAGGGTTAGATTCGCTCTGACTGTGGCTGAGATGCAATGTTGTCCGTGAGGGACTTTTGTTGAGAGTCATTTTAAGTGGGGCTGACACGACTTACAACTTACCTGTGACTATGTGCTGTTAGCCAAAGCTGAGACTAAGGAACTGAGACACAATGTCCCAGATTATTTACAGCCACTGACCACGTCTCTTCACATCATCTTCTTCTCTTAAAACTCCCTCTACTCCCACACTGTCTTCTGCCTAAAGACACAGAGGAGACCACTGCTTCAGAATTAAACACCATAATGACAGCTTACTCAGTGTTCAGAATTAACTTTGCGATAAAATTTACTGCCACAAATATTCCTTTGGGGCATTTTATCCTTATATAAAATATAAATAAAATATTGTAACAAGGTTTAGGTTGGGAAAGGAGGAGGCAGGAACCGGCTGAACCATCAAAATAATGTTTATTGAAAACAAAAAGACACACAACATAAACACACACATGGCAGCTGCATGTGGCTCTCTCTCTCCCGAACTGCCGCATTCGCTGCACTTATCCCTCCTCCTCGTCACAAATATGTAATACGATAAACATTATATATAAATTAAATAAGAAAGAGTTCAGAATTCAATATTTGGTGGAATAACCCTGATTTTCAATCACAGCTTTCATGAGTCTTAGCATGCTCTCTACCAGTCTTTCACATTGCTGTTGGGTGACTTTATGCCACTCCTGGCTCAAGAATTCAAGCAGTTCGGCTTTGTTTGAAGGCTTGTGGCCATCCATCTTCCTCTTGATCACATTCCAGAGGGTTTTCAATGGGGTTCAGCTCTGGAGATTGGGCTGGCCATGACAGGATCTTGATCCAGTGGTCCTCTATCCACACCTTGATTGACCTGGCTGTGTGGCATGGAGCATTGTCCTGCTGGAAAAACCAATCCTCAGAGTTGGGGAACATTGTCAGAGCAGAAGGAAGCAAGTTTTCTTCCAGGATAACCTTGTACGTGGCTTGATTCATGTGTCCTTCACAAAGACAAATCTGCCCGATTACAGCCTTGCTGAAGCACCCCCAGATCATCACCGATCCTCCACCTGGTCGTCTAATGGTTAGACGGAGACCAGGAGAAGCCTTCAAGCCACAGTGTCTCGCACCCACTGTGAAATTTGGTGGAGGATCGGTGATGATCTGGGGGTGCTTCAGCAAGGCTGGAATTGGGCAGATTCGTCTTTGTGAAGGATGCATGAATCAAGCCACATTCAAGGTTATCCTAGAAGAAAACTTGCTTCATTCTGCTCTGTTGTGGCTGATCAGTGTGTTTGTGTATATATATATATATATTGTTAGTTATTTTGTTGTTAGTTTTACTTTCTAGTTAAAAACTAGAAAGATTCCCTGTGCCTTTAGAGCTCCCCCCCCCCCAAACATCAGTGAGCCACCACCATGCTTTACAGTGGGGATGGTATTCTTTTCACTATAGGCCTTGTTGACCCCTCTATAAAAGCCTCATTTAAACGAGATGGCCTTCATAGGACAAACAGAAACGTAACGTAACATGGTTGCTATGACAGCACGCCACTCTTTAACAAGCGCGAGCACTTTGAGTGAGAAGGGAACAAAGTCCCTCTGGAAGGGAATGTATGAGGTACATTTTAGGAGAGTTATAATGATGTAAAGAGAAAAGAAAATAGATTTTACATGTGTACTTTTAGTCTAATACTTTATTTTAATTATATATTAATATAATTATACATATTATGTACTCTGCACCCATCTACTGAGGTGCTTCAACTTGGGAATTAACATTCCTTGTGTTTGAACATCATATTTACAGGCAAATTGGCATCATGTTTTTTAGACATTTCCGTTGAAGCAAAGAATTGTGGGTTGTGAGTGCCCACGAAGGATACACCTCATGCATCCTCCGAATTCCCATGAAAGAAAGTCGCATTTGAAGGCTGCATTCGAAGTGTCCTACTTGCTTTTCTGAAACTTTGATGACGTATGCGGCCGACAAATGCGACCTCCGGAGGACGCAACCTTCCAAACAAGACACAGCCAGTGTTATGGATATTAACCTCATTGAGCTTTTGTGGGATCAGCTAGATTGGAAGTTGTGTGAGAAGTGCCCGACAAGACAGCCACATCTATGGCAAGTGCTACAGGAAGCATGGGGTGAAATGTCACCTGAGTATCTGGACAAACTGACAGCTAGAATGCCAAGGAGCTGTCATTGCTGCACGTGGAGGATTTTTATTATGAGAACTCAATGAAGTAGGTTAAGAAGTTCTGAAAATGTATTTATTTATTTATTTATTAATTGTAATAGTAGTTTTTCATGTTATTAATGTCCTGACTATACATTGTGATCAGCTGAATTCTACTTTGGTAAATTAAAGTACCAATTTCTTTCCATAAGAGCAAAATCTGTACATTATTCCAAACTTTTGACCGCCAGAGTGTGTATACACACTGTGTATATATATATATATATATATATATATACTGATAAACTAAAAAAAACTAAACTAGAAAGTACTGAAAAAACTAAAACAATACTTAAACTAACAGTAGTAGAGTGAAAACTAATAATAAATAAACTTAATTGAAAGGGAAAATAGCTCAATTAAAAACTCAATTAAAACTGAAAAGTTATGCTCTCTCCCTCCATCTCTCTCTTCCTCTTTGAGACCTGAGATTGAATTTTCAAATGGAATAATCACTCTAATGAGGTAGTGAACTAGATAAATGATCCTCTGGTGATGTGGGTATGTGAGCCCATTAGAAACAGGATGTGAAGTTTGAGTCTGAGTTCAAAAGTTGCCATCCTCCTTTGAAACAAGTCGGGTAGGTGGAGAAAGCATGCCCTGGTTCTATGAGTGTCTCTGTGTGGTCTAAGTTTTAGAAAGGAACGTCTTTTCATCAGTGTAGTAATGGCTTCACTAGGACTGTGTGTATGTATGTGTGTGTGTGTGTGTGTGTGTGTGTGTGGGTGTGTGTGTGTGTGTGTCCTCATGTGCATCATCTCCTACATCACCCTCCTATCAATACACTGGATTAAAACAACTTTGGCTTTTGACTGCTTTTAGTTCTGCTGACGTAGTAGACTATTCTTTTGGTTCACTTACTGATTGACGAGACGTGATTTGGTCACGTCTTGGTTATTAGGATGTGTGGACGCTTTGACTGGTCAGGACTTATCTGTGTTCTCAAGATATGAACTTCAATCATTATCAGTCAACAGCTACTTTAGTGTGTTCAAGCAATTGTTAATCTAAATATACAGTAAAAAATACAAATAAATAAATATAAAATAAATATTTCAATATATAAAATAAATATAAATAAATCATTTAAATAAACATGATACATTTTCTATTATTTTATAAGTAAATATCTACAGTAATTATAAATAAATATTTAATATGTAAAATAAATATGAATAACTTGAATAAACATAATACATATTTAAATATTTAATATTAAATATAATATATTAAATATTATATTTAATAAAATATTTAACTTAATATTAAATAAGTATAAATATAAACTGGATATAAAGTAGGGATTCGTTTTCATGGTAATTTTGACTGCTTGAGTACTTGACCGATAAATCAGCTGTAGTTTGTAGTTTACTTTTGATTATGTTTTACTGTTTTCTCAGCATCTCATGGCATTAGCATTGTGTTGCTGTGTCAAGATGCAGTGTCAAGTGACGGTTAAAATCCTGGGTGATATTTGTGACCCGGACTAAAAGTCACCATGCATACTGTCCATGTAAATTTGCTGACCCAACTCTTAACCAATTGCACTAGCAGATATAGGCTAACATCATAACATGTTTTAAAGTAAAAAAAAAATCTAAATTATTGTGTTTTCATGATAAATCATTGCTCTCTTTTCAATACTAGAGTACTCAAGTACTAGCCTATGTGACATAAGCATTTTAAGAATTTTAATAAAATAAATAGAATTTTTAAGGGCTGACACAGAATAAGTGGCATGTATAGAAAAACCAATGGCATCCTCTCATTTATTTTTTAAAACAGATATGCTTCAATGTCTAATTTAGAAATTACTGTGTCTGCTGAGCTTGAACGGAACGTGTGTGGATTTGAAATGGCCTTGGTCTCTCCATATTTACTGAGGAAATTGAATTTCACTTGCAAGAGCCATTTCTTGTAATGTGTGTGTGGGAGTGTACACGTCTTCATTCCTCCCAAAAACTTCAATGAGTTATTGAAATATGTATGTAACCTTGCTGTGAAAATATTGTTTTTTGTAGCCACTGACCAATGATGGTCTCTTTCTCTTTGTTACAACGGCTTTTAAAAATTCAAAGTGCAGTATGGCAGGCTGATTTTAATTGCTAGTAAAAGGGCCAGACATTTCAAACTTGTCATTATCACTTTATCCTGGTGCCTCCCCAATGTGGTACCTGTCAGATCTGGGTTGTCTTTAGTGATCCAGGTTAATGTATTTTATGCCTTCAACATAAGTTAAATACTTGGATCCTCTTTTAAAAAGTTTGCCTTTTTCTAGAATGTTGGAAATGTAAATTTAACAGACACAGCCTTTATAAAACATTGTATCACTTACCATAAAGTAATAAATCAGGTAACACTTTTCAATAAGATTCTATTTGTTAATATTAGTTATACCACGGGTCTGTTGAATGCTTGATTCTGACTGGTTGACAGACGTTCTAAGGTGTGCAATTATTTCCCAGTAAATGCACGATTATGAAGTAGTTCCAGGTCTTGACCGCATAACGTTACATATCACTTCGCCAAATTATTTGTTATATTATTTCAGCATTACAGGCTGCCACAGCAAAATAACCATATAAAACAAACAAATTTGCTAAGTACATTGGATAAGAATGACAAACTATGTCTATAATATCCAAAATGTATTTCAATTTCATTTGAAAACACCCTTGTACTCCCTCTCTCTCTCTCTTGTGCTTGCACCCACACCAATACACACTCACACACACACAGACACATAGGCATGTGTCATGACCAACAAACAGAGCCTTGATGTCATTGCACTCCCGCGATCAATACAACAGTTTCTATATTATCCAAAATTACTCTTTTATATCTGTGGAAAGCACCCTCGTACTCTCCCCACCCCTCTGCATCTCTTAAGCTCTTACACACTCTCTCTCTCTCTCACACACACACACACAAACACACACACACACACACGCATACACACATTCGCACACACATGCGAGTGACAAGCAGAGCTGCCATGTCAGCGCACCCCGGTTGCAAACAGCTGTTTAATAACGGAAAAGCTGTATACAAGAATGGCAACACTCGCTGCTGCTGAAAAGTATACTTAAATTTACATCTTTATGATTTAAAACAGTGTTACTTCTGATGAGAGCTGCAGCAAACAGAGGTAATCCCACACATGATCTCTTTCAGTTTCTCTCTTTCGTGCTCGCTCGCTGGCTCTGAAAGCAGCGCAAGCCTCCGTTGCTAGTTCTAAAGTAATGTTTTCGAACTAGCAATGAAGGCTTGGGCTGTACCAAAGCAAAACTCTGAATCCATGGCAGAAGAAAGTAGTTCTACTCACAAGAAGATTTTAGGGACGAAAAACAGAAAATGTCTAACCATGGTATAACGGAATAATTGACTCCGGACCATTGACTCCGGACCGACTCCGTTCACGTAGTGTCCGCATTACCACCTCAGGTGTGCATTATTTTTCAATATTCAATGGTCAGTCATCAATTATTCCTTACTTAATGCATTAGGTATCATGAATTAACAATGAAGAATATTATTTACAGCATTTAGTAATCTTGGTTAATGTTAATGTATAAAATACCATTTTTATTGTTCATTGTGAGTTCATGTTAGTTCAAAATACATTAACTAATGTTTACATGAAGAGTTGAAGTCGCATTGCCCACATAAACACATGGCTTAATGTGTCTGAGCATGTGCACTTACTAAGCCTCGACTCGATGATTCAGTCTATGACTATGAATTTGAAAGAAAAACAGTGCAAAATTAATCCTCTCAAAACTAATACACCATGAAAAGACTTGCAAACCAAGGAAAACCACATATGGTCATGAATCCCCAAACCTAGTATTTTATAGCCATCTCAACAGTCTACTCAGTTCCACTCATGTAAAGTGTACAGTTATGAGTACAGATTCCATGGGAACATATAATTTGGTACCTAATCCTTTCTGTAAGAGGTAAGCAAGACTCCATATGGCAGATTTTCCTGTCGAACACAAGTGCCCTGCTGAATTGAAATGCCAGCAAAAGGCAATCAAAGATGCCTCTGAGTTAAAGGCCATCCCTCACTCTAATCAAGCATTCTGGAACAAGTCCACTGAAGCTAATTCCCACATAGTCATGAATGAGAGGGTTAGTATTTTATTCAAGTCCTCAGAATGAGTTATCATTGGGCTTTGCCTGATACATTTCTTTCTTGTTAGGACCAATCAGGGCTGGATGCCCCCTTTTACACTCTGGAAGTTGTTGTTATGGATGTTAATATACCGTTTACAACAGTCCTATATGCACAACAAATGGATACGCAATCGTGCAGGAGTTGTTGTTGATTTAGCAGTGTTAGTGCAGTTTTACCGCAGTTGATACGATTATATTTGGTCAACATTAATTGTGTCTCATCTGTTATTCTGACTGTGTGTGCTTTATTAGATTTTGGGGGGGGGATATGTTTTCAGGAAGAACATGTGCTGTTTACGAGTGTAGCAGATAAAAAACAAGCAACTATCCATGCTTGGAGGGATCTGTAGTAGATAGTTTTCCGGGCAGTGCTAAATCAGTTATGTAACTAGAGACATGGAAATGGGCATGCTGTGTTTGTGTCAAGAAGGTTTAGAAGGTGAACAGATTCATCTAAGTGAATTAGACTCCTCAAATTCTGTGTGTTGTCATGAGGGCCCATGGCCTGCCGTGACCTGAGCACAGACACACACACACACAAACACACACACACACACACACACACACTCATTGTGGTCAGTCAATAGAACCACCACAGATGGTGTAGCGTCAGGCTCGACCACACAGAGTATTTTTTTATGTTTTTGTAAAAATGTATTTTTATGTAATTTTATGTATTTTTAACATGCAGGGAGAGAATGGCACAAACAGCACTCATAATTATAGACCGGGATTATTCAATAAAGTTCCAAGAGGTTCAGTTGCAAAATGTTCTTCCCTTTCTTTCAGGGGGTCAATATGTTTTATGACTATGAAATTAAATACTCTATTCATTTCAGGAAAGTTCATTGTAAGTTTTCAAGTTGGCAGCCATAATATTTTGTATAAGTAAAGGCTTGTTTAGCAGGCTGATGATTTTAACAATGATTTGCAGTCAGGCCAAGTCGATGCTCGTTGGCTCTACACTGCTCCTGTCACAGTTGACAGATTTCACAGAAAATAATGTAGTTTATATTGGATACAAATTCTGATTTGTTTACCCTCAGACTATGATTCCATAGTTGTTGATATCAGATATGTTTGATATTTTGGAGCCAACTCTCAGCGACTATAGAGAAAATCTTGTACTGTATGATGCTCCACAACTCAAACCTGAAATCATTCAGTAACCAGCCAATGAAAATCAAGGGGGCCACAAAGTTCAAGAAATGGATATGCCAACAAGCACTCAAAGTGTTGAGTTTAACTTTTAACACCACTCACCTGCAACTTGCAGTCTTTAAAGGCCATAATGGATGCGTCTTGCCTCCCAAGACCCCATCCAAATGCACTTTGCTTGTGTCTTTTGCGACTCCGAAAACAGAGTAGCAGCAACAACAATAGCAGTGCTCCCATACATCCATTTGTTTTTATATCTGTCATGCGAACCGGAGGGCGAAACGTACAAGTTTGTGATCGGATTGATTTGACAGTCAGGTAGTGTGTGATCCTCAGTCATTGTCCAGTTTTTATCTCTAGCCATTTAAAAAGTCGTTAAATATGTCATACCTACAGTAGTATTTTTAGAATCTGTTCTAATTTAAAAAGATTTTAAAAGTCAGGTAATCCAGCTTTAAGAAATAACAAATCCTGAATAGTCAAAATAGTATCTGCAAGACAACAGACATATTGAATATACATGTTTAATATATATATATATATATATATATATATACACAGGTGCATCTCAATAAATTAGAATGGCGTGGAAAAGTTAATTTATTTCAGTAATTCATCTCAGATTGTGAAACTCGTGTATTAAATAAATTCAATGCACACAGACTGAAGTAGTTTAAGTCTTTGGCTCTTTTAATTGTGATGATTTTGGCTCACATTTAACAAAAACCCACCAATTCACTATCTCAACAAATTAGAATACATCATAAGACCAATAAAAAAAACATTTTTAGTGAATTGTTGGCCTTCTGGAAAGTATGTTCATTTACTGTATATGTACTCAATACTTGGTAGGGGCTCCTTTTGCTTTAATTACTGCCTCAATTCGGCGTGGCATGGAGGTGATCAGTTTGTGGCACTGCTGAGGTGGTATGGAAGCCCAGGTTTCTTTGACAGTGGCCTTCAGCTCATCTGCATTTTTTGGTCTCTTGTTTCTCATTTTCCTCTTGACAATACCCCATAGATTCTCTATGGGGTTCAGGTCTGGTGAGTTTGTTGGCCAGTCAAGCACACCAACACCATGGTCATTTAACCAACTTTTGGTGCTTTTGGCAGTGTGGGCAGGTGCCAAATCCTGCTGGAAAATGAAATCAGCATCTTTCAGCAGAAGGAAGCATGAAGTGCTCCAAAATTTCTTGGTAAACGAGTGCAGTGACTTTGGTTTTCAAAAAACACAATGGACCAACACCAGCAGATGACATTGCACCCCAAATCATCACAGACTGTGGAAACTTAACACTGGACTTCAAGCAACTTGGGCTATGAGCTTCTCCACCCTTCCTCCAGACCTTGGTTTCCAAATGAAATACAAAACTTGCTCTCATCTGAAAAGAGGACTTTGGACCACTGGGCAACAGTCCAGTTCTTCTTCTCCTTAGCTCAGGTAAGACGCCTCTGACGTTGTCTGAGGTTCAGGAGTGGCTTAACAAGAGGAATACAACAACTGTAGCCAAATTCCTTGACACGTCTGTGTGTGGTGGCTCTTGATGCCTTGACCCCAACCTCAGTCCATTCCTTGTGAAGTTCACCCAAATTCTTGAATCGATTTTGCTTGACAATTCTCATAAGGCTGCAGTTCTCTCGGTTGGTTGTGCATCTTTTCTTCCACACTTTTTCCTTCCACTCAACTTTCTGTTAACATGCTTGGATACAGCACTCTGTGAACAGCCAGCTTCTTTGGCAATGAATGTTTGTGGCTTACCCTCCTTGTGAAGGGTGTCAATGATTATCTTCTGGACAACTGTCAGATCAGCAGTCTTCCCCATGATTGTGTAGCCTAGTGAACCAAACTGAGAGACCATTTTGAAGGCTCAGGAAACCTTTGCAGGTGTTTTGAGTTGATTAGCTGATTGGCATGTCACCATATTCTAATTTTTTGAGATAGTGAATTGGTGGGTTTTTGTTAATTGTGAGCCAAAATCATCACAATTAAAAGAACCAAAGACTTAAACTACTTCAGTCTGTGTGCATTGAATTTATTTAATACACGAGTTTCACAATCTGAGTTGAATTACTGAAATAAATGAACTTTTCCACGCCATTCTAATTTATTGAGATGCACCTGTATATATATATATATATATATATATATATATATATATATATATATATAGTATGTGTGTATATATAGTGTGTATATATATATATATATATATATATATATATATATACACACACACACACACACACACACACACACATACATACATATATATATATATATATATATATATATATATACAGTACGTAAGTATATAGTGCTGTCAGTCGATTCAAACGTTTCACCGTGATTAATTGCATAATTTTTCACACTTATTTCCTTCTTAGGAAAGAAAATAAAACAATATCTAACAATATATTTATTAACATTTTCCAGACAAAGCCTTTCACAGTATAAAGACTATATAAAGTATAAAATTCACTAAAATAGCACCAATTCAAGTAACGTTAAATGTTTCCCAAATTCTAAGAGGGAGGTAGACTGGTCCCCCATAGGTTGTTTTCATTGCAGTGGGCATTAAATCTCTTAAACTCTCATCTTCCACAATATTAATCAGCCAGCAGACTGTGGATATCCACTTTGCTATAGCAGTCATGAAGCTGCATTCACTATTTGCGTCATGGCTTGACTTGACGTGCTTTTGTGCTAATTAAATTCTGCAATACAGAGGCAGCAAAGTACTTTTTTTCTTTCACAAGTCCCATCTGGGCTTGTTTTGTACAACAAATAGCTTTAAGAGGTCCTTTCTCCATTATTTATCACTGATATGGCTGTCGAGTGTGTTTGTAGTGTGTGTGTCAGTGTAATGACCCTGGGCAGACACATCACAAAGGCTCCACCCTATTCCAACCAGTGTATATGCTTGTTTATGCTTTACTAACAGTAAATGCATTAATCGTGATTAAGAGGATTTTACATGTTAAATATTTTTAATTAATCGGATGCGTTAACACGTTAACTTTAACAGCTCTAATATATATATATATATATATATATATATATATATATATATGTACAAAACTTTTGACAAGTAGTGTATGAAACACTTGACTGAAATGTTTCTCATGATCTTAAAAATCTTTTGATCTGAAGGTGTATGCTTAAATGTTTGAAATTAGTTTTGTAGACAAAAATATAATTGTGCCACCATATTAATTTATTTAATTATAAAACTACAATTTAATAAAAAATAAAACATACGTTTTTGAAATTGATGACTTGGACCATATAATAAAGAAAAGCAGCCAATAAGTGCTCAACATAGATGGGAACTCCTTCAGTACTGTTTAAAAAGCATCCCAGGGCGATACCTCAAGAAGTTGGTTGAGAAAATGTCAAGAGTACATGTCTGCAAATTCTAGGCAAAGGGTGACTACTTTGAAGATGCTAAAATATAACATAGTTTTGATTTATTTTGGATTTTGTTTAGTCACAACATAATTCCCATAGTTCCATTTATGTTATTCCATAGTTTTGATGACTTTACTATTATTCTAAAATGTGAAGAAAAAAAATATACTAAAGAATAAGTGTTTCAAAACTTTTGACTGGTAGTGTATATACATATACAGGTGCATCTCAATAAATTAGAATGTCGTGGAAAAGTTCATTTATTTCAGTAATTCAACTCAAATTGTGAAACTCGTGTATTAAATAAATTCAATGCACACAGACTGAAGTAGTTTAAGTCTTTGGTTCTTTTAATTGTGATGATTTTGCTCACATTTAACAAAAACCCACCAATTCACTATCTCAAAAAATTAGAATACATCATAAGACCAATAAAATAAAAAATTTTAGTGAATTGTTGGCCTTCTGGAAAGTATGTTAATTTACTGTATATGTACTCAATACTTGGTAGGGGCTCCTTTTGCTTTAATTACTGCCTCAATTCGGCGTGGCATGGAGGTGATCAGTTTGTGGCACTGCTGAGGTGGTATGGAAGCCCAGGTTTCTTTGACAGTGGCCTTCAGCTCATCTGCATTTTTTGGTCTCTTGTTTCTCATTTTCCTCTTGACAATACCCCATAGATTCTCTATGGGGTTCAGGTCTGGTGAGTTTGCTGGCCAGTCAAGCACACCAACACCATGGTCATTTAACCAACTTCTGGTGCTTTTGGCAGTGTGGGCAGGTGCCAAATCCTGCTGGAAAATGAAATCAGCATCTTTAAAAAGCTGGTCAGCAGAAGGAAGCCTGAAGTGCTCCAAAATTTCTTGGTAAACGGGTGCAGTGACTTTGGTTTTCAAAAAACACAATGGACCAACACCAGCAGATGACATTGCACCCCAAATCATCACAGACTGTGGAAACTTAACACTGGACTTCAAGCAACTTGGGCTATGAGCTTCTCCACCCTTCCTCCAGACTCTAGGACCTTGGTTTCCAAATGAAATACAAAACTTGCTCTCATCTGAAAAGAGGACTTTGGACCACTGGGGAACAGTCCAGTTTTTCTTCTCCTTAGCCCAGGTAAGACGCCTCTGATGTTGTCTGTGGTTCAGGAGTGGCTTAACAAGAGGAATACGACAACTGTAGCCAAATTCCTTGACATGTCTGTGTGTGGTGGCTCTTGATGCCTTGACCCCAGCCTCAGTCCATTCCTTGTGAAGTTCACCCAAATTCTTGAATCGATTTTGCTTGACAATCCTCATAAGGCTGCGGTTCTCTCGGTTGGTTGTGCATCTTTTTCTTCCACACTTTTTCCTTCCACTCAACTTTCTGTTAACATGCTTGGATACAGCACTCTGTGAACAGCCAGCTTCTTTGGCAATGAATGTTTGTGGCTTACCCTCCTTGTGAAGGGTGTCAATGATTGTCTTCTGGACAACTGTCAGATCAGCAGTCCCCATGATTGTGTAGCCTAGTGAACCAAACTGAGAGACCATTTTGAAGGCTCAGGAAACCTTTGCAGGTGTTTTGAGTTGATTAGCTGATTGACATGTCACCATATTCTAATTTTTTGAGATAGTGAATTGGTGGATTTTTGTTAAATGTGAGCCGAAATCATCACAATTAAAAGAACCAAAGACTTAAACTACTTCAGTCTGTGTGCATTGAATTTATTTAATACACGAGTTTCACAATTTGAGTTGAATTACTGAAATAAATGAACTTTTCCATGACATTCTAATTTATTGAGATGCACCTGTACAGTTGAAATCAGAAGTTTACATACACCTTAGCCAAATACATTTAAACTCAGTTTTTCACAATTCCTGACATTTAATCATAGAAAACAGTGCCTGTCTTAGGTCAGTTAGGATCACTACTTTATTTTAACAATGTGTTAGGATAATAGTAGAGAGAATTATTTATTTCAGCTTTTATTTTTTTCATCACATTCCCAGTTGGTAAGAAGTTTACATACACTTTGTTAGTATTTGGTAGCATTGCCTTTAGATTGTTTAACTTGGGTCAAACGTTTTGGGTAGCCTTCCACAAGCTTCTCACAATAAGTTGCTGGAATTTTGGCCCATTCCTCCAGACAGAACTGGTGTAACCGAGTCAGGTTTGTAGGCCTCCTTGATCGCACATGCTTTTTAAGTTCTGCCCACACATTTTTTATCGGATTGAGGTCAGGGCTTTGTGATGGCCACTCCAATACCTTGACTTTGTTGTCCTTAAGCCATTTTGCCACAATTTTGCAGGTATTCTTGGGGTCATTGTCCATTTGGAAGACCTTTTGCGACCAAGCTTTAACTTCCTGGTTGATGTCTTGAGATGTTGCTTCAGTATATCCACATAATTTTCCTTCCTCATGATGCCATCTATTTTGTGAAGTGCACCAGTAACTCCTGCAGCAAAGCACCCCACAACATGCTGCCACCCCCATGCTTCACAGTTGGGATGGTGTTCTTCGGCTTGCAAGCCTCACCCTTTTTCCTCCAAACATAACGATGGTCATTATGGCCAAACAGTTAAATTTTGTTTCATTAGACCAGAGGACATTTCTCCAAAAAGTAATATCTTTGTCCCCATGTGCACTTGCAAACTGTAGTCTGGCTTTTTTATGGCGGTTTTGAAGCAGTGGCTTCTTCCTTGCTGACCAGTCTTTCAGGTTATGTCGATATAGGACTTGTTTTATTGTGGATATAGATACTTGTCTACCTGTTCCCTCCAGCATCTTCACAAGGTCTTTTGCTGTTGTTCTGGGATTGATTTGCACTTTTTGCACCAAACAACGTTCATCTCTAGGAGACAGAATGTGTTCACCAAAGTGGCATTCAACTGATCACAATTTATAGTCAGGACATTCATAACGTGAAAAATTACTATTACAATTAAGATTTTTTTTTTTTTTTTTTTTTTTTTTCAGAACTTCTTAAACTACTTCAAAGATTTCTCATCAAAAAATCCTCCACGTGCAACAATGACAGCTTTGCAGATCCTTGGCATTCTAGCTGTTAGTTTGTCCAGATACTCAGGTGACATTTCACTATTTTTCAAATAGTGATGGTGCTGTTTACATCAGTAATGTCCTGACTATTCTTTATGATCAGTTGAATGCCACTTTGGTGAATTAAAGTACCAATTTCCTTCTGAAACAGCAAAATCTGCACATTTTTCCAAACTTTTGGCCATCATTAAAACACATTTTTGAACCACTCCACAGATTTCATATTAGAAAATGCTTTGATTATACTTTTTTAATTTATGATAAATAGTCTGGGTGGAACCAATCTTGGTTCCCGATTTGGACTGTGGTCTGCTAATTGGTGACCTCTACATTGTGGCATTCAAATACAAACTTAGCAAACAATTAACAAAATTCACTGTCCCGTAATGCACCTCACTTGTCTCGTTCTGTCACTTGCCTGCATCCCAGCATGCATTTGTCTCTGGCTCTTGCTAACAGGTTGCAATTAAAAGCCTTGTCATAGGTCTGCAGGCTCCTCAATCATGCTGGTGCTTCTGGCCGTCACACTCTCTGCCGTTTGGATTCTTCGCATCCATCTGAACAGAAGGTGTCTGACAGCATCTCAAGCTGAAATCTGCTAGGCCACAGAGTTTGTTGTGTGTTAAATCTCTTGGAAATGAAACTACAAGCCATAAGGAATTAAAGTGGTTTGTTGGTGTGATGAAGTGGGTTTGAGAGACAAGGTTATTCCAAATGTTGTGGCCTGCTGTCGGCATTATATGGAGGCCTATTCATTATTAATATCTGTTCCACTGCAATGAAACAGGGGGGGATACCTCTTTTAGACAAATGAGAAAAACTAGTTTCTGAGACATTCATTTACTGAGTCTTAAAATGTTTTACATTTTTGCTCATAGGAAGCAATTGTTTGAAGAGGAATGACACTAAACTGTGGCACAGGGTGGCACATTTTCACATCACGTTTTTTCCAAATTGTTCACAAAGCAGCAAGACAAAAGAGATACATTTTTATTGGATCGCATACTCTGTAGTCCAAGCCACGGTGTAATTTCTGACTTATTCACACAGTTATTATCCATTCCTTCCACATCCGATTATATAAGTAGCTTTTGATTATTAGAACCATTTCCCATTCAAACAAGTCAACATTTTCCTTATTCAGACACTAGACTCATGCATTATTTAAGATGAAAAATCTGTAGAAACAAGCCACTGAAATCTTTTTATTTTTTATTTTTTTGTCAGCAGAGAACTTCCTCTCACATCTTCACTTTTGAGATGCTTGGTCTCAAATGCTAGTTCATAAGAGGAATGTTTCCTCAGGCAGCCTGGCTCTAAACCCCTACATTGGGCTTGCTTAAAGGCAAATAACATGGTTCGTAGAACATACGTTTATAATTTGCTATCTGCGATTCTTGAAGAAAAACAGTTAAAGGAGATCACGATATCTTTGTTGCTTTTTGCCTTACCCACATGATGTCCCATTATTATTTGAAGATTTATATACCCTATGCATAATCCTTTCTGTCACATGAAACAAATTACTTGTCACATGAAACTCTAAGTACCCTGTCAGCAGTGATTTTTCCCCCCGAAAGGAATGCCTTCGAAAAGGAATGCTTCTTTTCAAAAGGAATTTAATGTTTCTGGTTCCAATTCTGATTCTACCTAACAACTCTGATTTATTAAAGGTGCTGTAAGCGATTTTAGCCATTCTGGAACTTCCACCAGACCAGCCATTGAATTAGCCACAGCCCATCTTTCCAAAACCCCACATTTCAAAGACACGGCACACACACAGACACACTAGAGACCAGTGTTAATCTCGTCAACGAAATCTCTGACATAAGCTTTTGTTGATGAAGGGGTTTTTGATTTCATCAACGATAACGAAGATGAGATGAAAAAGGCGCATCATGACGATAATTAAGCGATTTTATTAAAGCATACTATTGACGAAAATATGATGAGAAAAAAATTATACTGCAAGATATTAACAGTGCAAGATATGAAAAGGAGAAGAAACATCTTTAGAATCTGTACATAGAAGAATGTATTAGACATAGATTCATCTTACCTATTAATAATTGGGGATATCTCCGCTTGAGCTGTGTGAGTTGAACACAGGCAAAATGAACTGCTTCAAAACGGGGTAAATACCTAATTCAAACGCATCCTGTTTATACATGATTTTAATCACTATAGTAGCCTATATCCACAACATATATGTAATATAACAACTTACATCTGCACAGTGAAGCGAATGAACAGGTGAACTTGAACTAAATGAAGTCAGAATATGCGTAATTTGCATTGTGAATACACTGTTTTCATAAGAAATACGCTACACACAATGTAATATCCTTTCACGGAAAATGAATAAGTCTCTAAAGCATGAAGAATTCAGAGTACAGTAGGCTAACTTCTGAAAAGTAGCTAATACTTCAGTCTATTCATTATTATGTTATTTTTCACAACAAGGACAGTAGGCTATGCATAGTTATATGTTTGATACATTTTTAAATTAGAAAATGCTGATAAATGTTTTCCCTAAATGTTTGAATATTTGATTAAAGTTTGGTCTGTTACAGTTTGACACACTTTTTTGTCAATTTTCACATCGTCGTCATCTGAAAACTTTTATTTTCGTTGACTAAATTTATGTCTTTTTTTTAAGACTAAAACGAATGAATATGAGATGAAGAAATATTGACTAATTTTAAAGGACATTTTCATCAAAAGACTAAAACTATGACTAAAACAAAAAAGGGTGAAAAAATTAACACTGCTAGAGACCATTGTGGCCGTCAAACCCTGAGCATTTTGCGGGAGCAGGACACTGTACCAGCAGTTACAGTATATGAGCATATATGGGCTGCCCTGTGAACATCTTGGTTACTGATGTAACCTCTGTTCCCTGATGGAGGTAACGAGACGTTGTGTCGATGCAGTGACACTAGGGGTTCGCTCTTGAGAGCCCCAATCACCTTTGCTTTACTCAGAAAAGGCCAATGAAAATTGTTGAGTGGAATTTGCATGCCACTCTCCGCCCCAGACATACGGGTATAAAAGGAGATTGCGTGCACCACTCCAATCCAATGGGGCAACCTTGTTTGGAGACAGCTTTCCCCTTCTGCTGCCCTCCAAAGCAGCTGAAGAGCTGCTCCGATCATCTAAAGCTCTGCGTGTGATCCAAATAGACGCGCAGGGCGTGAATTGGACACAACAACGACAAGGCTGGGTCTTCCTCCTCTGAAAGGAGCGCTTGCATGTTCACCACCTGATCCCAGAAGGGAGTGGTGGGAACTTTGGTCACGTAACTGGGCCGGGGTCTCAGGATCACTTGAGAGTGTGCTGGCCCGGACTCCAGGCATTCGCTGTGACAGAGACCACCTGCAGGTCCCCAACCCTCTTTATAGAAGTGAGCGCCACCAGGAGGGCCATCTTCAGTGACAAAGTTCTGAGCTTGGTCTGCTCCAGGGGCTCAAAGTGGACTCTCTGTAAGACAGGTAGGACCACAGAGAAATCCCAAGAGGGAACCATGCACGGTCTGGGGGATTCAATCTCCTCATGCCTTTGAGGAACCTGGTGATCAGGTCGTGCTGCCGTGAGGGTCTCCCATCCAATGTATCGCGATATGCTGCTATAGCAGCCACGTACACCTCCAGGGTAGATGGAGACAGCCGTCTCTTCAGCCCCTCCTGAAGGACAACACAGACCCAACTGCACATCTCTGTGGATCTTCCCCCCTCAAGGAGGGGGCTCTGGCCTGAGTGATCGTGTGTACCACTGCTGGCAGAAGGCCTGCTAGGTCCCGTCCAGGAGCCGGATGTGGAGATTCCAGAGTTCTGGCCATGGGTGCTGGAGCGTGCCCTGCCCCTGAGTGAGAAGGTCCTGCCTCAGAGGAATGCACCTGGGAGGGGCTACTGCCAGGAGCATCAGGTCTGATAATCAAGTCCAGTTGGGTCAGTATGGTGCAACCATCAGGTCTTATTGCCCGTCCTCCCTGACTTTGCACAATGTCTGTGCAATGAGGCTCACTGGGGGAAACGCGTACTTGCGCAGCCCCCGAGGCCAGCTGTGCACCAAGGCATCTGTGCCAAGGGGAGCTTCAGACAGGGAGTACCAAAGGGGGCCGTGAGAGGACTCTCGGGAGGCGAACAGGTCCACCTGCGCCTCCCCGAATCTCTCCCAAATTAGCTGGACTGCGCGGGGGTGCAGTCTCCATTCTCTGCGTAGCATTACCTGCCGTGAGAGCGTATCCACTGCACAGTTGAGGACACCCGGGAGGTGAGTGGCTCGCAGAGACTTCAACGTCTGCTGACTCCAAAGGAGGAGGCAGCGGGCAATTCGCGACATGCGACGTGAGCGTACGGTCACTGTGTTGTCCGTCCAGACCAACACATGCTTGCCCTGAATTAACGGCCGAAGGGCCTCCACAGGGCCAGCGATACTGCCAGCAATTCTAGGCAGTTGATGTGCCATTGCAGGCGGGGCCCTGTCCAGAGCCCTGATACTGCCTGCCTGTTGCACACGGCGCCTCAGCCCAAATTTGAGGCATCCATCGTAACCACGACATGCCTCGAGACCTGCTCTAAGGGAACCCCTGCCCGTAGAAATGCCAGATCTGACCAAGAGCTGAAAGTTTGGCAGCACCGTGGCATGATAGTCATGCGCTGGGTGCTGTGGTGCCACACCCACCTCGGGACTCGAGTCTGTACCAGTGCTGGAGCGGTCTCATATGCATCAACCCGAGGGGAAGTAACGCCACCGAGGAGGCTCTGAATTTGTTTCACCAGGACTGCTACCTTCTGCCTGAAGGTTCTCAGGCAGGCCAGCACTGACTGTGCATACTCGTTCGTAAGGCGTGCCATCATGGTGACAGAGTCCAACTCCATACTGAGAAAAGAGATGCTCTGCGCAGGGGAGAGCTTGCTCTTTTCCCAGTTGACCTGAAGCCCCAGTCAGTCGAAGTGCCAAAGCACAAGGTCCCTGTGCGCACACAATAGATCCCGCGAGTGAACTAGGATCAGCCAGTCATCGAGATAATTGAGGATGCGAATGCTCTTTTCCCTCAGTGGGGCCAGGGCAGCCTCTGCGACCTTGGTAAAGACGCGAGGGGACAGGGACAGACCAAAAGGGAGGACCTTGTACTGGTATGCTCGTCCCTCGAATGCAAACCGAAGAAAGGGTCTTTGTCGAGGAAGGATCAATACGTGAAAGTACGCGTCCTTCAGGTCGATGGCCGCAAACCAATCCTGATGTCGTACAGACGTAAGGATACACTTCTGCATCACAGAAGCCTGTGTAAGGCTCTGTTCAAGGCAAGCAGATCCAGGATTGGGCGCAACTCCCCCCCCCGGGCAGGATAAAATAAGGGCTGTAAAAGCCCTTGTGCGACTCGGCTAAGGGGACGGGTTCTATCACTCCTTTCGCCAGAAGGGTGGCGAACTCCACCTGAAGGACCAAGGCTTCCTTGCCTCACCATGATGGAGATGACGCCACTGAACCTGGGCGGTCATCTGGCGAACTGGATCGCGTAGCCTAGCCGGATCGTCCTGATGAGCCATCGCGATGGGCTGGAAAGCACTAACCAGGCTTCCAGCCTCTGCGCTAACGGCACCAGGGGGACAACAGGATTTATCACGCAATGGTGGCCGGTGGCTGGGGCAGGCGAGCGGCCCCAAGAACCACCGTACTTACCTGTTTGCCGGTTTTCGACGGAAAACAAGGGAACGTGAGATACTCACATCCCACTCATTGACCGGAAAGACTTCCAGCGCCTGGCCATCGCGAGCATTGGAGAATGACTCAGGGAATGAGGAAACTGCTCTTTTACTGACAAACTGGATGCTGGGGCCCAGAAGGCACCTGGTGATGTTATGAGGGTACTCGCCTCGTGCTGGCCCAGGGGCAGGAGTGGAGCCCGTATGCTTACCTGGATCAGGCCAGTCAGAGTCAGCAACCTCGTCCTTGGGTCACTTGTCCCAGGGCCGCTTCGAAGGCGGACCGCCTGCCTCACTTGTGAACTCTACCGGGCAGATCGAATGTGCTGGGTGTTGGGAGGTCCGCAGGAACTGAGCCGGCGGAGAAGCTCCCATATCCACATCCAAATCACCCACGGCACTCGCGAAGCAGCTGCTGTGGCTCTTTGCTTCACGGAGAAGAAAGAGAGCCGCGACCGCAAGTTCTCACAGTGAAAACATGACCCATCCACAAAGCTGCCTCGGCATACCCAAGCACTCGAGACTTCATGACCATCCGGTGGGGAGAGATAACAGCCACACCCAGTAGCACAAAGGCGAAAAGACGGCAATCGTTTGTGCGAGCTCTTTTAGAGAAAATATACTTGTAGAGCCGAGGAGGGCGGGGCCGGGCTGGAATGAGACACACCCGGTCCCCAATCAGCCTGATGGGGGCGCGCGAGGGATAAAGACGGCCGGGGACGACAGTTCGAGAGAGAGAGAATTACAGACAGCTGTGCTGTGTTTTTAGTTGTGTGTTTTGGTTGTGTTTTTTGGTTAATAAATTATTATTTAAGTTGTCAAGCCGGTTCTCGCCTCCTCCTTTCCACTGAACCCCCTTACACTGGTGCCGAAACCTGGGAAGGAGGAGGGATTCCCGTCGCGGGATCCTCGACACTGCCGTCCACCCAGGGGAGCGCCGCTGCCGTCCGACGGGGGACGGAGTAGCCCGACCACCCGGACGCGGGGAACGGCCGCTGTCCGCGAGGCGAGTGGGGACGGGACTCCCCGACCGCCTGGAGCGAGGGAGCCACTGCCGGGGGCGGAGGAGTGCCCTGCCATCCCCCGGGAACGCGGAGGGGTCGAGAGAAGACCGCCGTCCGCGGGGGGAGGAGGGAAGCGACTCCCCGACCGCCTGGAGTGGTAGGGCCACTGCCAGGGGCAGAGGAGAGTCCCCACGGGACGCCGGGAATGCGGAGGGGCGTTCTGTCCGCTGGGGGTCGGAGGTCTGACTCCGGTCCGCCCGGGGAGGAGCGGCTGCAGTCCGCCTGAGAGGGTGGAGTAGTGATCGGGGACCACGCGACGGCGCATCAGAGAACCGGTGAGTTTCTTTTTCTCTCTCTCTCTCTCTCTCTCTCTCTGTCACTCCGTGTTGGCCTTTCCCTCGCCATTTTGTGTTTGTTGTTTTTTCCCCTCCTGTTTCCTCCCAGGTCGAGGAAGCCGGGGAGGACCCGCCGGCAGTCGGGGCATAAGGCACGCCCCCCCGGAGAGGAAGGGTGGGGGGGATGTACGTCATGCCGGGGGCTCCCCGGCCTGAGGCAACGCCGGGAGGAGTGTAGAGCCAAGGAGGGCGGGGCCGGGCTGGAATGAGACACACCCGGTCCCCAATCAGCCTGATGGGGGCGCGCGAGGGATAAAGGCGGCCAGGGACGACAGTTCGATAGAGAGAGAATTACAGACAGCTGTGCTGTGTTTTTCGTTGTGTGTTTTGGTTGTGTTTTTTGGTTAATAAATTATTATTTAAGTTGTCAAGCCGGTTCTCGCCTCCTCCTTTCCACTGAACCCCCTTACAATACTCTTTTAAATATACTATTTTTTACACCTGTGGACTCAGTCGCCGAAGCGCCCAGGGGAAGCACAACACTCGACCGTGCGAGGGCGACCGCTGATATGCGCCGTAAAATCCAGCAGCAATAGCAAGGTGACAGGACGAACACACACATGCACTCGGCTCTGAAGAACAAGTCTGAATGAGTGGTGCATGCCATCTCCTTTTACACCCGTATGTCTGGGGCGGACCACTCGCCAATTTTCATTGGCCTTTTTCTGAATAAAGCAAAGGTGATTGGGGCTCTCAAGAGCGAACCCCTAGTGTCACATCGACACAACGTCGAGTGAGTGACAAACAGGGAACACACACAATGATTGACAGTCAGAAAGTCTTCTGATTGGCTAAACAAAGGATCTGACTGCAGCCTGTGGACATCTTTTGCCCCGCTGTTTACAGAGCTTAGGGCTGTTACAGAGACAGGTGTGTTATTTTATAGCACCTATATTTTGTGAATATCTTACAGGTAAAATGGATGTTTTCTGCATGTTTTCTATATATATATTATAAAATTACTTACAGCACCTTTAATCATTCCATTAACTTTTATCATGGTTCTTTTTGAGTTGGACATGGCAGAAGTAATTCAGTGAGTAAGTCAAGAACTGCTTTGACATATTTTTGGACAGATTCATTTAAAAAGAATTGGCTCATAAGAATAATTTGTTCATAAATTGGAGTAAACATGTGCTGTATGTTTGTTGAGGAAGGACAACATAATCTGTTTATTGTCTTATTGTACTGTTTTGCCATTCTTTTGCCATGGCACTATATCTGTAGATTTACAGGGTAGTGGTGTAGGAAAGACTTCCACAGTATTGTAGTACAGTATTCCGTCTGCATTGGCAGAAGAACCATTAAAGCACTCTGAATAAGAACCAGCTCTCATTTTCCAACCCTAAATGTGATCTTTTATTTACACACTTCTGTGCTGACATACATAAAACAGGTCATGTGCTCAGCTTCAGTGTATCTGCGTATTTTAAAGCAGTACTAAGTAAAGTCGTGTTTCATGCTCACTGGTTTTCATATATTCATACGCTAATGGAATTCACATGCTACATCTTCTTTGGTGACTTTGTCAATTCTTCTTTGTTCAGGAGTGACCTGAACGTCTGTTTTTAGTTTATAGCTCAGCCCACTTAGTCCTTGAACAAGGACGCATGCTGTAAATATCTGCCGTCACTCCAATGTCATCCCAGTCATTTCAGTTCCTCTCTTTTATATGCCCAATGCCTGCTGTTTAATATAGCTCTAGGATAGATTGAATGAATAAATGCCTGTAATTGCCTGACAGTGGGGGACAGAGGTGGGGAGGAGAAGAGTATGTCATATGAGGGGGGTTGTTTTGCCAGCAAACACCATTTTTGCGCAGCCAAAACTTTGACTGAAACAGCCAAAGGTCTGGGGCCTCATTTATAAAATGTATGTATGATCAGATTTGATCCTAAATTCAATGGATTAGATCCTACGTCAAAAGTGAGGAACAAATCGATTTATGAAGGCAGAAACTGATGTGAAAATGTTCTTATGCGTACATCAACTGACAAGCAAGCTTACAAAATTTTTTGTGCTATGCTCCAGTGTGCTAGTGCACGCTGACTTGATTGAATAACTTGCACATGCACTTTTATTGTATTATGTCTCACCATATTAAGATATTTGTGGCCGTTCTGTAGGTGGAGTTCATGCACTTGTTCACGTGCGCATGTTTTTAAGATGAATTGGGATTTATAAAGTGGAATGCATTTAGAAACATTTCTTCGTGCGTACGGACATTTTACAAATCATTTCTAGGAACATTTAGGAAATCGTTGTATGTTCATACATTTAAGATAATTTTATGTACATCTTTATATATGAGGCCCCCAGTCCATATTGCAGTTCATTCAGACCAAGAACTGCCCACTTTGAAATGTCCAGTTGAAATAATGCTATCATATGTGAAGAAAGAGACCACAGAGTCTCCAGAAAAACTGATTTCTACCTCTAGTTTGCATATGAGTTCTGTTGGCATTTATATGGCAAAAATCAACATCTGACTGGTAATTTTCCCGCTTATTGCAAGTCTACATGCAATTTAAACAAATAAATGGACATTTGATTGATTCGAGTTGAAATTAATTTATTAGTTCACTTGTAAAGATTGCAGAGGGATTTAAAACGTAATGGATATCTAGTTTACTTGCTACTAATTGCCTCAAACAAAACTCTAAATATCTTTCAAAAATGTGATGTCACTAACCTGGTAAACTTTAGCACATTCAACCCCAAAAGCACTTGTAACAACCTGGTATCTTAGATACACAACTTTATTTCCAGGCAGACTGATAAAAAAAAATAAAAAAAACTATGTGCCTTTACTCTTGGAAGTTTGGTAAAGCCAGCCAATCAGATTAGAGTTTACTAGATTGAGAAAGTGCTTTCCAGTTTTGTGTGCAATATGCAATAGCCAGTCAGAGAACAGATTATATGTACCTTCTGAGACTGAGACAAGTAAACAAACACATAGCTTTTCCATGATGCCTCACCGCAAAGATCGAATGCACTCAGAGCTGATAAATAGACTTTTTGTTGGAGGAAACACTCAAGTCCGCTGCTACATTTCATTCAGTTTATCATGGTGCTGCAGCATAGAATCATGGGTGAAAAGATGCTATGCCTGAAGGCTTCTATACAGTAGATGGCCAGTCAACCACAACAAAGATGATTTTAGCCAACACTCCCTCCCTATTGGCTTACTGTGTCCTGTGGCCCAGCCGGGTTCCAGCAGTCTCATTCCCACCATGTGGCTGCACATGATTTGTGTTCTTTTTCTAGCTGAATAGGAAATCTTTATTATAATGATGGTCCAAAGGGTGTGAAGTATTACCCCAGTTAACCTTTAATCCCAGACCTGGGAGAAAGGGAAAACAAATCTGCATTCTTCTGAAGTGACATCCTCTTTTCGCCCGCTCTGCTGTAGTTTCCTGCCAGTTATGTGATGTGTGTTTTGATGAGACATCTCTGAGTTGTTGGGGTGGCACAATTATTCTCTCTTTCCTACTGTATCAGTTGGAGAGAAAGAAATATATCAAAGTTATATGCATCTCTGTTTTTCTTTTCCCCAC
The DNA here is from genome assembly GCF_019703515.2 of Myxocyprinus asiaticus. Classification (NCBI taxonomy): domain Eukaryota; kingdom Metazoa; phylum Chordata; class Actinopteri; order Cypriniformes; family Catostomidae; genus Myxocyprinus; species Myxocyprinus asiaticus. The sequence continues at coordinate 15,312,166 of NC_059384.1, forward strand.
TCTGTACATCTGCAAAGTGATTTCATCACAATGTTTGTACAGTGTGTATGTATGAATATGTGAAATATGATTGGTGGGTACGACTTTAATTAAAACCCTGTTGTTTTTCTTCTTTGCAGTTCAGCCGATGAGCAGTTTCGCTGGAATACCCGAGGTAAATGTCATTTTTTTTAAATGATTTTTAAAAAATTATTATTATTATTAGCTGTCAGACATTTGTGTTTTGGGGGTAAAAGGTAACATTAACAAGGCTGCATTGATGGAGAGTTTGTATAAGGTATCATTGCATCAGCTTATTGAAAATCAGTCTTTAAAAAAAAATACTATAAATTTGTTGTATCATATTGGTCTGGAGAGAGAAATTGGCATGATTACTAAAAGGACACATTTTATGACACCTATAAGTCATATTCTGATGTAATGTTAATATACTTATATACTCCTGCAAAGAAAGGCATCTTAGATGGAGATGGAATGTAATTTTATATTTATTACAGAAAATAATGCACATGCACACATATTGATAGTTGCTTCTGTGCAATAACACATACTGTAGCTTAGAAAATGAGCACAGTTTCTGCTTATATTTCTCCTTATCTTTTATCAAACAAATATTATTTCATCAAATACACAATTGTATGTGTGTTTTCTGTACATTTGCTGTCTGTGTCACTCACTTACACAGTATGTGTCCATTCCAGCTTATCACCCTGCTCTCTGGCCGTATGGGTTGTGCTCTAGATGTAAGGTTAATCTTTTGTTTTAGGGAGCTTGTGTAACCCTTAATCCCTAGGCAAATTACACCAACACTAGCCATAGAGGAGTTGGCAGTCGGATCAGACACAGCACATTGGTTAACAGGTTCGTCCTTGCAGCCATTTAAGTTCAGTCTTAGACTGTTTGCAAATGACAGGAAGAGGTCATGAGGTCAAAGTGTAAGTGTGAAGAGTGGGGCTTAAGGAAGTATCTGTGGTGTCAGTGAATGACTGCTTCTGTGTAAGCATGATTAACCTCGACTTCTCTGTTTGGTTCACAGATGGACAGAAAGATATTGAAGATGAACTGAACACAGGTCTGGAAATGGTGGACTCATGTATTCGCTCCCTACAGGAGTCTGGCATCTTGGATCAACCAGAATACACCACAGCTGACAGTGAGTAGCTATCACAGCTATCAGCTTTGCTTTCTATTGGTGCAAGATCTATTTCATTCATGCAACTTGACAACTTGTCTGTAACACGGTGGACATCCACATTCGATTGACATTTGTTTGAAAAGCACATACTGTGAACTAAAAATGTTGTCAGTTGAGTTTTTTACAGGTTTTTAATAGTTGTTAAGTCGGATTTAATATTAAAAATGCATATAGCCAGGGGCACTGGACCTGCCCCAAACACACAGACTTTTTTTGCCCACACAAACAGAACTTTATTGGCTGATATTAAAATATGTACTTGAATCTAATGAACTAAACATCTTAATTTTACTTTTATGTTAGGGTATTCTGACAGTTATAAAGATGAAGGTCATAAAATTTGTGTGCTCATTTGTGCATTTTAATAGAGGGAAAAAGAACAATTGCTCACAAAAATCATAAATAAGGTTTAATTTATTTGTATGCTAATGCATGCACAAGTGACAATGTTAACTGTTTTATTATTTTTTACATGATTACATTTTATTTCTAACCATAATTAGACATTTAAATTGTTATATCTTGGAGAGCAATACAGACCTGAAAACAGTAAAAACTTACTGTAAACGTAAATCTTGTCTTATATTTTATATCAATACCAAATCGGCATGTAAGAAAGGCCATTCAAATCAAGAATTTCCACACAGAACCTGAACTTGAATCAAAATGGTACATGACTATTAGGGTGGATCAAGAATATTGAGCTGTGGCTTATACATATTAATTAGCTTAAGTGAACAGATTGTCCAAGAATTTTACCTAGGTATTTCAGTACAATTTAATTAATATTTTTGAGATCATCATCATATCATGACATCACATCAAGTTTGTGTGTGGCCCTTTATTTCTAAATATGTCACTGTATATGAATGCATAGCTTTAAACAGTGCATCATGGAATCTGTGGCTGTGTGCTAGTTGCATTGTAACCTCAACAGATATAATTTCCAGACAAATAATTTTTCATAATTTCATGAGTCGCTACATGGTTTCAGAACACAATGTCTAATCTAAAAAGATTTCACAGTTGTTCTTATTATGTTTTGGAAAAATGTCTTCCCTCTTACAAGCTGTTCAAAATATTTCACATAGTTTTGAATATGTCATCCATGTCAAATAGTTTCTGAAAACTATGGTTACAGCCTAAAGCAGGGGGTTAAAATTAGCACTAAGTTTTCACACCCTTTTTTCTGACATATTAATCAAAATCACTTGATCCTGATAAAAGGTTTTGAGGAATTTGGGTTACAGCAGTACAGCTGTTTGTGTGGCTTGTGAATAATTCTAAGGTGTTTAAGTAATATTTTTGCTGCAAACATGCATTTTGGAGTTTTCCACTTGTTTACTGCGCAATGTAATAACTATTTTGTAGTTAGCGAATTTTGGAAAATTCATAAGGTTGTATGAGGTTACCTAATCTTAAAATAAATCAAATAATCTTCTGTTATTTGAATATAAACAAAGCTTAAATAATGTTTTCAGGTTTTACATGCCATTTTTTAAAAAGTATTGCTATCACGCATTTAGCAGGAATGAGGACCCAAATGCAGGAATGAGTGAAAAATAAATGATATTATTAAACAAAAAACAAACAAGCAAAATAAAACTCACGAGGGAGAGGAAACAAACAAAACAAACCAGAAAATATATAAACTGGAACCAACCAGAAACAGGAGCATGTCAGGAACAAACAAACCAACTCACAAAATGATCTGACAAATACAAGAGGGCAAAATATATAGAGGCAAGGCACATGAGGAACAGGTGAAGGTAATTAACAAAACGGAGGACTAGACAAGAGGGTAAGGGAATAAGGAGGTGGGGTCAGGAGAGAGCATGGCTAAATACAGACACAGCCAATTGCTCATACACACAACAAACACACACAGACAGAAAACAGACAGGGACCACAGAGCAAACAGAGTTGGATCATGACAGTACTCCCCCAACTGTCGCAGACTGAACATTGCCGGCCACAGGGAACAAGTTGGTGAGGTTTTTGGTAACCACTGGGTGAAGGTCTGTGAGGTCCATGGCGGTTGCTGGGCAGAGGTCAGTGAGGTCCATGGCGGCTGCTGGGCAGAGGTCAGAGGTGGTCATTAAGCTGATGGGGTCACTGGTGGCGGCCACTGGGCAGATGGTGAGGTCAGTCGCGGCCGCTGGGGACTGGACAGTTTGGGTGGTGACCGCAAGGAACTGAACTGACTGGGTGGTGACCGCTGGGTAGGGATCAGTCTGGGTGGCAGCCGCTGGACAGGAGTCAGTCTGGGTGGCAGCCGCAGGGAACAGGACAGACTGGGCGGTGACCACAGGGAACTGGACAGTGGCTGCTGATGAGGGTCTGTCTGGATGGTGGCTGCTGGAAACTGGACAGACTGGACGGTGATTGCTGGAGAGTGGACATGCAGAGTTGTGGCTGCTGGGAAACGGCTGGCCTGATTGTAACCCAGACCCAAGGACATCACCAAAAACTCCAACGCTTACCCCCTCACCGACTTTCCTCCTACAGAAGTTCAAAGAGCTTCCTGGACTGCTTAGCTCTATGACGTTTGGGAGGATGTGAACAAAAAGAAAAACTCATTCCTGCTGGGTCCATAGTTGGTCAGATCGTTCACACATTTAACAGGAATGAGGACCCAAATGCAGGAATGAGTGAAAAATAAATTATTTTATTAAACAACAGAAAACAAACAAGCAAAACAAAACTCTCACTAGGAAGAGGAAACAAACAAAACATAAACCAGAAAAAGATATAAACAGGAACTGACCGGAAACAGAAAAAAACAAACCAACTCACAAAACGATCTGACAAATACAAGAGGGAAGAGGGCACAATAAATAGAGGCATGTTACATGAGGAACAGGTGAAGGCAATTAACATAACAAGGACACACAGACAGAAAACAGACAGAGGCCACAGAGCAAACAGAGCGGGATCATGACAATTGCATGTAGTGTCTGAAGGCAGAAGGAAATTAAGAAGAATTAAAGCAGAATTTCACCAAGATGGCCTAGAACACCGGAAATTTCTCAGAGCCATCAAACTAAGATCTGACTAAATGGCTCCCTAAAGTCTAGCTGAAGCTCACATCTGGCCAATAAAACAAACAAAAGAGACTTTTCCAGATAGCACATGACTTGAAACTTCATGCTTCTGGTCTCTTAAACTATGATCTGTTCTGTGACTGACGAATTTGGTTCAAATATATTTGGATTAAAAGAAAACAGAGTGAGACCGTTTCATATTTGGCATACAGTAGTTACTGTGTTTTGGCATCATAGGACAGTATAGCTGACCATGGGTTCCAGTCACAGTGTGAGATATGCAAGAATTCATAAACCACTCAATTTCACCATGTTTTTTGTTTGAAGAAAAGTTACTTTACCACCTATTCCTGTCATTTCACCTTCCATGATAAATCCAAACTCACAGAGATTATGAACACAAAGCTTTGAACATCTGTTTTATTCAGGATATTACTCGGCTGAAAACAGTCTAATCTCCTCCCAGAAAGTTGCACGTCATTGATCTTTTTCAGATTTTATAGTTATTGACTTTGCACATTCTGTCAAGGTTGGTGACAAAAGAAAAATGCCACCAGTTGTGCATTGTGAACATCGTGAAGGTGTCTAATGTGGACATGCTTTTACACGTTAGCTGACAGCCAACAAACATTAGTCCCTGTGACCCAAAGACTGTATTTTTCAAATAGAGCTTGTTCCTAACGCATTCAGAATGCATTAGTGATCTAAGCATCACAGCTGTAAGAACAAAGATAGATGTCTTGATGTCATCCCTTTAAAGTCAACAATAGCATTGGTTTGCGTTCATGATATGCTTGATGTCAAGCCTTTCCAATTGATGGTACTAAACCAACCATAGATTTCATCCAACCATTATAGCCATGTTCTCTTCCTCATACTGTGTCAATGCAGCATGATGGTATTGCTCTTGCAAACCTTGTAAAAATAATATAAAAAATAGCTCCCTCATGAAATATTCCATTCTGCCAAGATGGAGCCCAGGCCATTGACCTAACTAGCAAAAAATAGAGGTGGTACCCCTGGTGAAATTGTATACATGTCCAACACTCCATGCACTTACATGACTGGGATTTATTTATCTCTAGTACAAGTTTATTCCAGCCTAAGATTTGCTTGACAACCTGCAGTTGGGTAAAATGTTACTGAGCACCACCTTGGTGCCAGCTGAAGCTTTTCTGTATTTATCAACTTTGAATTGGCTTATCCGAAATTGTCCAATAGCTATCTGTAATTCCATTTGGTCTCTGTGGATCTGAAAGAAGGCGATATTCATTGTGAATGGCCCATAAACCTCTCCAAGATGCGGCTTGCAGCCTTGTTGATTGAGATGTGGGAAAAGAGGGCCATTCCTATGAGCATCTCACCACAGAGGCTTTTTGAAATCTATGAAATTATTGGTATTTGGAGAACTGTACATTGGGGAGGTGAAATGTATTCTGCATCGTACAGTGTAGAGTTTTAGCTTTGCATGTATAGAGATGTTATCATCCCCAGTTAAACTGATCCAGTGGCTCTGTTTCAATGAGGTAAATGAGAGAGCTGGAGATCTCTTAGACAGGCTTGAATAAGGATAGTCTCACACTAGGTAAGGAGCTATATTTAGTGTAATCTCCCTGCTATGATGCTGTAGCTGTTGTCTTTTTGATGTGGAATTCCAGATGAGAGAATGATCCCCAGGAGTCAGTATACATGCACACACATGTAGATGCAAATACATAAGAAAAGGTGGAGTGTACACATTAGAATACCACTAGTAGTGATAGACAAATATATTTACAACGCAAATTCTGTCATATTTACTCACACTCATGTTGTATGGCTTTCTTCCATGGAACACAAAAGGAGATGTCAGGCAGTATGTTAGTTTCAGTCACCATTCATTTTCATTGGATTTTTTTTCCTAAAAATGAAAGTGAATTGAGACTGAAACTATAATTCTGCGTAATATCTTATTTTTAGATCCACGGAAGGAGGAAAGTCATATACTGAAGTTTTTGAACAACATGATTTTTTTTTTTTTTTTGGTTGAACTATCTTTCTAATTAGGCTGATTTTCATGACCATACTGCTACTTTTGATGAACCGTTTAGTGTTTGACTCCAAATTGCCTCCAAATTTGATGACCTTGAGGATGACATGCTCAAGGATCCAGGGCAGGGGAAAGCTTTAGGCTAACCAAAGCTGCATTGCATTCCCTCCCGTGTCTGCTCAGGGGTTTTCAGATCAATGAAAGCAAAAATGAGTGCAGCAGGCTATTATGGACTCGAATAATGCACCAATTTTCTTATCTCTCCAGACCAGCTTGATGGATCTGTCTGATACAGGAGCCATAGATTATTGTGTAGCGTGGGGAAAGTAGACAACATCCTCCTTCTGAGAAACCTGAGATGCTTTAACTCAGGCTGTTTTAAAGGCACAGTGTGTTTTGAGGGGAGGAAAAAGACAATTATTATTTTCACACTATGTTTCAGGGAGAAGCTAATCTCTGATTGAGTCTTTTAGTGAGTCCAAACATGGTCTAGCTGAAGGATACATCAACTTTGATAGCATCTTGACAGACTATGAATTGTTGATACTATCGAGTTTGCTGGCAGATTGACTCTCAGCTTCTCTCCAAACGCACGATCATGTCAATCCTGATTACTTTTATAACTGGCTCGTTCTGACTAGGGATGGGCATTTTGGTCATTTTGTCTACTCGAGTACTCAACAGATAAATCAACCAAGTACTCGAATATTCAGAGGGGAGGGGTTCTATTTTTTTAAAAATCGTTTGTCTATGAACTTGTATATCAAATGGATGTTTTTGACCATTCCTGTTGATGACAGTTTTCGCTCATTATGTCTAACTGTTTGTCAGAATCTTGCGTGATAAGCAGCACCTTTTTTAAGAAGGTGTGTCAAGTTAACAATAATTGAACTTTTAAAAAACATGCCTCGAGACTCTTGCACTCTGTGGGTGTTCTCATCTATTTTTAAATTGTTGGTCTATATACATAAATGTCCAACAGACGTCTTTGGTGTCTCGTTTTTCTCGTCTCACATATTCATAATTACAGGCTATTATAGCATAGTATGTTACAAAAAGTACAAAAAACATTACAATCAACAAATCATTTATTGTCATTTTGTGAAGATTCGATGGTCAACTCAATCCAACAGCTGGATCCTGGACTTCCTGTCAAGCAGACGCCAGGTGGTTAGAATAGGCAGCAATATCTCCTCATCACTGACCCTCAACACTGGAGCCCCACAGGGCTGTGTTCTCAGCCCACTCTTGTATTCCTTGTACACACATGACTGTGTAGCAACACATAGCTCCAATGCCATCATTAAGTTTGCTGATGACACGATGGTGGTAGGTCTGATCACTGACAATTATGAAACAGCCTACAGAGAGGAGGTGCACACTCTGACACACTGGTGTCAGGAGCACAACCTCTCCCTCAACGTCAGTAAGACAAAGGAGCTTGTGGTGGACTTCAGAAGAAAAGACAGAGAACACAGTCCCATCACCATCAATGGAGCACCAGTGGAGAGAGTTAGCAGCTTCAAGTTCCTGGGTGTCCACATCACTGAGGAACTCACATGGTCCTTCCACACTGAAGTTGTTGTGAAGAAGGCTCATCAGCGCCTCTTCTTCCTGAGACGGCTGAGGAAGTTTGGAATGAACCGCCACATCCTCACACGGTTCTACACCAGCACTGTAGAGAGCATCCTGACTGGCTGCATCTCTGCCTGGTACGGCAATAGCACAGCCCACAACCGCAAAGCACTGCAAAGGGTGGTGCGAACTGCCAGACACATCATCGGAGGTGAGCTTCCCTCCCTCCAGGACATATATACCAGGCAGTGTGTGAAAAAAGCTTGGAGGATCATCAGAGACTCCAGCCACCCGAGCCATGGGCTGTTCTCACTGCTACCATCAGACAGGCGGTATCGCAGCATCAGGACCCGCACCAGCCGACTTCATGACAGCTTCTTCCCCCAAGCAATCAGACTTTTGAACTCTTGATCTCCCACGATCAAAATACATCAGCACTGCACTTTATTACTCTTACTCTTATATCTCACACCGGACTGTCATAAATTATATTATTATTATATTATATTCTCTCTTAACAACTTACTATCAACCGACAGCCTGAATGTCAATACAGTACAATACAACCTACTGTAAATTCTATATATACTATATATACTTTTTTTTTTCATTGAATAATGTGTATCTATATTGTGTGTATTGTATACTGTACAGTGTGTGTTATTATTTGTATATTGTGTTGTGTGTAATTATGTGTATATTAGACTTTAAATTGTGTTGTGTAAATTTGATGTTTATTGTAAATTGGTATATGTCTCATCACTGTCACGACTGCTATGTTGATCGGAACTGCACCCAAGAATTTCACACACCATTGCACTTGTGTATATGGCTGTGTGTCAATAAAAGTGATTTGATTTGATTTGATTTTGATTTGAAAGAATGCTCAGAAAGTGCCATAATTATTTTAATTTGTGCACACCTCTGTTCTGTTGCGGTTGACTGTACCATGTATTTTCAAACCATGATTGACTTGACCAGAGTTGCCATAACAGTCGCATTTTTTAAAAAGGTTAAGGTTAGGTTAAGGTTACTTTATTGTCTCACAAGGGAGAAATTTGTCTTAGATTAAGGAACTGTTGCATCACCAAACAATACCAGACATTACACATAAATACATAATAATACACAACACATCACATTAAAACATACCCGTCTTAAACCATACCCATCTTGATACATAATTTAATTAAAAACCACAACACCTCTCAATTGCATATATACCAGCAAACAAACAGTTGATAGAGCCTAAAATAATCTCAGAACCTGCCCACTGCTATCTATCCTGCTGAAAGATGGCATGTCAAGTTGAAAATAGTTTTTTTTTTTTTTTTTTTTTAAGTAAATCTTTAAATAATAACACTTTTAAAAAGGTGAGAGGCATATTCAAGGTATAAAGAGCCTGCGTTCTGTTCCATAAAGTTTCGTGCCTCTAGCTGTTTTGAAAGAGCTCATCCGGTGTGTGTGCACCTCTCCAGTGTGTTCAGTGCTATCTCTGCCACAGCGTGCTGTGATGGAGCTAGTTGCTGTGAATCGCTGAAAAGTGAGTCATAATCACAAAATGAAAAATAAAAGGGCCCTTTTTCACATGTTTTTGTATAGAAAGTCATGTCATGCATGATTATTATGGATCATTATCGATCATTGCTGTCACGGGCACTCGTGCCCATCCCCAGTTGCTACTCAGGTCACCGTGCATAGTGCAATTTTGATGCAAACTGACGAATCAGACTGCAAGGTACTGCCTGTTTGTGTTACTAGATTCTATCAGTGTGTAAATTTGAAAATGTCATGTTGCGCACACATGCAAATATTTACACATGCCTCATTTTTGTCGTGGTTTCTTTCCTCTTCTCTTGCACTCTCTCTTGCTTTTGGGTTGTCCCTCTTGTCATTTTAATCCTCCTCTCTTGCACTGTCTTTCACTCTCTTTCCTTCTCTCTCTCTATTTCGCTCCTCCCCTAATAAATTATGTATGTCATTTCTGCCAGGCTGAGAGCTGCATCGCTGCCTTGCTGAAATTGCTCTCTCTCTCTCTCTCTCTCTCTCTCTCGCTCTTGCGCTTTGTACACAGGACCGAGTCTGCTCTCTCAGAGCTCACTGCAGCTCAGCTCGAAACCAGAGGGCTCCCTCCAGTACTCTGCTAGCTACCATAGTAACCAGACCCTGGCCCTGAGTGACTGTTTGACCACACCACAGTCTCAGAAGCCTCAGCCCCCTCCACGCTCCAGCGGCCAGCCTGGAGGAGCCGTGCACAGCTACAACCAGGTGAGCGAGTGCATTGCTTTTCTCTCTTCTATTTTATTTCCTTTCCCACTTTCATTACAAATCTATCTCTATCTTTTCTTATGTTTACCTCCTCTCTGTCTGTTTTTGCTTAATGGCTCTGCATCAGGAGTCTCTCGTACTCTTGAAGTGGGGATGCTGTAGTTCTAGCCCCAGCCTTGCTTCCTGTTTGCCTTTTTTTTTGTTTTTTTTTGTTTTTGGTACTAGCACAAAACGATTCTTGGACTCAATTTCTAGCTGGGGTTGTGTTTCAAGCTCCTACCTAAAAAGTGATTTTGCAACCAGATTAAACCAATTAACAGAAAGACTAAAGTATCTGGGGGTTAGCTTGCCCATTACCAGTTGTACTGCATTGTATTGAATGAGGGCTGTGTGTATTTCTAACTTTGTCATTATCTGCGGAGTTAAATTGTGCCCTGTTGATGAGCTTGAGATTGCAATTACAGTAAACCTTGCAGGGCTGTGTCTTCCACCAACTTTAATGAGATGGAGTCTTGTGCACCTGCTACTAGCTAGATATGTTCAGCTATAGGAATAGTTCCTGTTCAGAGGAGAAACATTTAATTTGGCATAGCAGTTTTTCCATTTGCTAATTAACTGGATGTTTTCTGCATACAAATGACAGAAGTAGTGCTGGAACGGTTGGTCACGATAAAGCTGACATTGGCACATCCTGCTTTTTGCACTCACAGAGACTCTCTTTCTGTCTCTCTCTCTTTCTCGATCTCTTTTGATTCCTTGCCTCCTCTCCCATCCTTTGACACTTTTAATGAACACATAGGCCCTCTGTTTTGGGCACAGACCAGTTTTATTAATGAAAGATGCCAAGCATTCTCAGCCCTCTGGTCTTGTTTTAGAGAGTCAAAGGGGTTCTTCTGCAAAAAAAATCTTTGTCAACACTCTCATTTTAAATTGATGCAGTTTCTCAGTAAATAAAGATAAAGAACAGAGAAAGTTTTTGCTTAGAACTGTGCTTTCTTCATATTGAAACAAATAATGCATCTCTCCCCTCTACATTTTTTTGGTGTGAATATTTTAGACTGTCATCTAAAGGAGGAGGGTAATCTGAAGAGGGCTTGTCTGCTTCAGAATAGGTTTATCTAACAAAACGCATCAGTTAGGTGCTTTTATGTAGATATTTATAACACTACAAACCTCTTGTTCCCTAAATAATTCATCTACATCAGGAACCTGTAACAATCTATTCAAGTAGGTGTTCCTCTTCTCTCTGCACTGGTATGCAGTTTTAGAGTGAAAGACAGACAGAGAGAGAGAGAGAGAGAGAGAGAGAGCATTAGCGAGAGAATGATTTTGGCAGGGGAATGAACGTATAATTGCATCACACCTCGGTATAACACGATATCAAGTTATTAAACGCCTTTTTTAAATCTCCACAATCCTATCGTGAGTTTTTTGTGGTCTTCCATCTCTTCCATATCATCCATTAAAGTCTTCTCGGCAGGAAATCAGCACACACTTGAAAAAAAAAAAAAGCTTAAAATTAGAACCAAAACGACTTTTACAGCCTGATGGCATAGGAAAAAATCTTCACATTTCAGAATGTATTATTCTGTAGTTCTTTAGAAAGCCAATTTTGTGCTTGTGCTTTAAAGTCATTGTAAAATCAAAATTGATCCTTAAAACATGTTGCTCTTCCTATTGTGTTCAATTAATCGGTGTATGTTCTTCCACCCCCCCCCCAAAAAAAAACAATTGTTTTAGTAATTTTTATGAAGAAAATAAGGTAAATTGCCCCACCTTTGAAAAAGTTTTTCATTTCAGCTGATGTCATTAAGTCCTCTTATTTTCCAGCCCCTCCCCTCCAACCACCAGTCATTAAGCCATTGGGCAGTGGTGGCTCAGCGGTTAAGGCTCTGGGTTACTGATCAGAAGGTCAGGGGTTCCAGCCCCAGCACTGCCAAGACGCCACTGTTGGGCCCTTGAGCAAGGCCCTTGACCCTATCTGCTCCAGGGGCGCCGTAACATGGCTGACCCTGCACTCTGACCCCAGCTTAGCTGGGATATGTGAAAAAAAAAAAGAATTTCACTGTATATGTGCAAATGTATAATGTGTGATAATAAATAAAATTATTAAAATTATTATTATAAAAGAACAGTTTTCATGATACAATCAATTTTAGATTGACAAAATAAAGAGACTGCATTTTATTTTTTCTTTGTTAAATAAAGGGAAGCCACAGTGTGTGTTTTTGATGGCTAGATTACCGTCTTCGAAAAATCGTTGTTTAACGGATTTACGATTATTTGCAATTGTTCTTATTATATAACAGCATAGAGGCAAAAAAAAGTCATTTCAAATCCCAATTAAACATGTTAGTAGACGTTTCTTAAGTATATATGGATGCTAAGCTCAACCCTAAAAAAGGAAAACCGATAAATACAAAAAGATTTAATAGTAGTTATATAATAAGAGATGCTCCAACAACACTGCTTATCCACATACTGGGTGCAATATGACGCGCTTAATGTGACCAGAATGCTTGGAGTCACTTCAAAAGTGCATAACTGTAAGATTATTGTGGGTGCGCAACATGTAGTTCATGGCATCCAACAGTTTTTACTGCTGCAACAGTTTATTAAAGCAGTCCGTTTTCTGTCCGACAACCCACCATAAAGAATCAGAAACAGACTCCATAAAAATGCTTTTCACAACACCTCACAAATAAACCTGTGGACAAATAAGCCTATGCATAACAGAAAGATTGCTTACAGCAGGCAATTTAAAGTCATTCAAATTCAAAATTAAAATGTATTGCTGAATGCGGTGTATTTGAAAACAAGCAATGCTTTAAATTACAGCTTTAATTTTCTGTAAAGCTGCTTTGAAATTATGTGTGTTGTGAAAAGCGCTATACAAATAAAAATGTCGAATTAAATAACGAGGATGATTTGCAACACAACTTCTCGAAGTTTATCACGCTGATAGTAACTACACGCAAATGCACAGTGCAGTGTCAGTACGTTTAAACATTCCAAAAAGTTACATCTCTCAATTCATCCTTGAATTTAGCAGCACCACAACTAAAAAATATTAAACTCACCAGTTTGTTGTTGAACGGCTATTGGAACATCTTGTCCCATTTGTTGGATGTGTAACTTTATATGACGTCTGTCTGCATGTTTTACATCTGTCGTCTTCAGTAATCCTTAGTTATTTAAATGCTTCCAAACCATCGATTTAAGTTGCTTTTTTGGTGGATATGAGTCTGGTGGATCAAAGTACTCTCTTACATTTTGGAGTTTGTGTGTAGCCACAGTTTCACAGGAATTGAAAGTTCAAGTTTAGTCCGTGATACCTGGCCAATGCGCTACGCGGACACTGTCTGTACAAAAATAGAAACAGTGACACTAACAGCCAGGCACAAGCACAAGAGATGTTCACATTTGGGCTTACACCAAAAAACTCTTTTACATTATTGTAATGAGGAGGAGGGCGTGGCTGGGCCTTGATGGAGCACGGCCGGCACTGAATCAGCTGATCAGTGGGAGAGCGAAATCAGGGGCAGCCGGAGACGCCGGTTCGAGAGAGAGAGACGCGCTGCATGTGTGTCTGTTCATATTTTATGTTGTTTTAAGTTCATTTATACCTTTATGTTGACTGTTCAGCCAGTTCCCGCCTCCTCCTTGCCCGTCCTTTAACTGTTACAATTATATATTTATATATTATATATAATATTTTTGTCTTGTGTAAATAAAAAATGTCATTTCATAGATTCTAAATTCTTTAGGTTAAATAACGTGACATTTTAAATCATGGTTAATAGTGAAACAGTATATTCACGACATCCCTAATTGAATATGCTGTTCACTCAGAAATATGTTGCATATGATAATTGTATTTTAAAATGTAAAATAGCTTGCAAAAAGCATTTCATGTTGACTTTAAAGAACCAAGAAGGGCTTTGTTTTACCTTGAACGACCAGTAAGCTGATCAAGACCCTATCCTGTGCAATCACTCTCCATATTCAAGACCTTTGCTTCATATTTATTCAGCATACCCCATACCATTATTAAAAACAATTAACCATTATTAAAAAAATAATGCCATAATGAAAAATAAAGCATTTTTTTATGCAATATTTTTTTTATTTATTTTTTGCTCGAAATTACACTTACTGCCAGTTTTAAAATAACCTAATTTATTCTGAAAATTAATCAGGTTGCATGGTTTCTGTAAATGAGTAACAGTGGAACCAATGTTTCATTGTAATCACCCAGAATTGTCATGGAGATTATGAGAAATCTAAAGGAAGAAATGTTTATTCACACGCCAAAGTGCCTTGCTAAACTGCCGGCACCATGCCAGCATTAATTTGCCTGGGTGTCTCTGTGCACGCCTGCCCTTCTGAGTTACGGGAGATGTAACATCCATTGACATAAGGGGTGATGATACCATGAGAAATTGCAATATATGGTTGTGTATGTATGTGCAGTAACTCCAGTTTACAGGCTTTTTTTTTTTTTTTTTTTCATTCAGGGGATGCTTGCATCTGTTAATTCCAAGGGAGGTTATTTTCATTTTTAAAGCTCTCTGGCAAGGAGAATTTATGTCTTTACGTATTTCTTTTCCTCATATATTTTCTGAAAAAATACCATCTGAATATCAAGTAGATCACCTTACTGTTGTATATTTGAAGGATGTTTTGTTTAAATTTAAACGTGAACTGTTTCATTTTTCAATGTTAAAATACTGTCCCTTATCCCAGCTTATTATGCAAATAGAAACTGTAAGCACAGTGTTCGTAGGTTATTATTTTATTTTTTTAAACCAAAGGCAGATGGGGGGAGTTTGAAAACATTATTTTAGAAATTCTGTTTGGATCTGCTAAAAGTGATTTTTTTTCAACATTTAGGAGTATACTAGCATATACTGTAGATGACACTTAACGCATACACAATTGGACTAAATCCACAAAATCCTCATTGATTTCATCCAGTCTTCAACAATCATTTTACTCTCCTTACAGGTGACATCTAACCGTGCAAACCAGCTTGCGGCGGGTGATTTCACGCAGACCCAGAGCCATGGCAGTGCCCTGCTTTCCGATTCCCAGCAGCCCTCTGCAATATCCAGGCCGGGCCTGTACTATTCCAGCTCTACTTTGCCTGCCCAGCGCGTCAGCTCACCCCTGAACTCAATGCAGCCCACGACAACCAGCGGCTCCCCGACTAAACTGCAGCGCCTGGGCTCAACTTCTGACACGCCCGGCTACGCCACCACCCAGCGCCTCCCCTCTTCTTCCTCTTCAGCCTCCCCCAAACCTTCACCCGGGAGACTTGCGAAATCCTACAGCAGTAGCTCACCCATCAATGTGGTAGGCATCGGAGGATCACCCAGTGCCCATACTTCTGGCTCCCCTCTACGGCTAGCATCTCAGCCCAATAACGCGTCACCTATCTACCAGCAGCTGCAGTCTGCAGGAGTGTCCACTTACGCCACTCTATCACCCAACAAAAGGCTGGTGCACTCGTCTGAGCAGTACAAGATATCCCATGATCTATATGCCACTGCCACTCTACAGAGACCAGGAAGTCTTGCTGGTGAGTAACAACTTCTGACCTGCCTTTGGCTGGGCAACTGGGAGTTTTGGTCATAGCAATAACAAACCTTGTGTCAATGGTTCTGTGGGGGCTTTCTTAAAGCATAGAATGTTTTCAGGTAGCCAAGAATACAGGACAATTCCATTAGGTGCTGTAGTCTGGGAATGTCAAGAAATATATATATATATATATATATATGTTTTTTTTAATTTTTTTTTTATGTAAGCCTCATAGATAGATTGCATTCAAAACAGCAGCAAATTCAAGGGTAAAGTAGACTAAAAACACCAAGTACATCGACATGCAGATGAGAGATGGAGTGCATGATCACAAGATACTTTTTAACGACAGTGATCGTTTTTGTGGAAAACCGTGTGAAACACCCTAAATTGAATTCCTTTGAAGTTGAAGAACTTCAGAGTTTGAAGAGGGCTGTTTTTCATTCTGTTCATGGATGAGCGGTTATGTAACCTTTGCTTGTGTAAATATATATGCTTGTATTTACTGATTTACCCATGTCTACCACTTAAACACACTCAATTGTTTTAAATTCAAAGCTTTATTGCCTCTGACATTGAGAGCAACCTAACGAAAAACATAAAAGTACAAACATCAGTGGCTTCTCTTTGAATTAAGTAAATTCCCATGGGAACCAAGTACAGTAAATAAACACAACTTTTCTGGCAGACAGAAAAATCTGATGCTCATATTATTTTTCACGTAGGAGGCACCAAGGGAACTGCTTTCATTTCTTGCATGTTTTCCTTACTCTTTCCTTACTGATCCTTACATTTAAACCCTTAAGTCTAGAGACTAGAGACATTTCTTTGAAGAAATTTAGCACTTTGATATGAAAGCTCGTTTTCTATCCACAGTTGCACATCAAAGAGGTGCTATTACAATTAAATTGAGTGATATACTATATGCGGCCATTATTGTAATTAGTGTTAAATATTTTCATAGTAATTCTTCTCTATCTCTATTCAGAAAATAATTTAATGTCAATCTTAGGTCAGAAAAGACAGGCTTTTATAAAGACACCTGCTGATGCTTTTAAAGGGAAATGCATTTAAACACTTGAATGTTTTTGGTTTAATAGCTTCATTAATATCTTTAGCTTGTTAGTTTTCGATTCTCATTTACCACAGTGTTAAGTCTGTACACAACAATCTGTGTGTATTAATTGATTACATTCCACAATGCACTGCTAAGGTCATTTAAGTAATTTTGTACCGAAACAACATTAACACAAAGAGATGATGCACATCTTAAAGGGATAGTTGACCCATTTTGTCATCATTTAGTCACCCTCATGTTGTTTCAGACCTGTATGACCATCTTTTTTCCGTGGAACACAAATGGAAGATGATAGGCAAAATAACAGCTTCACTCACCTTTCACCTTTACTGTATAGGGAAAAAAAAGATGCAATGAAAGTAACTTGAGAATGAAGCTGTCATTCTGGCTAACATCTCCCTTTGCATTCCACAGAAGAAAGAAAGTCTTATGGGATTGGAACAGCATAAGGGTGAGTAAATGAGGAGAGAATTTTAATTTTTAGGTGAACTATATCTTTAACCAACCGATGTATAGAGACCCTTTATGCAATAAGCCACAAAGCAGAGCACAGCTGCATTTAGAGCAGAGACCTCTTACCTAAATCACCTGCTCAACTGGCTGATTCTGGACTTGTGTAGGGTGTTGTTGATTACAGCCCTATTTTACCCGCCACATTGTCAGCCCTTCATGAGACCTACTGACAGAAACAGGCACACAGTGGGAAACAGCAGGCCAGTGCCAAACTGTCGCTCAGCCCATTCTGAACCATTAGTAGCTCTCCCGCTTGTCTGTCTGACAAGTCCAGCATCCCTTGGCCATATACCTCCACCAGTACCTGTACACTCAAAGTGGGGGGGGATCTGACATTTTAGAGTGTCTTGATATTTTACCCAACAACACTGTAGCGGTATTCTAAAGACAAGAATCAATGTTTTTAGTTAGCTTAGTTTTTGCTCATCAACTTTCTCTGTCGACTCAGGCTTTAATCCTGAATTTAGGATTAGTTCATGTGCATGTTCACATCAGTGAGTTATGTTTGCAACAAACAGCCAATCGTGTGAAACATGGAAAGAGAGAGATTCACTTCTCACAAGAGTCAGTGGGATTTACCTCTCCTCTGAAGGCCGATCATTATAAAAAAAAATAATAATAATAATTTAAATACATTTACACAGCACAGCAAGAGATTGTTATAAAAATATGAAAAATGAAAACATGTTTACGCTGCACAAGAGATCGCCATGAAATCATGAACAATTAAAGCATATGATTTACACTGCAGAAGGAATTAAAGACATTTAAAGACAGCAAGAAGAAACACCACGGTTGATGAGAGAGCTCAAGAGGACTTCTGGAAATGAATTCATATAGGTCCACAAAAAGAACACACAGGCCTACAGTATTAATTTTAAAAGCTTAAAAACTTTATTTTAAAATATAAAATACTTTTTTATTCATATCAATTTAAAGCTTAATATAATTTAACACTATTGCAAATTAATTTAGGTTACTATTGAATATTAAAAAGTGAGCATTTTGAATAGTGTATTCAATAAATAGTATGCAATAATAAGATGTAGGCTATTTGTACTTTTTTTAAGAGATATTTTGTGTACCGCTTGTATTGACCTTCACATGAAATAATGTTCATCTATAGTCCATGAAACAAAGGGGTAGGACATCCCTTTCTATACTGTAGCTTTCTTATGAAGTGATTAAGCTTTTAATATTGTAAAATCAATCATTATGGGCAGGTATTATAATCCATTTTACTAGCTGCTTTTTAGATTATAATATATAAACTAATATATTATGTTTATAGATGTTTTTTATTTTATGGTTATAATAGGCAAATGAAAAACAAATATAGTGTATTTAAATAAATAAAAGACTCCATCTGCCGAAAATCTATATTTAAATAATTTATCATGAGTTGATTTTGTGGATTTCTAAGATTTTTTTATTTTATTTTTTCTGTAACGTGCGCTTTAAGAGATACAGGGAAGTGACTTCATTGTGTCAGAGTTGTCACAGCTGATTGGTTCATCATCTGTTAGAGATCTGTAACCCAGGACAAAACCGTTGGAGCAGGTTAGCCTTGTAGCGTAAGTTACTATGGCAATGAAAATCAGAGCCACCTTCATGGTACCTAAAACCCAGCGTTGATGCAAACTAAACTAAAAATGACCTGGCTAGACATCTAAACGAGCTTCATGGTATAGGTCCCATGTGTTACTTCTAAAAAAAAAAAAAAAAACAGAAAGTGCATTGAAGTGATGGAATCCTTGAATTAGCATTACAGAAACATGATTTTTTTTTTTTCCAGGAAAGACAGTATTTTTCTGTATGACTTGAGACAATATGGTTAAAGTTACTCCTGGAAGAGCTCCTCACTTCACATGAGCATAGAACGAGGCGGATGTCCTGGCAGAGAATCAAATTGTTGAACTTGAAAGAGTCTCTTAGGAAAACAGACTCATGGCAGTAAATATGCAGGTTATATAGACTCATTGAGCACTTTATTAGAAACACTATGTTCCTAATAAAGTGTCCGATGTGGTCTTCTGCTGTTGTAGCCCATCTGCATCAAGTTTCAACATGTTGTGCATTCTGAGATGCTATTCTGCTTACTACAATTTTACTGTGTGGCTAAACTTAATTATTCAGCAGGCTTTATCAAAGTATTGTGGATTTCTCTTTTAGGTGTGGTGTTTCATCATTAGGAGGGGAGGGAGTGTAAGGGAAGATCGAACGGATATTATGTGTGACTCCTTACAAGCTAGCAGGCATGGCTTTGTATAGGTGACTGTGCAGGAGCTGCTGACCTTTCAGTTCAAATTGTCCACCTGGACAAACAGTTTAACTACTAAATTGGCAGTGAATGCTGCAAGTCTCCTGCAGTGAGCTGCACTGCTTTCCTGCTAACACAGAATCTTGTAAACACTTGGACCTATTGGCAACACCTCAGACAGGCTGTCTTCTATCTATCACCCTTTCTCTATTTCTCTGTTTTTCTGTGTTTCTTACATGTCTCTTCTTGTCCTCCATGTTGTCTGTCAGTCTTCCCCAGTTAGCCCTCTGTCTGTCTCTCAGCCTGTCTCTGTCTCCATGTCTCTCAGTGTCTTTCAGTATCTATATTTTGCCTACCCAACACTTCCATCAAGTGTTTGTGTTATCTATAGGACTGTCAATTTAACATGTACATTTAGTACAGTTAATTAATCATGCCCCCTGACCTGTGAAACCACACTTTGTCTACAGTACAAACAATATACAATGTTAACTTTAAAGCCACTTTTTGTAATGTACAGTTGAAGTCAGAAGTTTACATACACCTTAGCCAAATACATTTATACTCAGTTTTTCACAATTCCTGACATTTAATCATAGAAAACATTCCCTGTCTTAGGTCAGTTAGGATAACTACTTTATTTTAAGAATGTGAAATGTCAGAATAATAGTAGAGAGAATTATTTATTTCAGCTTTTATTTCTTTCATCACATTCCCAGTGGGTCAGCAGTTTACATACACTTTGTAAGTATTTGGTAGCATTGCCTTTAAATGGTTTATCTTTGGTGAAACGTTTTGGGTAGCCTTCCACAATCTTCTCACAATAAGTTGCTGGAATTTTGGCCCATTCCTCCAGACAGAACTGGTGTAACTGAGTCAGGTTTGTAGGCCTCCTTGCTCGCAAATGCTTTTTCAGTTCTGCCCCCAAGTCCCTCCTTCAGCAACACATCCTCACAACATGATGCTGCCACCCCCATGCTTCACGGTTGGGAGGGTGTTCTTCGGCTTGCAAGCCTCACTCTTTTTCCTACAAACATAACAATGGTCATTATGGCCAAACAGTTAAATTTTTGTTTCATCAGACCAGAGGACATTTCTCCAAAAAGTAAGATCTTTGTCCCCATGTGCTCTTGCAAACTGTAGTCTGGCTTTTTTATGGTGGTTTTGGAGCAGTGGCTTCTTCCTTGCTGAGCAACCTTTCAGGTTATGTCGATATAGGGCTCGTTTTACTGTGGATATAGATACTTGTCTACCTGTTTCCTCCAGCATCTTCACAAGGTCCTTTGCTGTTGCTCTGGGATTGATTTCCACTTTTTGCACCAAACTACGTTCATATCTAGAAGACAGAATGCGTGTCCTTCCTGAGAAGTATGATGGCTGTGTGGTCCCATGGTGTTTATACTTGTGTACTATTGTTTGTACTGATGAACGTGGTACCTTCAGGTGTTTGGAAATTGCTTCCAAGGATTAACCAGATTTGTTGAGGTCCACAATTTTTTTTCCGAGGTCTTGGCAGATTTCTTTTGATTTTCCCATAATGTCAAGCAAAAAGGCACTGAGTTTGAATGTAGGCCTTAAAATACATCCACAGGAACACCTACAATTGACTCCAATTAGCTAATTGGCTAATTGCCTAAAGGCTTGACATCATTTTCTGGAATTTTCTAAGCTTCTTAAAGGCACAGTTAACGTAGTGTATGTACTTCAGACCCACTGGAATTGTGATATAGTTAATTAAATGTGAAACAAACTGTCTGTAAACAATTCTTGGAAAGATTACTTGTGTCAGGCACAAAGTAGATGTCCTAAATGACTTAGGGCCAAATAATAAAGAAAAGCAGCCAATAAGTGGTTAAAAATGAGTTTTAATGACTTCAACCTAAGTGCATATAAACTTCTGACTTCAACTGTATATTCAATGCTTTACTCATCTTCCATAATCATGTAATGTCTTTAAATGATCTTCATTTGGGTTTGTTTTCACAGCACTTTCCTGGTGAAATGAACAATAGAGGCGCTACAACAAAGATTGTTATTCCCTTTCACACAAATCGCTTGTAAAACTGCAGATTATCAGTTCATGAATGCTTACTTTTCATCCTATTCCTCGCACAATGCTATCTTATGACACTAAACACTTTTACTAAAGTGCAGGAATTGTAAGGTGATACATTTTGACATTTGTATTACATAATCACCATACATTTACAAGCTTGTTCAAGTGTTATCAGATTGCATGGTAGCTCAACTGATAAAGCGTTGTCACTTGTGATGCAAAGGTCCAGGGTACGAGTCCTTAAGAGCACACATGTCAACATGTGAGCCGAAAGTGTCACAGAAGCACCACAAAATGACGTGGTTGTTTCAGCAATTGCCTTTTTCATGTCACATTTGCTTTTACTTACACTGTTGGTTAGGTTTAGGTTTAAGGCTTATAGTGTGGTCAGTTTTGTTGATTCAAAACTAGATAGAGCATTAACCTTAAAACCTCATCTGTTTTTTCATCTCACATTTGCTTTTTATGACACTATCGACTTGGTTGTGGTTTAAGGTTTAGGGTAGCGAAGTAGGTTTTGTTTATTTAATACTTGATAGAGCATTAACCTTAAAAACCTCATATGTTTGGGAGAAAATGTAACTCGCTTTTAGCACCACTCAGTGGACTTTTCACCTCACAACTGCGTGTAATGAACCACGTAATAAAATTTGTCAAAAAATCCTTTTCATGAGATCAGGCTGTGATTTGTTTTGTTTTTTGTACAATTAACAGTCAAGTTATCTGCAAAAGATGTTCTCATTCAAAGTCTCATTCACTGAATCGCAATGCTAAAGATCTTTATATCTGGTCAGAAGGTGGGAAAGGAGAGAGAGAGAGAGAGAGAGAGAGAGAGAGAGAGATAGAGAGATTTTGGTTTCATTGGTTGTGTATGCAATACTATGCATCCCAATGGATCTGCTCCTATTGCTAAAAGAATCAGGTTAGAGATCAGGGGCGTTTGCCTATCCGGCACTGATAAGATGATTACATGCAGTGCCCACTCTATCTACAGCCTCTTATTTTCAGAACATTTGCACAATTATGTTATCCTTAGAAGCAACAGTGCACCAAAACTGATCAGCAAGTGCGGTGGTTTGCGATTAACATACCTATATGTATTTTTTTGAGTCTGGCTCATTTGATGAAGTGTCTCCGCTCTGTAATGTGACTGATGATTGTTTGCATTGCTGTAAAGAGTAATACATCTCTGTCATTCAATAAAAACCAATGAGACTAGCTGCCAAGATCCTGAGCAACTTCCAAATCTAAAGTACAATGACTCTAAAGATCATGTGTCTATATGTGTGAGTGTTTGGCGTCCCTGTAGGTTGGTGCAAAGCAGAGATATATCGAGTGTGGAGTCAGTGAGTGAATGTAGAGTAGAAATTCTCTACTTTTGTCTTCCTTCTATGTGTATATTTTACAAACATCGTTTATGGTATCCCTGCTCTCTGGAGATCCTAGCATGCACTTTTGATTGGAAATGGAAGGAATTATTGACTAATGTGCTGTCAGATTTTTTGATTGGCAGCTCTTTCCTGATAGCAACAGCATAGTTACATTTTGGTATAATGATTCCAGTTCATGTAATTACACTGCTGTATTGCTGTTGCCCATTCATAAGGGACATCGTTTGCATAAGGGACATTTTTTTTTTTTTTCCAGAGTAATCAAAAACATTAGAAACCCTAACAGGAATTATGTCTTTTGTACCTCTCACAGGATCTCGAGGTTCATACAGCAATCAGCACACCCACCTGGGCCCTGAACTGAGGCCCCTGCAGTCTCCCGAGCATCATATTGACCCTATATATGAAGATAGAGTCTACCAGAAAGCCCACATGAGAAGCTTGAGCCAGAGTCAGGGAGAACCGCTCCCTCCGGGCCATACTGGAACCTACCAGAACAACACAGGTAAAGTTTATCCCTGCAGAGGCACAATTTTATGGCATTATAGGTGCGCTTCCAATGTGAAGGCTGTTATAAATGATAGTCAACTTCACAGTGATTCCAAAAAGGTGCCCCTCTTTGTCCCTGACAGGCTTATTGTTAGCTTAGCAATATGCTAACATCAAAATCAACTGGAATCAATTGTCGTGCAGAGTTGCTGCCTATGCAGAGCATTCCAAATAGGTAACTTGTGAGGATTCATCTCTGTTAGGATGTTGCTGTCTTGGTAGGCAGCAAAGCAGCTCACTAGGTTTTGGAACAGGCCCTGTGTGTTTCTCTGTTTATCTGTGTGTGTTAAAGTGTGTTGAAGTGTGTTAATCCCTAAATTAGCAACCTCTAGGATTATTGCAAGAGAGCCAAATCCTTAGAGAGCATTTATCCCAATCGGACACAGTTCTTGCTCACAGCTCAGCGGTGACCTCATTAGAATTAATCTGATTAAGAGCAGATCAGACAATCTGTGTTTGCGTGTGTGTTTGTGTGTGTGTGTGTGTGTGTTTGTGTTTTGGTTTTCACTCGTCTAACCATATCACAATAAAGCACCTCAGCAGTCTTTTTCAATTAGAGCATTGTTCATTTTATCTTGATTTTAGGTCAGTTATAGCATGCTAATCTGATTAGTCTTGCCTATTTGGTTGATTCCTTTTTTAGTCCTTTTCATATTTTTGAGAATGTGTAGTGTAGATTCAGCCAAGGAAAGTGAGATTTTAAAGGATAAATAGTAGACTTGGGATAGATGCCTTTTTCATGCAATAGTCTATGTTGCACAATAGTCTTTGTCTTTTCAAACATTTTTCTCAACACAACTTTGGTAAAGTGTGAGCTGCAGGGTAAATTAAAGGGGGTGGCACACCGGACGTGTATGACAGACAACATGGCACGTTCTAAAATTAGAAACGGTTATTTTCTACACAGGTAAGCGCACACCTGAAGTGCCACAGAGCACAACTCGCATAGTTTTCCATAAAATTCATCCTAAATCATTATCAAAAGACGGATTATTTCCTCTAGCCATCGCTGGATGATATATTGTGTATATGTATCTATATAGCCTACACAATATATTTTCAGTTACAAGTGTTGTATGTCGTTTTGTGGTTTGACAGCTTGAAAGAAACCTATTCAAGGCTACATACAGAGAAACTGCATAATAAACGTCGCCATTTCTAATTGTTCAGTTTGCGCAATTACACCAGTTTCATACACTAACCTGCAAACTCATCTTCACTGTTCATTCTTGAAGTACAAAAACCTTCATAACTTTGGACTGCACCACATCAGCTCATCCTGTGTGTGTGTGTGTGTGTGTGTGTGTGTGTGTGTGTGTGTGTGTGTGATACCAGTGCCTTCCTGATCACGACCGGCTTCAGTAAATGTTATATCACCCTCTTGTGGTCTCCCAACGCTATTACACCAGACTGTTAAACAGAGGCCAACTGAGTGAATTGGAAAGCACACAAATTAGGATTCTAATTTAAATTAGGCAAATTTTAATATATCGATGTTTAAAAAATATAGAGATAAAATAATGTGCCGATCAGTAATCGATATATCAATAATTTATGACATCCCTAATGGTTAGGTTACTTACCCTAACCCTAAAGAAAATGTGAATCTACATTATCATATGTATATGGGTGTTTCTTGAACTTCAGGCACTTTAAGCCCAGTGAATTTCTAGAAAGTAAAATCCAGTTAAAATGTTTTTCACTCTCTAATTTATTTAATTTGTCTGCTAAGTCATGAGTAATTTCCACTACATCTCAGATTTTCTATTGTGTAGAATTCCATGGTGGAAATTACAGTAATGCAAGAGACAGTGATGGAAATGATATATCTGACTCCTATGTCTTGCTAAGACTAATTTTATAGCTAACATTTTATGTATCCTCAATACACACAATTAAATCATATTTTCACTTTTTGCATAATTTGGAGAAATTACAGCTTGATTGGAAATGACGCTTGATGAAAATGTGTTGCTCACAAGTGAAATGTATCTTATTTTTTTTATTTTTTGTCCTAAAACATTGCTTGTCTCATATTTTAGTAGCGGTATGCTCTTCACTGATACATTTTGGACTTGGTCAACAAGTACACTAACTAAAATTGTTTGGTGTGGTGGAAATGAGTGGGGCAGCTGTAATATATATATATATATATATATATATATATATATATATATATATATATATATATATATATATATATATATATATATATATTTTTTTTTTTTTTTTGTTTTGTTTTTTACAAAATAAAAACTGAAAAAGGTTTATGTTTTTTTTTTTTTTTACTCTGTGTAGATTATCATAGTTTTAAATGATGGTATTTAATTTGTATTATTATAATGAATTTTCATAGTTTAATATTGAAAGTCTAGGTCAGGGACAAGTAAAAAACAACACAATTTATACTTTAAAAGGAACTTGAAAAGTACCAAAAATAAATGATGAAGTCTGTTTTAATACCTTCATATAACAAAAGAAAAGAAATCTATGACTTTCAATAAAAATCAACCCCTGGGACATTAAATTGCCTAAAGTTGAAGAAAACCCATATACTATAAATGAAAGCATGGTTTCAATATTACTCTATGGGTTGTGCGCCCACTGACAAAGTCAGATGATATTTACTGAATGAAAAGTGTTATAATGTTATGCTTACACAATGCACCAAATGCAATCAGAAATAACGCTTATTTGTACATAGATAATTATATATACACTACCGGTCAAAAGTTTTGAAACACTTATTCTTTATTAGAATTTTTTTTTTTTTTTTTTTTTTTTTTTACATTTTAGAATAATAGTAAAGTCATCAAAACTATGGAATAACATCAATGGAACTATGGGTATTATCTTATGACTAAACAAAATCCAAAATAAATCAAAACTATGTTATATTTTAGCATCTTCAAAGTAGTCACCCTTTGCCTAGAATTTGCAGACATGTACTCTTGATATTTTCTCAACCAACTTCTTGAGGTATCACCCTGGGATGCTTTTTAAACAGTATTGAAGGAGTTCCCATCTATGTTGAGCACTTACTGGCTGCTTTTCTTTATTATTTGGTCCAAGTCATCAATTTCAAAAACGTTTTTTTATTTATTTATTTATTATTAAATTTTAGTTTTATAATGAAATAAATTAATATGGTGGCACAATTATATTTTTGTCTACAAAACTAATTTAAAACATTTTAGCATATGCCTTCAGATCAAAAGATTTTTAAGATCATGAGAAACATTTTAGTCAAGTGTTTCAAAACCGGTAGTGTACATTTTTTTGGTTGAAATTGTAGTGGAAGCACTGCTTCCTGTATACTCTTAAAGCAGCTGCCACTTATATATATACAATATGTAATATGTAACAATTGCTCTGTGGAGTTTGGAGGGACACATCACAAAACCTCATCGCACCCCTGAAGAAAAAATATCGTGTCTACTCTCATCTTGCTCAACTGGGCAGATAAAATCTATATGGTGTGTTTTAATTGGGGTCTGCAATGGTAATTTCCTATGCTTGCTGCAGTCTTTCAGTGACCTTTGAGAAGTGGAGCTTATAATGTACCTTGGGAATCTTAATGCCTTTCAAAATTGTTGCCTCTGCCTAATGGAATGGCAGCATCAGCAGGCTGTTGAAAACTACACACTCGTGCTCTCTCTCACGCTCTCGTTTGTATTCTCTGCTGTGAGCCCTCACATATCAAACACATTTTATTTTCTTACCCTCAAAATGTTACCGTGTTTTTTAAAGGAAAATGGAGAGCATTGACTTGTTGAGATAAACATAACACAACAAGGGTAGTTTGGTCCGGTATTAGTCTTGAATGCCTTTACAATCAAATTAAACCAATAGATCAAGCAATTAAATCTGTGCCATTGCAGTGCATTTCGGCCTAAACCTAAAGGTCTTCTAAATGAGTAACATACATAAAGTTGCCAGTGCCTGACTGACTCCTTCATTACTCAAACTTAAGATATTTACACTGTTAAGAAACTGAATTTAAGTGATGTTATAAAATGAGATTTGCATTGCTGCCTGAGTTCATCTATCAAGAATGCAGATTCATAATGTATAAGTTCCCTGCAAGTTCTGGCTGGATGAATCTCAGTGATGTCGAATTGTGGCTTTGGTGCTCATTACCACTGTATTATTTTCATCACAGTGGTTTGTTAGACGGATTAAAGCTAAATGTCACTTGTAAAATGTGACACCTCTATTAAACGGAAACAAGGCTCACTATATGACCATGTCTGCCAGTCACTCAAAATTCACAATCATTCAGAAATAGCTTGTAAAAGCAGTCACAAATTGCTCTTTGCCATTTTAAATGTGCATTTAAGACAATTAGGTCCCTCTTGGAATGTGTTAGGAGCAATGTATAGCATGTTTGCAAGAGCAGCTTCTCAGAACACGTTTGATCCTCTGTCCCACAACGGCTGCTTGAAGTTACTGCATGGATGCAAACTGTATGACACATGTAGTTTAATCACCTCTTAAATGCACACTGATGGCATCTCTGGTGCAATTTGCAAAACACTTCTTTCATTATATCTGCTTTGAGGCTGTTTAATAAGAGTCTCCAGAAGAAATTAGTAAGTGTCTCAATACATGTTTTACACAATGGGTTAACAGTAAGGATTCCACTGCATGTGGAAACCAGATGAAATCAGAGACTGCTCTCATAGAACTCTCTTTTTTTATTTTTGTCTAGTTTTATTTGTATATCAGTTGGAGGGAAGCAGGTGCTATAGTAATACTTTAGTAGAGAGAATTTAACATCAGAAACACTAAAACACTTTTTATTAAAAATGAATTATTCCTCAAGGAAATACCAGTGCTTTCAAAACCATAATGTTAAAGTTTATTGGTCAAATGATAGTTTGAAAACTTGTAATATTAAATATTGATAGCAGGAGAGTGAGATTGATCAAGTGAGACTTCACTTTCCATGAGTATTCCATGCAAAACCAATGTTTAAAGACCAGTCACAATTCACTATGCAAATATTACAATCAATTCATCACTGGCAGGTAGATTTAGAATGCCAATGGGAGATTTTAAAACTTTAAACCGGAATTCCTTATAAAAAGGTAACATTTATAAAATCCAAAATACACCACAAACTAATGACATAAATTATCTACAAAACAAAGTTTGAAAAAGTTTAGAGTTAAGATGAAAGAATTGAGTTTGATTTTTCACAATAGAAAAAGAACAAAATTGGTATGAGAAATTTCAAAACAGTGCTCACACTGCTTTATTTACCAATACTGGTACACATATGCTGCAATGTCTCTCTATTTTCAACCATTGCTTTAATGAGCAATTTCATATGGCAAACAAATAATTTAGAACATGAGTACTGCAGTTGCACCCTGATCATAGACAGGCATTTTCCAGTCAGCGGATTTCAGCTGTGGCTTGAGGTGACTGCAACTCTATGATAGCGTTCGGAATGACATTGAGATGTCTGACAAAGTCTCAAAATGCCTGACAGAACCTTGGGAACAAAGTAAATCTAGAGTTTTGTATATAAGTATGTAAGACTCCCTGATGGATTCCATGAAGGTAGGAAGCAGTTTATGAAAAAAGTCGCTAATTAGGATCTAGCTTGCTTTTGTTTGATGTTGCATCTTTCTCAAGTCTTATAGCTCTCTATCTGTGAGTGCATTGCTTTGCTCTCTTCCTTGCAGCTCTGTGTTGCTTCCTTTCACAAAGTGGCTCATTAGACCCACAGACGAAGTAGATAATGACGACATAAGAGGTTGCAAAGATGCGGCGCTAACATGTAGCAGCTCTGTTCTCCTTAAAACAAGTCTTTCACTGTGTGCAACACTTTGGGTTGCATTTACTAATAATTTCGTACAAGCTGTGTATTTATATACAAACAGAATTATCTTTACCCTAGATTCACAACAGGTGCATATGCACAAATTCTTGCCATTGTTGTAGTGTCAATGGATCCAGATTTTTTTCTAAATGATGGAGTGCATGCCCACAGACAGTACTTAGCATAGCACCATGCCAAAACCAATTCCATATAAGGGCTTTCCGTAGAGCCTGTGGTATAGTATTCGCCACTCTTTGCAAATGTACCCTTGTGCTTTCACTTGAGATCTTCAAGTAAAGCGAAGCATGCCATTCTCAAAACCATTTGAAACACAATAAACACCTTAGGCCTAAACTATATGACTAGACTGCATTTTTATGCAGAATCCTAGAAATCTTAGAAACCATCTGGCACATCAATGTGAATATCTAATCAGCCAATCGTGTGGCAGCAGTGCAGTGCATAAAATCATGTAGATACGGGTCAGTTAATGTTCACATCAACCATAAGAATAAGTGTAAATGAATAATAAAAAAAAAAATACATTTAAGTGCAAACTTATTGATGAAACGTGATTTCTGTGTGAAAATGTTTGCTTCATTGGCTCCTCTGCAGAGAGAGAGAGAGAGAGAGAGAGAGAGAGAGAGAGAGAGAGAGATGTATGGCCATATTTTTTGGGGCAGATGTCATTGTTTGGAAGGCTGTCCAGCCTGAGATCCCCGGGTGCAAATGACTCAAGCAATCAAGACATTTCAGAGCCTGTAGCATCATGAGCAGATTACAGAGACATACGTAGATATAGATTGCTAGATATTATTCTCTTATAACAATTTCTGTAGTTTTGCACTTTTTGGAAAAACTGAGACACTGCAGCTATTTTTTCTTTTTGGTGCAGGGCTTTGCATGACCTCTTTGTGCATGCACAGAAGACAGTGGTTCATCTCAATAAAATGCCATAAAAGCCCATTTGAGTCAAAATGTTCACATTTATGGAAAGAAAAGCTGTCTCCGAAAAAAAGTTGTGTGCAATGATTTCAGAGAGTATCACTACAGAATAGAGGATTTTATTGGTCTCATGTGACCTCTTAAGAACATGTCTGGGTCACATTTCACCCCAAATTCAAAAGAAAAAATTTTCATTAATGTTGAAAAATAATCTAATTTAATTTATGTATGTATACATCATGGAAGTATTTGCCTTTAACATATATATATATATGGTAGAGGTTTTGTTATATTTATCCAAATAGTGCTAATATTGTGTTTAAAATGATTTAAACTTAAGCTGCTATCATACACAGTAGGAGCTCATTAAGTTTTTTAAGTGCCTTATTCATCACAAGTTTGTCAGTCTGAGAATCAAATATGATCTTGCACAAAGCTCCAGATAATGTGAATCTGATTAAGATCCTCATGGCCTTTCATTCTGCTGCCTGCATCATTGCAGAAGCCCTCATATATTTTCAGCTCTGAAATTCAAAAAGTTAATTAGGTTTTGTGTGTGAGGGACAGGCAGAGCAGCATATATGGCTAAGAATGTGCTGAAAAGACTCATTTTGGAACAGAATGAAGAATTAACCCAAGCTTGAGGGAAGTGCTCTATCAAATGCTGCTGGAGCTTTCCTGTTCACATTCATGTACAACCGGCCACCCCCTTTTAAAGAGAGATAGATAGAGCACCAAAGCAGTGACGTTTTCCCATTTTTATTTAATTCCATCTTAAAATATGACTAATATGACACAGAAGGGGGGTATTTTGAATTAAACCTATTCAAGTCTATTAATTTTCTTCTCTTTTCGTGGATCAGCTTTATATGAAAAATAATAGTCTGTGATACCCCAGTGAAAGCTATCGGGTGGCTTCAGAAAGGAGGAAAGTAATACAAGAGGACTTTGATTTTACCTCAGTGGCTAAGCAAACTTCAGTTTAAGAACCTAAAGCAGCACTTAAGGTTGAAGTGGAGAAATAAGAGTGCATTTCAGCCATCTCTCAGCCATGGTGAAGTGCAGTTTGAAGCAAATGCGCATAGAGAGGAATGCAGTCTTTGGACATGGATGCACTTCCACGTTCACTGAGCACTTATAGAGTACTTATCAGTCAAATGACTCACTAGATTGCTATGAAATATATCCATTTGACAAACACCAATGAAATTGTTGTTATCAGACCATGAAAACTAGGGGTGTGAATTAGCAGGGACCTGGCGATACAATATTATTCCGATATCTGGGTCGCGACCCAATAATATTGTAGTTCTTTGTGTTTAATGTATTGCTATTCATAATTGTGATATATTACAATTGTTTACTCACTTATTTCTCATTCGTCTTTATTGGACTTTAGATTTTTTGTATTTTATTTTTTATAGTTTTTCCTATGTAAACATGCTTTCACCGTTGTGCTGCGTTTTGTATTTTTTTTTTTTTTTGTGTTGTTTGTATGTTGTTGGTGTAGAAAGACTAAATAAATTGTGTGCAAGACAAAAAATGACCAAAGCGGTGTAACAGTAACCCAGACTCGAAGATGGTGGTGAATCCAAAAGCAGGTATTTATTTGGACAAACACAAACACAGACAGCAAATGGCAGGTGAGTGGTGAATGAGAAGATTGGTTCAGGAACAGACAACAGTACTTGATGGAGGTTATTGTATTTGCAGGTAGAAGTAATATTTGGTTTGGAGGATAACACCAAGGGAAGGAGACGCAGGAGAGGAGACTTGGAACAAAATTAGGAATAGCGCTGGAGAGGAATCGTCGAGGGAGCACGCTGGAATGGCATCTGAAGAGTCAGGTAAGTAGCAGGTAAGTGAGTCTGTATACTGCTTTGATTCCAGACAAAGACTGAAGGGAGAGTGGAGTGTTATATAGAGGAGCTGATTGACACGGTGATTGGAGACAGGTGCGGGTGACCAGTATTCGGGGGGCGGGAAGGTTGAGTGTTTGTGGCGGGAAGGTCGGGTAGATCTGTGACATTAACCCCCCTCCACGGACCACTCCTGAGGGACAAGCCTCCCGACGCCTTGGCCGGCCCCATCCACGAGGAGCTGGACGGTCTGGGTGAGTGTCGTGGAAGTTAGTGAGTAGGCTCGGGTCCAGGATGTCGTCTCGGCGTATCCATGATCTTTCTTCAGGACCATAGCCCTCCCAGTCTATGAGGTACTCGAGGTGACCCCTGCGGCGTCGGAAGTCCAGGATGTCATGAACTGCGTAGATGGGTCTGTCTTCCAGGATTAGTGGCTTGGGGGGGGGGTCGTCAGCTGGATCAGTTTCTGAGGGGTGAATAGAGGGAGACGGATAGTGAGGTTTCAGGAGGGAGACGTGGAAAGTAACTGGATTCATTTGTTTAGTGATAGTGAAGGGACCAATGTAACAGGGACTTAGCTTTTTGCATGGTAGGCACAGCCAGATGTCCTTAGTGGAGAGCCAAACCTTCTGCCCAGGTTGGTAACTGGGGGTTGACGATCTCCGGGCATTGGCAAGGATCTTTTGGCAGCACACAGCCCTCTGCAGGTGATGGTGAGCTAAGTCCCAGACCCTCACGCTCTCTCTAAACCAATGGTTGACTGCTGGGACATCAGATGGCTCTCCGGACCAGGGGAAAAGAGGAGGTTGGTAGCCGAGTATGCACTGGAAGGGTGTTAAGTTGGTGGAGGGTTGACGTAAGGAATTATGTGCATACTCGGCCCAGGACAGAAAACAACTCCAATGGTTCTGGCGACGATGACAGAAGGTTCGAAGGAAACGGCTGATCTCCTGAATTTTCCTCTCAGTCTGCCCGTTTTCTGAGGATGATACCCAGAAGAGAGGCTGATGGTCACTCCCATAATGGAAAAGAAAGCTCTCCAGACTCTGGAAATGAACTGGGGACCTCTGTCTGAGACAATATCTTTGGGAATCCCATAGTTTCGGAACACATGGTTGAAGAGGGCTTCAGCGGTTTCAAGGGCGGTGGGAAGACCCTTGAGGGGTATCAGCTTGCAGGCTTTGGAGAAGCAGTCAACGACCACCAAAACACAGGTGAATCCCTCAGAGGATGGCAGGTCCGTGATAAAGTCGACCCCAAGGTGTGACCAGGGTCGGCATGGGATGGGTAGCGGAAGGAGCTTGTCAGTCGGTAGATGTCGAGGAGTTCGGGACATGGCACATTCCGGGCATCCCTGGACGAACCGGCCACTGGTCCTGGATAAGCAAGAGGGTCCTATTGGTCCCAGGGTGGCCAGTGCCCAAGGAGGAGTGGATGAAGTCAGTGAGTGATAAACGTTGAGAGGAGGGTACAAAGGTTCTGTTGGTGGGACAGCCCGGCGGAGCAGGTTCAGTGGTGATG
Organism: Myxocyprinus asiaticus; assembly: GCF_019703515.2. NCBI lineage: Eukaryota > Metazoa > Chordata > Actinopteri > Cypriniformes > Catostomidae > Myxocyprinus > Myxocyprinus asiaticus. Next base: position 15,345,859 of record NC_059384.1, read on the forward strand.
GCATCAGAGATTCTATCGTCCAGGGACCATTGGATAGGGCTTCCTCCTCACATGGATGGTGTCTGACTTTTATAGGGCTTTCCTCTGGAGCGTAAAGTCGGGAAAGGGCATCCGCCTTGATGTTATTGTTCTCCGGACGATAGGAGATGATGAAACTGAAGTGTGTGAAGATGAGGGCCCAATGTGCTTGGTGAGGATTTAGACGACGAGCCTCCCGAAGGTACTCGAGGTTCTTGTGGTCTGTTAGTACCTGGAAGGGGTGTTGGGCCCCCTCTAGCCAATGCCACCACTCTTCCAGGGCAAACTTGACAGCCAGGAGCTCCCGGTTTCCGATGTCATAATTTTGCTCCGCCGGGGATAATTTTCGAGAGAAGGTGGCACATGGATGGAGCTTAGATGGTTTCCCCTGCTATTGAGAAAGCACGGCTCCTACGCCGTTAGTGGAGGCATCTACTTCAACCACAAAAGGCTTACTAGGATCGGGGTGGATGAGAAGTGGAGCTGTGGTGAAGGCCTCCTTCAGATGTTGGAAGGCATAGGGGCTTTGACCAGGCCATACGGCATCACCCGGTACTCGCAGTGGCTGGTTGGAGTTACAAAAGCGGTCTTCCATTCATCTCCCCTCCGGATTCGAATGAGGTTATACATGCTGCGCAGGTCCAGCTTGGTGAAGATGTTAGCTCTTCTCAACAGTTCCAAGGCAGCTGGGACGAGGGGAAGTGGATATCGGAACTTTACAGTTATCTTGTTGAGGAAGCGGTAATCAATACAGGGCGCATCTGAGATGAAGTTGCCGGCTGACCCAGAGTCGAGGAGTGCGAGTACTGTAAGGGAAAATTTGGGAGCAGTAAGCGTCACACTGGTAGACAAGGGAGAGTAACAAACTTTAGAGTAAGTAACATGACTCACCAGTGGGCGCGGAGGACGAATGGGACACGCCAAGATGACGTGTCCCTTACCACCACGGTACAGGCACAACCACTGGGTCAACCGATGCTAGCGCTCTGCCAATGATAGCCGGGAAGCATCCATCTGCATAGGCTCCCCGCCTGGTTCTGAAGATTGAATTGAGGGTGATCATGCAGGAACAGGCGGAGACTGCAAGGCGGGCACTTCATTGAGGCAGGGCTTCATTCAGTTAGCGACTTGGATGGAAAGTTGGATGAAGCGCTCGAGCCCCATTGTGTCATCAAATGAAGAGAGAGCCCCTGACATTAAGTGGTGAGTAGAGCAGTCTCATTCCATCCACTGGAGGCTGCTAGGGTGCGGAACTTGAGGGTGTGTTTGAGGTTGAAGGTCAGGTGGATCTGTGACAAGCGGCAATTGCAAATGGGTTGGCCCCACTCCGCCCCTGGATGCATCTTAATTTTTGTAGCACAAGAATTGTCTTATGCTGAAGTTTGTTTAATGTTATCTCACACAGTACTTGGTGAAAGTGTTCAATCTGTTTTCCCAAAAATATCAATGTGAAAAATTTAACAAATGATTATTATTTGCATTAGAATATGGATATAGTACTGTGAGATATAATATTATGATTACCTTTTTAACATACCTTAACCTCCCACCCGCTAGCTACACTTTGTTGTCCCAAGCTGCTCTCAAAACTATAATATCTGCACATTTTACAAAATGATGTGACATTTATGTTTTTGCTGAGCTTTCAGAATGTATTAATTGCTCATGTATAAACATGCATAACTTGTGGATATCAGCAGTAAATGTAACTCTTAGCAGCCTGATCCAGATATTGTATAATCACTAAACCATCAACATGATGAAGCATGTAAAATATATCTTCTCTCTGTTCTTTGGGGATTTGCTCCTTATACAATACACAAGAGAGACCATTTACAGGGGAGCTCTGGTCTTACTGGCAATAGAGTTATATAGCATAAAATTTGAATTTGTAAAAAGGAAAGAGCCTACTTTATTCTGGGATGCTAAATATTAGTTTCCTCTCTGTTTGTATATTTCTGCGATTCTGAGAATGTAGGTTTTTTTATATGTTGATTTTTTTTTCTTCTCCCCTTTTCTCCCCAATTTGGAATGCCCAATGCGCTCTAAGTCCTCGTGGTGGCGTAGTGACTCACCTCAATCCGAGTGGCGGAGGACGTATCTCAGTTGCCTCTGTGTCTGAGACCATCAATCCGCGCATCTTATAACGTGGCTTGTTGAGCGCATTTTTGTGGAGATGTAGCATGTGTGGAGGCCCACGCTATTCTCCACAACATCCACACACAACTCATCACGCGCCCCACCTAGAGCGAGCACCACACATTATAGCGACCACGAGGAGGTTACCCCATGTGACTCTACCTCCCTAGCAACCGGGCCAATTTGGTTGCTTAGGAGACCTGGGTGGAGTCACTCAGCACGCCCTGCATTCAAACTCGCAACTCCAGGGGTGGTAGTCAGCATCAGTACTCGCTGAGCTACCCAGGCCCCCGAAGCAGCTAGGTGATTAACGTTTTACTTAATCTTGTTTAATTCAAATAGAAGTTAGTTTTAACTGTCATATATAATTTAGTCTAGAAGGTCTAGAAGGTATTTCTCAAGCATGAGGACTTAGAGGGCATTGGGAATTGGGCATGCCAAAATTGGGGAGAAAAGGGGAGAAAATCCAAAAAATTTAAAAAATACACATAATGTAAGATGATTATTTTTGGGCAACACTTTCAATCTTGTTAAGCATTCTAGAAAACAAAATGCAAATATCTGAACCACACCATTTGTATTGATATTTGTTGGCTGTCATCTTGCAACATAATATGGAAAAGAAAAAAGATAATTAAGTCAATGAATCAATAAAATCACATTCTTGGTCTTATTGCGCATGATTAATCGGTGCGCGGTATTCCAAAGAAAACAGAGGCTTGTCTTTGTAATCGTTTATCAGAATGTAATAACATTGTCCAGCTCTGAAACTACTTTCTTTTTGACTGACATCACAGTTTATTTTTTATTATTTTTCAACCCCTCCCTAGCAAGCACCTATATTATAGAGACCACTTTTCTTGACCCAATCAATTCCCGATGGATAAAATCATGTCCCACCATAATTTTTTTTTCATTGAAAATCATGTTTCACTTGGGAATATGTCAGATAATGAAAGTAATATGGGTTGGGAACTATAAAGGGTGTAAATCTCAATAAACCCAAACCAGTCTCCATCTATTAGAGAGGATGTTGAGATCTCCTGGGCTCATATGCAGTCACTGCGCTGAGTCGGTAAATCACTTGAACAGTAACAATTTGAGCCAGTTGCGAGCTCAGTTTAATGTCATCCTGAGAATATGGCCTCTGCTCCTCTCAAGCATTGCTAATGAGCAGTTACACACACACACTCACACACACCGACACGAAAACACTCTGCCGAAGATGGATGGCACTCATAACTTACACTGAGGTGCTGGCGGGGAGACGAAGTGGCAGCATTTTGATTCACGCAAAACATCACCTTGTGTCTGCCCCGTTGCCTTGTCCAAGGATGCTAGGAGTAACACGGATGATATTTACAACCGAGAGGGATGTTGTGCTGTTACTGTGCCATATGTTAAGGGCTTTGACACCCACATGAGCTCTGAGTGAAATGTCATGCATGTGTAGTATGATTCATTCATGTAAACATGGCACTGATGTAGCCAAACATCACTCGACAAGCCAACCTTGGTGGAAAAGTCCCAACAAGATCAAGTCAGTTCTTGAGGAACTAGAGCATGCCTGCACAGCTACTAAAAGAGTCCAAGCGTGCCTCAGAGATTTAATAAAAGAGTGATGTTCTTAGTTAAGTTTTATTAAGCAAGTGCATAAAAGCTAAAAAAAAAAAAGAAAAAAAAAAAAGCTTCTTGTATATTCTCCTCATTTTCCATTGGTTGGACTAACAGGTAGTCTAACCCCAAACTCACACCATTGGATGAGCCATTGTTGGTGTGTCGGGCTGGTTGGGATGCTCGAACAAACAAAGCTGTTACTATATTGTACATTTTAGCTTGGCTGGAACACTTTGTTGACCAGTCAGTTTCCAGGGGCCTCATGTATAAACATTGCATACTCAAAGAAATGTTGCTGCTGTGTGTGAATTGGCGACCTCAGCTAGACAAGTTATGAACTGAACAGACTGATTATAAACTCTGCTTTTCATTAAATACACAGCATTTAGAATAAAAAAGTATGTACTTGAATTAAAATGAATCGTTATCCAGCTAATATTAGGCTATATTCATTTTATGTAACTAATTGAAAAGGCATTCAAATATAAGCTGTAATAAGGAGATATTGATAGTGGATGCACAGCCAGTCAAATAAAAAAAAAGGTAAGGTTGCAAATTTTATTTTTAAAAAGCTCTTTTAGTAATCCAATGATGTCAGACAATAGTTTAGCACTGCACACATCATTTTATAATCTTTGTTTTGTTTCCAGAATTAAATATTTAACTTCTCTATAAAACACCTTTAAAACGATTTAAAACATTGTCTGAGAAGCAAAATTGCATAGATTTATCTCCCGTGTTCATAGTTTCTAGTACCGTTAAACTTGGTAGTCACGTAATGGCGATATGCATATTGTAATTGTACTGTATGTAAAGAAGTGTATGCATAGTAAAAACAGGCATTGTACACTTCATGTATGGTTATTTTGGGGAGGAGCCAGGGTGGGGAATAAATCACGTGCATGCACGAACAATCTTCCACTAGCTGGGATTTATAAAGTGAACTTTGCGCAGGTTCTGGGGTACGAACGGTTTTATAAATCTGAAAACTTTTGTGACTACGCAAAATCTGACTTTTGTGAGTACACACACTTTTAGGATGAAATCTATGCAGAGTTTTATACATGAGGCCCCAGGACTGGAACAATATGTTTCTTTAATAAAAAATAAATAAAGCAATCCTGCAGGTATAAAATAGCAGAAGCACAATTGAATGTGAACTGCTCAGACAGACATGCAGTGTTTGAAATTGCAGCACATTACCAGCGCAGACAACAGCTAAAGCATGTCATATAATTTCATCCAAATTACTATGTTTGTCTCTATTGGAAAATCCTCTGTATTATGTCTTAAGGATAAACACAGTTTTGATGGCACTCTGGGTTGAATTGCGAATTGAATTGAGAAAGTTAATGCCAGTATTTCAAGCCCTTTATTTTGTTCAAACAGATGGACCAATTCAAGACAGATACCCTATTTATTCATAGACCCCCAGCAAAGCAGGAATAGCATATCTTTTTTTTTTTTTTTTTAAACATGGTAAGTGTCAAAGCAGCTAATTTTTTCTTTAATACATTTCTGTTGAGTGGTAGTGACCTTTGGCAAGATGTAATTTTAATGCAGAAAAATAACTTTGAGCGATGCAGTGGAGGAAAGGGAGAAAGGGCAGTTTGTTCATGATCGCATTACACTGTAACAGAGCACTGAATCTAATGATGCCAACACTATAGAGCTGCTGGCTCCTCTGTTTTATATCTGAAAGGTCAGGTAATTTGAAAGAGCAGCCCATTATCAAACCTATAGAATATTCAAAGCCTCTGCAAGAGGAGATTAGAAACCTTGGCATTTTGAGTGAGGTGTGTGTGTGTCAAGTCGTCATTTTAATTTGTATAACGCTTTTCACAACACACATTGTTTCAAAGCAGCTTTACAGAAAATCATGCTTTAACAGAAAATGAAACTGTAATATCTATAAAGTATTTGTTACACCAGCAGCGCCTGCTATCTCTCCTGAATGCCGCCAGAGGTCGCCATCTCCAGAGTACTAACCCTTCCTTCACAAACTACATTTCCCATAACCCTCCGCTCAGACTGATTACTCACCCACCTGTTTCACATTATCTCTGTCTATTTAAGTTCCCTGTTTACACGCAATCAGTGCAAAGTCTTGTTCTGCCTAGTCTGCAGTTCTGAGTGTTATTGCCATTCCTGTTTCCCTGTGTTTTGACTCCTGCCTTTTCATTGTATTTCCCAGCCTGCTTGTGTGTTTTTGGACCTATTGCCTGTTTACTGGATTACCCCTCTGTCTCTCGGATTAACTTGGTTTGCCTTTCTTGGACTGTCTTCCTGTGTACTGAACCCTTGCCTGTTTTTTCGTTTACACTTTTATTTGCTACTTTGTTGTACTGTTTATACATTTATTAAACTGCATATGGATCTTAACATTACTGCCCGCTGTCTTCGCTACAGTCTTAGAGTCATCATTTTGTAATTGTAAATTGTGTATTAAAAATAAATAATTAAATAGTTAAATAATAATTGTATTTAGAACCCCAGTGAGCAAGCCGAAGGTGACTGTGGCAAGGAACTCAAAACTCCATAAAAGAGTTACATTTACATTTATGCATTTGGCAGATGCTTTCATCCAAAGCAACTTACAGTGCCCTTATTACAGGGACAATCCCCCTGGAGCAACCTGGAGTTAAGTGCCTTGTTCAAGGACACAATGGTGGTGGCTGTGGGGATTGAACCAACAACCTTTTGCTTACCAGTTCAGTGCTTTAGTCCACTATGCCACCACCACTCCTTTTAGTTACCTTGGGATAAACCAGGCTCAATGTGGGGGCCAGTTCCCCTCTGGCTAAACAGTATGAATATAATGCTAATATTAGTTATTTGTGTGCAGTGCAAGTCATAAGTAAATGTTAAGGGCCAGTGTTTAAACAAAGATTTTGTATGAACTGTAAGATTAATTGTAAGATCCTGGATTAACTGCAGAATTTCACATAGATACATCGTCCTTTGTTAGTTGGCTGATGAAGGCTTTTGTTGGCAATTAATTGATAGTCTATGTATTCCATTTCAAGAGTGTGGTCCATCAATAAACAAAGGTGATGCAGGCAGAGATCAGTGAGGTGCATCGCAATTCAACCGGCAGGTCATTTCGGTGAGGTTGGGTGGGGTCCATCCTAAGTCCAAAGTTCAGGCAGTGGCATATGAAGTATCCGATGTCTTACAGTTGCAGTTGGCATCAGTTCATACTCTGAAGTCCATCGTAAAAGACCGAAGTGATGTCTGGATAGCACCGGCTGTAGTTTGTCGTCATCACTCAGCGACACGTAGCAGTGGAGCGGAGCTGGATCTGTCCGGCTGTGGTAACTTTGGGATATGAATCCTGAGGTTGAGACAGGGAAACAAATAGAATAATATTAGGGCAGATGCCGTTCCATTTATTGCAGAGTTATAGATGATGAGAAATGTTTCTGGTTCGGGCAGACCTAACTAAAGCAGCCTAATTGTGAGTTGATGGATAAATTAGGTGTATGCCTGGCTAAATAGATGTCTTTAGTCTAGACTTAAACCGAGTGAGTGTGTCTGCATCCCGAACAGTGTTAGGGAAACTATTTCATAGTTTTGGAGCAAAATAGGAAAAGGATCTACCTCCTTTTGTGGATTGTGATATTCTAGGAATTATTTAACAGGCCAGAATCTTGTGATCATAATGAACATGATGGAATATAGTGTGGTAGAAGGTCACTTAAGTACTGTGGAGCTGGACCATTCAAAGCTTTGGATGTAGTTAACAGAATTACATTTATAAGAAATTAATATGAAATTTAACAGGTGGCCAATGTAATGATGATAAAATTGGGCTAATATGATCATATTTCTTGGTTCTAGTCAGCACTCTGGCAGTTGCATTTTGAAGCAATTGAAGTTTATTTATTGAACTTGCAGTACATCCTCCCAGTAATGCATTACAATAATCTAGTCTTGAGGTCATGAACACATGAATTAGTTTTTTGGCATCAGCAACAGAGAGCATGTGTGTTAACTTAGCAATATTTCTGAGATGGAAGAATGCTGTTCTACATGATTATATCATCATGATGGTGCTGCGGATAGCCGCCTTGGTGTGGAGCGCTCCTATTGTTTTGTTGTTTTTGTTTGTTTGTCCTGTGTTTAGTAATCTTTTTCTAGTCAGTTTTACCAGAGATGAACTGCTGAACATTCGACAGCATATACTAGACAATCTTTTCCAGGTTTTTGAATATTCAGACGTTTTGCTGGACATTTTAGTCGGAGGCGCAGCTCTGCTGTTCAAGAGACGCAGGCGAGGGAAATGAGCAGGTGTGCTGATCAAGCTCCGTCGGCGCGGCTTTTGAACAGCGCTGCCACGTATTCATCTAGCGAATCTCCGCTCTTTTCCTAACAAAACGGATGAGCTACATCTCCTCACCTGCACAAACAAGGACTTTTCAACCTCTGCTGACTTGTGCTTCACAGAAACCTGGCTGAG